>NC_068423.1:23561169-23891169 GCF_023373465.1 Oncorhynchus keta
TGCCAGGTCTGTGTGAGCCAGGCTGAGCAGATCATTGAACTTGAGGTTCCATCTCCAGCCATCGCGGTGATTTAGGGTAAAGACCCAGATAGATTCAGCACTCAGGCTTCACCCAAAGTGGTGAGGATGATTTGGGACCAGACACACCCAGCACACTGCGGGCCAGAAGCTCTTCATGGAATAAGGAGGGATGTAATAGTATGATCAGGTGTACATCACATATAATAGTAGGAAGGATTCATCACAAAACCATTGCTGACTATTTAATCACTCCTCTCCCTTTACCAATTCTCCTTCCTTACTTGGGTATTCTCTCCCACCGGCAGAGTGGGCAGGGTGCTTAGGTACTTAGTAAAGCTTCAGCTGTTGTTGTAAATGATGCTGTGATGACACTCAGGGTTCGGACAGGACTGATCGTCTGGCAGGTCAGTGTTCGTACAATGTATTAATCCTGTGTGTTACAGTCGACCAGCCGTTTACGGTAGGAGTCACGTAGCGTGTTGGTGCTGTATGGGGAGGTGCCACGTCCCTCAACCCCCCTCCTCCCTCCCCCAGAGAGGAGAAGAGAGAGACGAAACGAGACGAGAGCAGAAAGGCTTGATTCATACCCCCCCCCTCCTTTTATAAATCAGAGCAGCTGGATTCAGACTGGCTTTGTTGACAACAGTAGAGAAGAGCTTTAGCAGCTTTGCAATTCAAATGATTTGTGTAAAGAAAACAACGTGCGCTATTTCCCGCCATGCGTATCACTGTAGGCACAATGGGGATCTAATGGCTCTGATGTCGGGTCCCTCTGTCAGCCAATGCTGTGACCTATAGGGTGACGTCCCCACAGACAGGATCCTCACATCTCTAATGCTGTGTATAATGTCCTGTCTTCACCCTGACCTAGGGAGTAGGAGAAGGCCCGTATGCACAGATCTAGGACCAGCTCATCCTCTCCAACACTGGGGAGAACACCAAACAGCTGACCTTAGATCAGCGGAGCGATTTACATCCTCCTATGTCACAAAGCAAGATTAGTTTAGCTGTGGCTGGCTCTTCTCCATCAATACAATCCTGCCCGCCATTACACCCCCCACAAGGCTAAGACTTTCATTGGGCAAAGTGATCTGAGTAATTACTGCCCAGAGCCTGAGAGAGAACCACATCAAGATGTTTTGGTGGTGGTTGGTGGAACTGAAAGGTTGGCTTGCCCCCTGGTGGTGATATATGTGTGTAATACATATAGGGCAGCGTAGCCTAGTGGTTAGAGCGTTGGACTAGTAACCGGAAGGTTGCAAGTTCAAACCCCCGAGCTGACAAGGTACAAATTTGTCGTTCTGCCCCTGAACAGGCAATTAACCCACTGTTCCTAGGCTGTCATTGAAAATAACAATTTGTTCTTAACTGACTTGCCTAGTTTAAAAAAGAATAATACTCAAACGTGACATTAAATATTGTCTGCTCTGCTGCACTCCTGGGGGGTAATTCAGGGGATGTGAATGATGCTCAATAGCGTGATTCACTGCTACTCAATTGGCCCTCAGGCAACACAGCTACAACATGATGCATGACTTTCTTGCATAACAGTGTATGTGTAGGCCTGTTATATCTGAGTGTTGATTCAAGTGGGGTTAACACCAGTGGGTTTGAAATGTAGTATGGCTATATGTCATGTACTGTCATTAAGACTTGGTCAAGGCTACATGCCTGAAAGCAACAACAATGCTGTGTGACCAGCAAACACAGTCATAGGTGTTACTGGTAACTCAAACATTCACTGGGAAATCAATATAGAAAATAAGGCTTCACACCCTACAGGGTTAAAACAACACCCCAAAAACAAGTTACTGTAACACCATAGTTGTTCATTCTCTAACACTGAGAAAGTGTAACGGCATCGATTCATATAAAGTGTTAATTTAAGTCGGAGTTAGGGACCAACGCTCTCAGGGTGTTAGTCTATCAGCACTTTTGAAAAGTGTTAGTTGAACACATTTCATTTCTAACAAAGTGTTCAAATGTAAAACCGTCTGTGTTAAAATTCTGATCTCAAATCTGCTGTGCCTCCCGTTTGTAATAGTGTTAGGAAAGGAGGAAGAGGGAGAGACAATTGAGACATCTGCCACGTCTGTAAACTACACATTCTCTCCTCTAGCGGTTCTTGGAACAGGATAGGAAGGGGGATTGAGAGAGAGCGAGAGGTGGGAGTAACAGAGACAGAATCACAACCCTGTTTTAAAGACCCCAACAGACCCGTTTCCGTTTCACACTGCCGCGTGAGGGTGATGCGCGCAAGGTTGGTGGCAGAACATCAACCTCTTAGAGTGAAGGCAAAAAAAAACATCTATCTATTTACGTGTTGCTTATGAGTACATTTCACACTACTTTGGCATTATAATTGGAATCATATGAATGTCCTGCTTAATATAATGTTTGTGTCATCATCTACTGCATTATACTTAAGAGACAGTTCACCACCAACCTGTAAAATTGCTCTTTGGCTAGCTTTTGCTACAGCCTATGTCAATGAGCGTTAGCATTCTAGCTAACAACTGATGCATTCAAAATAGTTATTTTGCAAAGATCACAACCAAATAATCTTAGAGACTGTTCAAGCTGGAATCAAACCATCAGTGTAAGCGTATGAGAACATCCTCCCCAAAAAGTGATTTTGTTTAGAGGAAATAGAACTGTAAATCTAGGCGATGTTGAACGGGCGCAGATGGCCATGGCTTTATCACTGCAGCCAAGAGTCTCGCGCATCTGTGCATGACGTCAGTGTGTCGTGTACTTGGAAAGGAGTCTCTATAAGAAACAATAATTGGCCAATTCACACGGCATGGTTTTAAAACCGTGTTCGAGTCTCTTGACTTTATGTGTCATTTTGATTAATCTGTAGCCAAGAAAAAATATATATATTTAGCCTGCTTCAACGGTTAACGTCACAGCTCTTTCCTCATTCAGAATCTGAAGGAAGATGAGCCCACGTTATTCCAGAGGCGGGCGGACAGCGAAATTGCGTGTGTGTCTGATTGTGTAGCCAGCTGGTAGGCACGTCTTTGCTGGGTTCCAGGACACGGCGGATGGTGGTATCCGTGTCTCGATGCTAGGAATGGAGGAATTTGTCACCGACGAGGAAGAGCCATGGTACGACCAGCAAGATCTCGAATCGGGTAAGTAACGACGCATATGAGAACGCCGTTTGCAGCCAACCGCATCCCGTATGTCAATGCACCGGGTAGCGGTTCGTTATTGGCGAGCTCAGATGTTCTTCCCAAACAAAGGCCTTTATGATCGAAGGCTTCTAGAGATCAGTTTGCGAAGGTACATTTGTCCGTGCATCTTGACAAATAGTAATGGCACTGCTCTTCGAAATCTGCAGCCGCAGTTTAATATTTAGCTTCTTTCTGACATCAAATTATTGAAGGGATTCCTTGGGCCTTTCTGACGTGGATTGGGGAAATCATTTCTCTGCTGTTGTCACAATATTGCAAGTAAAAAAACAAATACTCTGCAGTGGTCTGTTGGTGATTGCAAACAATGGATTATAATATTACTATCTAATAAATTAACCATAAATAGAATTTAGGAGATTTCGTCTGTCATCAATGCAATACAATTGTTCTTTACAGGTTGCAATAATGATTAGGGATCACTTAACCTTGTTAATGCAGTCAATTGGGTTTTCGTTGATTTCCTCATTCAAGATTTACATATGATGTTTTCCTTCTAGAATGTGGTGACTTTCAAGGCCTGTAGACTCATGTCCATGTGCCCATAATTTAATAAGAACTGAACGTGTCAGTTGAACATAATCAATGAGAAAGAGATTGGTTGAGACAAAGAGCATACATGGGCCAAAAGAAAGGCCATGAAACATGCTTGATTTGCAGACTTGCAGATCCACCAGAATAGTTAATGAGCCAGAGATTATTTCGGTGCCCACATCATTTTCCCACAATGCAGCATAATTCACAGTATGCTGCTGTAAATATACAGGGTAATACAGTATTTACTGTAAAATTGTATTGTACAATTTTACAGCAGTGTAGCGGAGCACCATTGAGCCCTGATAATACAATGCTCTTTACAGTACTGTACTGTAATATATAATTACAGTAGCTAACTGTGAATGTGTTGCTGTAAATTTACAGCCATTTGTTAGTGTACTGTTTTAAGTCACTAGGCTATTCCCCAAATATATATTTTTTGCAATAGATTAGTCATCTACGGTCCAGGCCTTGTGCATCACTTTCGTTCAACATTCATTCTATGGGACCATATATGATATGTACATAAAGATAACCTACTTGACCTGGGCCATATAGATTGTGTGAACACCATCATTCAGCGGATCTGCTATTAGTCTGAATTCAATTTGTATTTATTATGGATCCCCATTAGTTCCTGCCAAGGCAGCAGCTACTCTTCCTGGGGTTTGTTAGGGATCCCCATTAGTTCCTGCCAAGGCAGCAGCTACTCTTCCTGGGGTTTGTTAGGGATCACCATTAGTTCCTGCCAAGGCAGCAGCTACTCTTCCTGGGGTTTGTTAGGGATCACCATTAGTTCCTGCCAAGGGAGCAGCTACTCTTGCTGGGGTTTATTATGGATCCCCATTAGTTCCTGCCAAGGCAGCAGCTACTCTTCCTGGGGTTTGTTATGGATTCCCATTAGTTCCTGCCAAGGCAGCAGCTACTCTTCCTGGGGTTCGTTATGGATTCCCATTAGTTCCTGCCAAGGCAGCAGCTACTCTTCCTGGGGTTCGTTATGGATTCCCATTAGTTCCTGCCAAGGCAGCAGCTACTCTTCCTGGGGTTCGTTATGGATCCCCATTAGTTCCTGCCAAGGCAGCAGCTACTCTTCCTGGGGTTTGTTATGGATCCCCATTAGTTCCTGCCAAGGCAGCAGCTACTCTTCCTGGGGTTCGTTATGGATTCCCATTAGTTCCTGCCAAGGCAGCAGCTACTCTTCCTGGGGTTCGTTATGGATCCCCATTAGTTCCTGCCAAGGGAGCAGCTACTCTTCCTGGGGTTTATTATGGATCCCCATTAGTTCCTGCCAAGGCAGCAGCTACTCTTCCTGGGGTTTGTTATGGATTCCCATTAGTTCCTGCCAAGGCAGCAGCTACTCTTCCTGGGGTTTGTTATGGATTCCCATTAGTTCCTGCCAAGGCAGCAGCTACTCTTCCTGGGGTTCGTTATGGATTCCCATTAGTTCCTGCCAAGGCAGCAGCTACTCTTCCTGGGGTTCGTTATGGATTCCCATTAGTTCTTGCCAAGGCAGCAGCTACTCTTCCTGGGGTCCAAACACATAAAGACAACCTATATTACACATAAAACAAAATATGAAACAGTACATCATTAAATGCATATCCCAAGCTGCTGATAATGTATCTGCTGAGCTGTAGCCTTGTCAAACAACTTTGCACTTATTGCCATCATTAGGGCTATTTCATATCTCTCCCCTCTTCCTCACTACATTGCTCTTTTTCTCTTTGCCTTGCTCCCTGCCTCTCTCTCGCTCCCTGCCTCTCTCTCGCTCCCTGCCTCTCTCTTGCTCCCTGCCTCTCTCTCGCTCCCTGCCTCTCTCTCGCTCCCTGCCTCTCTCTCGCTCCCTGCCTCTCTCTCGCTCCCTGCCTCTCTCTCGCTCCCTGCCTCTCTCTCGCTCCCCGCCTCTCTCTCGCTCCCCCGCTCTGATCTCTCTCGCTCCCCGCCAGTGGAGGCTCTGCTCCCCGCTCTCTCTCGCTCCCCGTGCTCTCTCGCTCCCCGCCTCTCTCTCGCTCCCCTCTCTCCCTGCCTCTCGCTATCCCCTCTCTCCCTGCCTCTCGCTTCCTCTCTCCCTGCCTCTCGCTTCCCTCTCTCCCTGCCTCTCGCTTCCCTCTCTCCCTGCCTCTCGACTCCTCTCTCCCTGCCTCTCGCTGTCTCTCGCTCCCTGCCTCTCGCTTCTCTCGCTCCCTGCCTCTCTCTCGCTCCAATATACACACACATTTTCTGCCTCTCTCTCGCTCCCTGCCTCTCGCTTCCCTCTCTCCTGCCTGAGGGCTTCCCTCTCTCCTATTCTGTTTCCCTCGCTCCCTGCCTCTCTCTCGCTTCCCTTCGAACTAGGTAATTCTTTGACCCTGCTCTTGATCTGGTCATATATATATATATATATATATATACACACACACACACTACACCAGTGGAGGCTGCTGAGGGGAGGACGGCTCATAATAATGTCTGGAATGGTGCAAATGGAATGGCATCAAACCATGTTTACCATTCCACTTACTCTGCTCCAGCCAATTATTAAAATATTTGTATTTATTTTACCTTTTATTTAACTAGGCAAGTCATTTAAGAACAAATTCTTATTTACAATGGCGGCCTACTCCGGTCAAACCTGGACAACACTGGGCCAATACGCCCTACAGGACTCCTGGGTGTGATACAGCCTGGATTACCATGAGACTGTCCTCCCCAATTAAGGTGCCACCAGCCTCCTGTGTACACTATACACACTATATACACACACACACAATATACACACACACACACACACTATATACATACACTATACACACATGTACACATGGATTTTCTACTGTATATATGTGGTGGAGTAGGGGCCTGAGGGCACACAGTCTGTGAATGTATTGTAATGTTTTTAACATTGTATAAACTGTCTTACTTTGGCTGGACCCCAGGAAGAGTAGCTGCTGAGAGCGGGCAGGAGGGGGAACGGAGTGTGTGGACACATCTGTAGATGTAGATGAAGATATAAATAGGATATGAGGATATAAATAAAGGCTGATGTATCTTCACTTTATTCAGAAAGAAGAAGAAGAAGAAGAGTGAGGGAAAGGGAGAAAGACAGTAGAAGATCCAAGGAGGAAGACAGGATGAGACATGAAAGAGAGAGACAGTAGAAGATCCAAGGAGGAAGACAGGATGAGACATGAAAGAGAGAGACAGTAGAAGATCAAAGGAGGAAGACAGGATGAGACATGAAAGGGAGAGGAGAAAGATCAGAAGAGAACAAGCTCCAATTTTCTCTCTCTCATTCTCTGCACCCAGCCTTCCTCTCTGCGCCCAGCCTTCCTCTCTGCGCCCAGCCTTCCTCTCTGCGCCCAGGCTTCCTCTCTGCGCCCAGCCTTCCTCTCTGCGCCCAGCCTTCCTCTCTGCGCCCAGCCTTCCTCCAGCCTTCCTCTCTGCGCCCAGCCTTCCTCTCTGCGCCCAGCCTTCCTCTCTGCGCCCAGCCTTCCTCTCTTCACATCTCTCTGGTGCATCCTGTTTTCATCAGAGGTGCTATTTAGCCAGAAGGTTTGGCAGATTGAGATGTGTTAATAATCAGATGAGGAAGAGAACTTCCATGCTTTAGCATCAAAGCAGGCATTTACTGATGCAATGAGGCAACCTGCTGTTCTCTACCGTGAGGGATCAGCAAACGTGTTCCATCTACAATACAGACGCAGACATTTCCATGCATTCTATAAACACAACGCGAGGAGAAAAACACATCAACGATCATGCTTGGAATCCTTTGTAAAAACAGACCCAAGGCTGGCTCTAGACCAAACTCTTGAGTTGAAGCTATGTGCCCAGACCAGCTGTTGGGACCTGATTGGTGAGCAGAGCTGGACTTCACATCTACTGACCGGGTTGTAACGCTGCCTACCTGCTGTTATTACAGCTTTACCATCTCTTCAACAACCACCTCTCTACGTCTCCAGACACACACTTTCTTTCCTTGTTATCCTGCAGATAACAATTTGCGGATGCATCATTTCTACACAAAATTTGAGCTTACTATGGGATTGACTGAAGACTGCAGGTGAAGTCGTACTGAAGAGGGTTGGCCTGCTTCACAGCTTTTCTGCAGACAAGGAAAGTAGGAAGGAGAGAAGGAGGACAAAACAGGGAGAGGTCCTGTTTTCCGTATTCCTGTGAATCCTATGGGAGATGTGTATCTATAAAAACAAGACACTGCTCAGAAAGGCTGGGCACATTCCAAACCAGGGGTGTTTCCTTTCACGTGTGCACACACGCACACACACATGCGAACGCACACCGGTTACAGTTGTATTACATGTATTTCTGCAGCCAACAGTTCTGTGTCGTTTCAATGTTTGACTCCCCAGCACTAAGCCCCATCTGATCTGATTACAGGGCTCAGAGACTGTGTGTGTGTGTGTGTGTGTGTGTGTGTGTGTGTGTGTGTGTGTGTGTGTGTGTGTGTGTGTGTGTGTGTGTGTGTGTGTGTGTCAGTCAGTCAGTCAGTCAGTTGGTTGTGACAGGAGTGTGAATCTTCCCCTGAGGACAATATGTCAGTGTATCTGACACTGCTAAAACATCACAAAAGAAAACCATAGAATTGTCCTGATAGCCTATGCAGGAAATGCACACAATGCATTCCATTATGTGTCAGTCACTGGGTCTGGGTGGTGATGTCATCCTTCATGGGGAAGTTGACTTCCTGGTGTCCTTGTTTGGAGACAGTGGTCTGTGGAGGGTATTGATTAGGATGTTTAATGTTGCAGAGAAACGCAGTGCTCACCTCGCTCTCTGTCCCTCTCGCTCTCTGTCCCTCTCGCTCTCTGTCTCGTCTCTCATTCCCCTCTGAACACCCACTGTGGGACTCACCCCCCTGTCGTAACATTTGCTGTCATTAAATGTGAAGACTGTTATATTTATCAAATCAATTCTCTATGTGTAATTATTATGTAATTAAACTAATCACGGAATCGTAATTAACTAGGAAGTCGGGGCACCATGGGAAAATTGTTGTACAGAGTTTCAATTTCCCAAATATAACTCTTCAGATATTTTATCGATTACAGTTTTCTATTGATGTATTGTTACCTCATCAGTCTCATTACTAAACGTCACAAACCCTTGGCACAAACACTAACAGATCATGAATCAGCGATTTAAAAAAATTTGCTTAATTATATATTTACTAACTAATCACTCACAGAATTACATAAACACACACACATAAATAGGTCATACATTGGTTACTGACATGATAGGAAAGTCCCTAGTGGACTAAACCGATATGACTGCTTGGTAGGCAAAGGAAAGGGGGTGGGGACAGTTCAAGAGCGGGAAACTCAGAGAAGATTCACAAAAATACAGTTGATAACTACACTCATGAAATGCTAATACGTTGAACATGAACAACTGCTCATTAGAAAATAAATAGCAATTTACATATTTACGAGCGTATGCCTTTGTCTCTCTCTGTGATCGCCAGTCCGTCTACTGGATAATAGTCAGTTGACAGAAAGCCTCTGGTTTGTCCACTAGAGATCAAAGAGTGTCGTAGTTGTAGGTTGTTATAATGGATACGTCAGAGTGCCATTCAGGAAATATTCTTAGATCGGATTTGTTTACCAGACTAAAGAATTTCAACAGCTGCAGACTGAATAATTGGTCTTTGGTTTGTAGATTTTGTCACCATTTCATCTTCTCACAAATAGTTTTTAATATCTGATGATATATTTTATACAACATTTAGATGTAAACCCCATAATTGAGAAGTGGAACACAACCAAAGACACAACCAATGTCCAAGTGTCTCTCTCTCTGTGTTCCACAGTTACATTCCAATCTCCTACACTACTTAACCCAGAGGTATTTTACGACGTCATAAAGCGCCCCCCTCTTCCTCTGCAGGAGAGAGAGAGGACCCACTGCAACCTCCTTCAGATCTTCACAGGAGAGTTGACACCCCTCTCAACACCCACTGTGGGACTCGTCCCCCTCTCAACACCCACTGTGGGACTCGTCCCCCTCTCAACACCCACTGTGGGACTCGTCCCCCTCTCAACACCCACTGTGGGACTCGTCCCCCTCTCAACACCCACTGTGGGACTCGTCCCCCTCTCAACACCCACTGTGGGACTCGTCCCCCTCTCAACACCCACTGTGGGACTCGTCCCCCTCTCAACACCCACTGTGGGACTCGTCCCCCTCTCAACACCCACTGTGGGACTCGTCCCCCTCTCAACACCCACTGTGGGACTCGTCCCCCTCTCAACACCCACTGTGGGACTCGTCCCCCTCTCAACACCCACTGTGGGACTCGTCCCCCTCTCAACACCCACTGTGGGACTCTCCCCCTCTCAACACCCACTGTGGGACCCGTCCCCCTCTCAACACCCACTGTGGGACCCGTCCCCCTCTCAACACCCACTGTGGGACCCGTCCCCCTCTCAACACCCACTGTGGGACCCGTCCCCCTCTCAACACCCACTGTGGGACCCGTCCCCCTCTCAACACCCACTGTGGGACCCGTCCCCCTCTCAACACCCACTGTGGGACCCGTCCCCCTCTCCACACCCACTGTGGGACTCGTCCCCCTCTCCACACCCACTGTGGGACTCGTCCCCCTCTCCACACCCACTGTGGGACTCGTCCCCCTCTCCACACCCACTGTGGGACTCGTCCCCTCTCCACACCCACTGTGGGACTCGTCCCCCTCTCCACACCCACTGTGGGACTCGTCCCCCTCTCCACACCCACTGTGGGACTCGTCCCCTCTCCACACCCACTGTGGGACTCGTCCCCTCTCCACACCCACTGTGGGACTCGTCCCCCCTCCACACCCACTGTGGGACTCGTCCCCTCTCCACACCCACTGTGGGACTCGTCCCCCTCTCCACACCCACTGTGGGACTCGTCCCCCTCTCCACACCCACTGTGGGACTCGTCCCCCTCTCCACACCCCCTGGGACTCGTCCCCCTCTCCACACCCACTGTGGGACTCGTCCCCTCTCACACCCACTGTGGGACTCGTCCCCCTCTCCACACCCACTGTGGGACTCGTCCCCCTCTCCACACCCACTGTGGGACTCGTCCCCCTCTCCACACCCACTGTGGGACTCGTCCCCCTCTCCACACCCACTGTGGGACTCGTCCCCCTCTCCACACCCACTGTGGGACTCGTCCCCCTCTCACACCCACTGTGGGACTCGTCCCCCTCTCCACACCCACTGTGGGACTCGTCCCCCTCTCCACACCCACTGTGGGACTCGTCCCCCTCTCCACACCCACTGTGGGACTCGTCCCCCTCTCCACACCCACTGTGGGACTCGTCCCCCTCTCCACACCCACTGTGGGACTCGTCCCCCTCTCCACACCCACTGTGGGACTCGTCCCCCTCTCCACACCCACTGTGGGACTCGTCCCCTCTCCACACCCACTGTGGGACTCGTCCCCCTCTCCACACCCACTGTGGGACTCGTCCCCCTCTCCACACCCACTGTGGGACTCGTCCCCCTCTCAACACCCACTGTGGGACTCGTCCCCCTCTCAACACCCACTGTGGGACCCGTCCCCTCTCAACACCCACTGTGGGACCCGTCCCCCTCTCAACACCCACTGTGGGACCCGTCCCCCTCTCAACACCCACTGTGGGACCCGTCCCCCTCTCAACACCCACTGTGGGACCCGTCCCCCTCTCTCCACACCCACTGTGGGACCCGTCCCCCTCTCCACACCCACTGTGGGACCCGTCCCCCTCTCCACACCCACTGTGGGACTCGTCCCCCCTCTCCACACCCACTGTGGGACTCGTCCCCCTCTCCACACCCACTGTGGGACTCGTCCCCCTCTCCACACCCACTGTGGGACTCGTCCCCCTCTCCACACCCACTGTGGGACTCGTCCCCCTCTCCACACCCACTGTGGGACTCGTCCCCTCTCCACACCCACTGTGGGACTCGTCCCCCTCTCCACACCCACTGTGGGACTGTCCCCCTCTCCACACCCACTGTGGGGTCCCCCTCTCCACACCCACTGTGGGACTCGTCCCCCTCTCAACACCCACTGTGGGACTCGTCCCCCTCTCAACACCCACTGTGGGACTCGTCCCCCTCTCAACACCCACTGTGGGACTCGTCCCCCTCTCAACACCCACTGTGGGACTCGTCCCCCTCTGTTATACACGGTCCCTAGTCCCATTCTAATAGGCCCTATTCTGTTATACACGGTCCCTTGTCCCACTGCCTCATTCTAACGGAGCAGTGGGACAGCACTGAATCTACAGAACTAGAATCAGACTCTATGACTGGAAGCAGCCTCCTCGTTGTTAGCGAGTTTAACCCTTTGAGGAGTGACTTCTCAGTGTTCTCTTCCTGAATGTTCAATCGTTTCGTGAGGATTGGATCGGCCATAGAATTGAAATTGGAATGGAAATTAAGCAGTCGTGAAATAGGAATTGGTTAAGTAACATTCAACGTAGGGTTGAATGTGCTGTGCATAGTGCCGGCAGGGTCAACACCCATACACAGATACCTGTGTAGTAGCAGAGGCCCCACAGGAGTTAATTAGCTGTGAGTGCAGCAGGCAGGTCTATGTATAAGCCCATGTCAGAGAGGAGCTGGTAGCAGCCTGCTTTTCTCCTCATTAGTTTAATTGAGGGAAGACGACAAGACAGGACAAGACAATAAGAAAGAGGAGACCGCATGGTTGAAAAGCAAGCACTGGAAAAGCATTGTGTGGGTGTGAGCGTGAGCTTGCCATCTCTCCTGTCTGTTCTTTCTGTTTCTGAGCTCTCTTCAAAACAACCAACATACTGTGTTCTCTCTCGTTGAAGATCAGATTCTGATTAGAATGAACTCTGCTTATCGAATAACTGAATTGTTGATCAGTGATCCCATTGTTCGTCACTCTCAACCTCAAAGAGTTTTTACTGTCAGCTCAGTCTCTACAATGAGAGTGATGGTGTTTCCATTGAGTTGTTGTGTGTTTTCCCTTCTCAGATTTGACCACTGGTCCCAAAACGCCAAACATATCTCGTTGCTGTGTCAGACCTGAAAATAAAGACTATGAATCCGACTGATTCACTCTGAAGGCAGAATATAGTCCCTTCCACTTCTGTTTGACCCCTAAGAGAGAGAGAGAAGTATTCTAGTCTAGACTTACTGTTAGTGCATTCCTGTTCCAGGGTGTACATGTCTACGAGCTTTTGTTTGAGGCCACACTCTGCTTGCATGTGAATAAAATGCTTAATCTGACAGCATCTTCATATCCTGTCACTTTCTACTTTAGACATTAGCATCCCCTCCGCCTTGCTGCAGAGAGACACACTGCATAATATATAGACTCTGTGGAGAAGTGGTGTCTTGTCTTCTGATGATCTTGGCAGACATCGCAGATCTTCACTGACTGAGATACAAGGGTCAAAGATCGCAGATCTTCACTGACTGAGATACAAGGGTCAAAGATCGCAGATCTTCACTGACTGAGATACAAGGGTCAAAGATCGCAGATCTTCACTGACTGAGATACAAGGGTCAAAGATCGCAGATCTTCACTGACTGAGATACAAGGGTCAAAGATCGCAGATCTTCACTGACTGAGATACAAGGGTCAAAGATCGCAGATCTTCACTGACTGAGATACAAGGGTCAAAGATCGCAGATCTTCACTGACTGAGATACAAGGGTCAAAATGTCTCAGATCTTCACTGACAGAGATACCTTTTCTTTCTAGTGTTGTCTCTCTCTCTCTCCCCCTTTGTCTCCCTCTCTTTTTCTCCAAAATGAGCTTGTTCATCTATGTGTATCTCAGGGAGGAATGAAGGTGGAATATATTTTTTGGTTAAAAAAAAAAAAATGAACTCCTTTTTCATATTAAATTTCGATCTTGTCTGGTCATCCCCAACAGAGGGCGAAGGTCTCGTCATGTGTCCTACGAAACATGACCCGCCAAGCCCACTCTGCTTCTTAACCCATAAGCCAGCTACACCACTGCATTGAAGGAAACACTGTTCAACTGACAACAGGCACCGGCCCGCCACAAGCAGTTGCTAGAGCGCGATGAGCCAAGTAAAAACCCCCAGCCAAACCCTCCCCTAACCCGGACAACGCTGGGCCAATTGTGCGTCGCCTTGTAGGACTCCCAGTCACAGCCGGTTGTGAACACCAGGTTGTAGTGACGCCGCAACACGACGATGCAGTGCCTTAGGTCTCCCGAGTGGTGCAGAGGTCAAAGGTGGAATGTTTTAATGTTCTGTTTGCAGATGCTCTTAGAAGCCTGTGGAACTTAGAACTGTGATGTATTCCAAATTATAAACTGGGTGGTTTGAGCCCTGAATGCTAATTGGCTGACAACCGTGGTATATCAGACCGTATACCACATGTATGACAAAACAGTTATTTTTACTGCTCTAATTACGTTGGTAAACAGTTTATAATAGCAATAAGGCACCTCGGGGGTTTGTGATGGCCAATATACCACGGCTGTATCCAGGCACTCCGAGGTTGCGTCATGCATAAGAACAGCCCTTAGCCGTGGTATATTGGCCATATACCACACCTCCTCTGGCCTTATTGCTTAAGTGAATCATCATGTTACAGTATGAACAACGCTTTCTACTGTGGTTATCATAGGGACGAGTGCAGACTATTTTTAGTATCTTCACTGACATCTTTGGACCAGCAAAACCTGTTCCTGGCGCTCTCTTATTTAGTTTGTTACAGCTTGTTGCTCTCAAAATGTAAAATCTCTTTCTCTCCCTCCAACCGATCTCCTTCTCCGTCTGCCTTGGCCCTCTCCCATCTCTAATCTCTCTATCCCATCTCCTTTCTCCCCTCCCATCCCCCTCTCTCTCCACACTTCCACCCACCCCTCCATCTCTCTCCCCCCTCCCTCTTTCTATTTCACTTTAAGGGCTTTATTGGCATGGAAAACGTGTTTCCATTGCAAAAGCAAGTTAAATAGATAATAAACAAAAGTGAAATAACCAATAAAAAAATGAACAGTAAACATTATACTCAAAAAAGTTCCTAAATAATTATGACATTTCAAATGTCATGTGCAAATAGTTCAAGTACAAAAGGGAAAATAAATAAACATCAATATGGGTTGTATTTACAATGGTGTTTGTTCTTCACTGGTTGACCTTTTCTTGTGGCAACAGGTCACAAATCCTGCTGCTGTGATGGCACACTGTGGTATTTCACCCAGTAGATATGGGAGTTTATCAAAATCGGGTTTGTTTTCGAATTCTTTGGATCTGTGTAATCTGAGGGAAATGTGTGTCTCTAATATGGTCATACATTTGGCAGGAAGTTAGGAAGTGCAGCTCAGTTTCCACCTCATTTTGTGGGCAGTGTGCACATAGCCTGTCTTCTCTTGAGAGCCAGGTCTGTCTACGGTGGTCAGTCACAGTGGTCAATTATTCTGCCACTGTGTATTCTTTGTTTGGGGCCAAATAGCATTCTAGTTTGCTCAGTTTTTTTTGTTATTGCTTTCCAATGTGTCAAATAATTATATTTTTGTTTTATCTCTCTCTCCTTCTTGCTCTCTCTCTCCTTCTTGCTCTCTCTCTCCTTCTTGCTCTTTCTCTCTCCTTCTTGCTCTTCCTCCCCTCCCTCCCTCCCTCTAGACCTCCACCTGGCAGCAGAGCTTGGGAAGACTCTGTTGGAGAGGAACAAGGAGCTGGAGGATTCTCTACAGCAGATATACATCACCAATGAGGAGCAGGTGCAGGAGATTGAGGTAGGAGGGCCAAGTCTCAAAAGCTCCATGGATGCATATCAATAGTCTAAAGTCTACCCACATCGAGGGGTTGGAATCAAAATTATTTTCCAATCGTTTCTTTCTGCACAAAACCAATCTTTTTTTTCAATCCGTTCCTCAGCAAAATAAAGTTTTGAACCGGTTCAAAACCCGAAACAATTTCCCTTCTGTTCCCTTTTTAACCTCGGAAATCATTATTTTTATTTTGACATTTTAGCTCGACATTAAATGACTTCACCCATGGCTAGAGCAGCTTGTCATGGAGCGGGCAAGCTATGTACATTCATTGATATTTTGCGGGTGAGGAGAGCACTGGGCATGAAGCGCTGGGCAACTTGTGATGGCATGCATTATCTGAATTAGGCCCACATAATTATACCTACAGAGGAGCGGCTTCTATGAAAGAACTTTGAATGTCTTTGAACTTCAGAGAGTTGACTTAACTAACGTTGGACCAGAGCTAGCCCTTGATCTTGACTCTTCGAGCTTCTACTTCTAAAAATGCACCTTTTCCAGAAACAAGTCTCCCACTGTTGCCTCTTGCTATAGACCTCCCTCTGCCCCCAGCTGTGCCATCGATACCATATGTGAATTGATTGCCCCCTAGCTATCTTCTGAGCTTGTGCTACTAGGTGACCTAAACTGGGACATGCTTAACACCCCGGCCATCCTACAATCTAAGCTTGATGCCCTCAATCTCACACAAATTATCAATGAACCTACCAGGTACAACCCCAAATCTGTAAACACGGGCACCCTCAGATATCATCCTAACTAACTCACCCTCCAAATACACCTCTGCTGTTTTCAATCAAGATCTCAGCGATCACTGCCTCATTGCCTGCATCCGTAATGGGTCTGCGACCAAACAACCATTAACCAACTACTTCTCTGATTGACTTCAGTGTGTCAAATCGGAGGGCCTGTTGTCCGGACCTCTGGCTGTCTCTATGGGTGTGCCACAGGGTTCAATTCTGACTCTCTTCTCTGTTATACATCAATGACGTCGCTGATCCACCTCTACGCAGACGACACACTTCTGTATACTTCTGGCCCCTCTTTGGACACTGTTAACTAACTTCCAGACAAGCTTCCATACAACTCTCCTTCCGTGGACTCCAACTGCTCTTAAATGAAAGTAAAACTAAATGCATGCTATTCAATCGATCGCTGCCCGCCCGTCCAGCATCACTACTCTGGACGGTTCTGACTTAGAATATGTGGACAACTACAAATACCTAGGTGCCTGGTTAGACTGTAAACTCTCCTTCCAGACTCACATTAAGCATCTCCAATCCAAAATTGGATCTAGAATCAGCTTCCTATATCGCAACAAAGCATCCTTCACTGATGCTGCCAAACATACCCTCGTAAAACTGACCATCCTACCGATCCTCGACTTCGGTGATGTCATCTATAAAATAGCCTCCAACACTCTACTCAACAAACTGGATGCAGTCTATCACAGTGCCATCCGTTTTGTCACCAAAGCCCCATACACTACCCACCACTGCAACCTGTACGCTCTCGTTGGTTGGCCCTCGCGTCATACTCGTCGCCAAACCCACTGGCTCCAGGTCATCTACAAGTCTCTGCTAGGTAAAGCCCCGCCTTATCTCAGCTTACTGGTCACCATAGCAGCACCCACCCGTAGCACGCGCTCCAGCAGATATATTTCACTGGTCACCACCAAAGCCAATTCCTCCATTGGTCGTCTTTCCTTCCAGTTCTCTGCTGCCAATGACTGGAACGAACTGCAAAAATCACTGAAGCTGGAGACTCACATCTCCATCACTAGCTTTAAGCACCAGCTGTCAGAGCAGCTTACAGATCACTGCACCTGTACATAGATGGGCTGTTCACAGATGGGCTATCTACCTACCTCATCCCAATACCGTAGTTATTTATTTATCTTGCTCCTTTGCACCCCAGTATCTCTACCTTGCACGTTCATCTTCTGCACATCTACCATTCCAGTGTTTAATTGCTATATTGTAATTACTTCGCCACCATGGCCTATTTATTGCCTTAACTCCCTTATCTTACCTCATTTGCACTCACTGTATATAGACATATTGTTTTCTTTTTTTCTACTGTATGTTTTGTTTACTCCATGTGTAACTCTGTATGTGTCGAATTGCTATGCTTTATCTTGGCCAGGTCGCAGTGGTAAATGAGAACTTGTTCTGAACTAGCCTACCTGGTTAAATAAAGGTGTTCTCAACTAGCCTACCTGGTTAAATAAAGGTGTTCTCAACTAGCCTACCTGGTTAAATAAAGGTGTTCTCAACTAGCCTACCTGGTTAAAGAAAGGTGTTCTCAACTAGCCTCCCTGGTTAAATAAAGGTGTTCTCAACTAGCCTCTCTGGTTAAATAAAGGTGTTCTCAACTAGCCTCCCTGGTTAAATAAAGGTGTTCTCAACTAGCCTACCTGGTTAAAGAAAGGTGTTCTCAACTAGCCTCCCTGGTTAAATAAAGGTGTTCTCAACTAGCCTACCTGGTTAAATAAAGGTGTTCTCAACTAGCCTACCTGGTTAAATAAAGGTGTTCTCAACTAGCCTACCTGGTTAAATAAAGGTGTTCTCAACTAGCCTACCTGGTTAAATAAAGGTGAAATAAAACATTTTTTTTTTTTTTAACTCTAAATGATCTTACACATATTGCCTGCTTAGAGTTTTCCTGAGCTAGGCCAGAGCTAGCTAACAAACTAGCTTGTGTGCGCAGAGCGGCACCAGAATTAAAGTAAAAACACGTCTGCAGTTAATAAATCCAATGTGAAACGCGATGACTGTTGTATCCTTTAAATAGCATTAAAAAGGTTAATCCATTCTTCTCTCCCTAATTTCTGCCTGTAACACCAGTAGCTACTGTAGATTATGTATTCTTCGGGGGGGGGTAGCCTACACACACTGGCAAAGATTTCCTGAAGACACTGGAATAAGTTTCATAGTGACAGTGAGGGCTTTGAATAGGCTCTTTGTTGCGTTTTTGTGGGACTGGAAAAAAATGCCCAGAACATAAAATACAATTATTAACTGGTTTCCATGCTTTTTAAATTTGAAGGTTATGTTCCGGAACAGTATAGATTACAGTATAGAAACAGTATAGATTACTTTTCGGTTCTGTTCCTCGAAAAATGTTTAATATTTTCTGTTCGCTGAACCGGTTCCAAACCCTGCCCACCTCTCAACAATCTTAACTCTAACATAACCTCTACCCACATCTCAACTGGGGCGGCAGGTAGCCTAGTGGTTCGAGCGTTGAGCCAGTAACCACAAGGTTGCTGGATTGAATCCCTGAGCTGAGGCACCATGGGTGCTGATTAATGCAGCCCCCCGCACCTCTCTGATTCAGAGGGTTTGGGTTAAATGCAGAAGACACATTCTACTTGAATACATTCAGTTGGACAACTGACTAGGTATTCCCCCTTTTCCATAACTGTCGAAACTCTAACGTGACCTCTACCCATAAGTTAGGTGTAGATTGGATGATGTTGGATTTATTAAATGAATAAACGATATCCCCATTTTAAATAGAATTGTAACTTAGTAAACTTGTACTCTGTTTTATAAATCATTAACAATATGAGTTCATAAGAAGGGAGTGTGTGTGACACGGACAAGGAGTAATAAAAAGTTAATGAACACCATTCCAACTAGGAATAAAACGAATGGGTTGTGGACTGTGAAAACAGATAAGGTCGTTAGCCTATAGTTGACTCTACAGAAACTTAGCTCTGGGGTTTTTAGATAACCTAGGAATGCACTCACTGCCTTTTCTGTTAATTAAAACTGTCAGTTCAGTGGTAATCGATAATGTTGAGGGGTCAAAAGTTATCTTATTATCTGGGAGTAACTCAGTAACTCTTTGACCCTGCTGGCTGATCCTAATCTAGTGAAATGGTTCACTGAGTTCACGACCAAGGGGTTTTCGAGTAACCAGGGGAGGGAATAGAAGTGTTGCCAGCAATTGCCAGAAAGCATCCATCCCCCTAATGGCTTAGGGGTAGTGGAACATACCCCCATCTGTTTTAATGTATTGTATGCTTTTGGAAAGTTTTCAGACCCCTTGACTTTCTCCACATTTTGTTACGTTAGAGCTTTATTCTAAAATGGATTTAAATTGGGGTTTTTCCCACATTAATCTACATACAACATCCCATAATGACAAAGTAAGAACATTCTGCTCCAGTCATTACCACGACCCCGTCCTCCTCAATTAAGGTGCCACCAACCTGCTGTGGTGTGTGTGTATATATATATTTATTTATTTATTTATTATACAGTATGTCTCTCTCTGTGCAGTACCTGGCTAAGCAGCTGGAGGTGCTGAGGGAAATGAATGAGCAGCATGCTAAGGTGTACGAGCAGCTAGATGGGACAGCCAGAGAACTGGAGCTCACCAACCGTACCCTGGTACTGGACAGCAAGGCCTCACAACATAAGATAGAGAGGTGAGCTGGACGGACGCACATCGTCAAATGCACGTACACAAACACACTAACCCCATGTCTCTCTTCCCTGGTTCTCCCAGGTTGACTGGGACCATTGAGACCCTGCAGACCCAGGTGGAGTCTCTCTCTGGGCAGGTGGAACAGCTCCACTCCCTGGAGCTGCTCAGGGTCCGGAGGGAGAAGAGGGAACGACGCAAAACCATCGCCTCCTTCCCCTGCCTTAGGGAACTCTGCACCGCACCCAAGTGAGGACTCCTAGCAGTCACACCCACGTCTTTGGTTACTGGATCTCAAGGTCCCTAGACTATGTATTGACCTTGTCTGTCTGTCTGGCAGGTACAAGTAAAGCCGGGTGGACACTACACGATTTTCGCTCCGATTTAACTGTCCCAGACAAGTTTTTGTGATCGGAGACGAAATCCCCATGTCGTTGCCTACTCGTGGTGGGCGGCCATCACCGAAGCTCGTTTAATGTAAGCGGGTCAGAGACACAATCTGAGAGCTACCGATCCCGTCTTTGAGCCGTACCAGACGTACCGAGATTCTCAGACGTTTGATTTTATCGGCACCAAATCTGCAATGCTCTTGTAGTGTGAGTGCGGCGATCATCAATAGCCAATGAGAGCTCGCCAGAGAAGAAGCCAGCGAGATGATCACCCAGAATGTGTAGACTCTCCAGCAGGAACCATGACTACTAGTATTAGGTGTTTTGTACTTGCCTTTTAAACCAAAGTGTCAAATCGTTACAGTTTTGAAGTTCACAAGCAAATGTTATTCAACTCAACAAAACAAATGTTGGCTAAATATTTCAACTCTGCACGGCAGGTGTGAATGTCTGACTGAAAATGTTTGAGGCTGCTTTGTTCTAGCTACGTTAACAATCTAATCACCATCATTGTTTTTCGCGAGACAGTGTGTTGGTAATCGAAAATCCTCACGACCAAGTAAAGAATCTTTTAGTGTGTGAACCCCTGTCTGTGCCACATCGTTAAGTTGGCAAGACAAAAACAAACTACAGGAAAGATGTTTGTTTTAATATGAGAGGCTCAGCGATGTTAGGATTTTAGCTGATATTGTGTGGAACTGTGTGTCTCTCTGTCTGTCCGTCAGGTATGAGGATGGGTTCGTGGTGGGCCGCTCAGACAGCTTCACCTCAGAGACTAAGCGCCAGCCAGCAGAGGAGGAGAACGAGCGTCTGAGAGAGGCGGTGTCGGCGCTGCGCTCGGCCGTGAGGGCGGAGCGGGGTCGCAGGGAGGGGGCGGAGAGAGAGTGTCACGTCCTCCTGGGGGAGTTCTCTCGTCTGGAGTCACGTGTGCTGGTCAGAATCCTATTTCAACTCCATTTCATATTCATTCCAAAAGGAGTGCCTCTGGTTTTTTATGGTTGGATGTTCTACTAAGTCTGCTCAATCCGATGAGTGATACTGATACTTGTTCTACTAAGTCTGCTCAATCCGATGAGTGATACTGATACTTGTTCTACTAAGTCTGCTCAATTCAATGAGTGATACTGATACTTGTTCTACTAAGTCTGCTCAATCCGATGAGTGATACTGATACTTGTTCTACTAAGTCTGCTCAATCCGATGAGTGATACTGATACTTGTTCTACTAAGTCTGCTCAATCCGATGAGTGATACTGATACTTGTTCTACTAAGTCTGCTCAATCCGATGAGTGATACTGATACTTGTTCTACTAAGTCTGCTCAATCCGATGAGTGATACTGATACTTGTTCTACTAAGTCTGCTCAATCCGATGAGTGATACTGATACTTGTTCTACTAAGTCTGCTCAATCCGATGAGTGATACTGATACTTGTTCTACTAAGTCTGTTCAATCCGATGAGTGATACTGATACTTGTTCCTAACTTAAATGTAGTAGGGCTCCTAACTCTCCTTCTTTTCTGGAAGAATAAAAAAATATTGAGCGATTGGTTTATTGACTATCTGACTGACTGATTGAGTCATTGATTGATTGACAGGGTGCAGAGAGCTGCCAGGCACGGGTTCGTGAACTAGAGGCAGAGCTCCAGGAACTCCAGCAGCTCCGACGGGCGAGGACCCTCCTCCTGAGCAGCGAAGATGACGGCGTGGGCTTCACCCAGACCCTTCTCAACAACACCCCCGAGACAGACACCCTGGAGGGGGAGGGAGGAGAAGTGGGTGGAGGGTTCAGGGAGGAGGGCGAGGGGGGAGGAGGCTTAGGTGGAGAGTCGTTACCTGCCTCCAGCCCCGTCAGGAAGAGCTGCAGCGACACGGCGCTGAACGCCATCGTGGCCAGGGACGCATCCGGGAGAAGAAGAGGGAGCTACGCGATCCACGCCAACAGCGTCCGTAAGAGAGGGATGTCCATCCTGAGGGAGGTGGACGAGCAGTACCACGCTCTGCTGGAGAAGTATGAGGAGCTGTTAAGGAAGTGTCGGCGCCACGAGGAGTCCCTGTGCCACGCGGGGGTGCAGACCTCGCGGCCCGTCTCCAGGGACCCATCCATGAAGGACTGTGCCATGGGCCCCACCCCTGCACCCCCGCCCTCCCCCACCCAGTCCCCCTCCACCCCCGAGGTGATGGAGAGCATCAGTAAGCAGGTGGAGGCGGTAGATAAACGACTGGGCCAGAGCACGCCAGAGTACAAAGCTCTGTTCAAGGAGATCTTCTCTCGTATTCAGAAGACCAAGATGGACATCAAAGCTACCAAAGCTACCAAAGCCAGCAAGTCTGGCAAGTCCAGCAAATAAATTCTGATACTGGATTGGTTTGGTAGTGCAGTGCTTTTTCCATGCTCAAAGCGCTTGAGATTAGAGGAGGAATTTGCCTCGTACTCTACCGATGTGTAGCACTCATGAGTAAGCTTCTGTATGGGGTCTGGTCTCCTGTCTGCTTCACACGAGGCTGCTGAGGGGAGAACGACTCATAATAATGCCTGGGAACGGAGCAAATGTAATGGCATTATACTACTGGAAACCATGTGTTAGATGTATTTGATACCATTACAAATGATTCTGTTTTCACAAACCTAAGGAACCTCCTGTGGACTGATTCTGTTACTATAGTTACCGATCAAACAATACACCACTTAAACCAATCTAATGCTATTAGCAGCTGCCTAGCTTTGCCAGTGAGATCTAACACAGCTGCCTTTTGCTACCGTTACACAGGTCACACAGGTATGATAACTGTCACCCACAACTTGTTGGACACCACTATTGTCTGGGCTTGATATACCCAGCTGGTAATACACTCTTGTCCCCTGACGACCAGTTCGTACATTCTCCATTCTCCTACTTAACTCAATTTTAAGGTGGAAGAAAACATACTTTCTTTATGAAACACCATTTTCCACCACCATGCTCGAGTGACTAATGCAACTTCCTGATGTTGCACCCCCGCGTTCAGCCAGGGGTAAACATTTTTAGGCTTTAGCCACTCCAGCATGGTCCATAACTCCAACCACCTTTTCCTTATTATCATGAATGTTATAGTGTATGTTGCATTACTTTGACTTGTGTGTGTGTGAAATACTCACGTTGTAATGCCATACCATATGGCAGGAGAAAATGTACACAACAATGAACCTGCAGTGTAAAGGAAATATAATCGATTATACCTTGTATTATTACGTGTTTTACTTTTCTATTATTTCTCTGTTCTTTCTCTCTGCGTTGTTGGGAAGGGCCCGTGAGGAAGCATGTTACTGTTAGTCCACACCTGTGGTTTACGACGCATGTGACAAATACGATTTGATTTAGAGCTGTCTTAACTCGAGGTCTTAAACTCGACTGAAGCTTCAAACCTTTACAGCAGCCACAGGATTTGGCGTGAGATCAGTGGTGTTGTGAAACTGTGGATTGAGAAAAGAAAAGTTGTTACAGAGAAATCAACTGAATCATTTCAACCAGAAATGTGTTATTGTTTTCTCCACAGTGTTATAATTAAGCATTAAGGCACGAGGGGGTGTGGTATATTGGCCATATATCACAAACCCTCTAGGTGCCTTATTGCTGTTATAAACTGGTTATCAATGTAATTAGAGCAGTAAAAATACATGTTTTGTCATACCCGTGGTATACGGTCTGGTATACCACGGCTGTCAGCCAATCTGCGTTCAGGGCTCAAACCACCCAGTTTATAATGAGTCGTATGTGCCAGGTACAAGCAGAGGCTAATTTTTCTCCCAAGGTCACTCAAGTGTTGCTGAGGGAAGAAAAAGGGCATGACGTCTTGTGGAGGCTAACTGTCAGTCTGTCATAGCAGTGTTCCATCCTGGTTCTGGAGGGTCGCAGCGTGTGCAGGCTTTTGTTCCAGCCCAGCATTCAGGTTAACTGCTGGGCTGGGGGGGAAAAAGGCCTGCACAGCCTGAAGTGCTTCAGTGCAAGGAGATAATGACACTGTCATAGCAATGGTAACAGAACATGTTCTATATTCTAATAGGAGAGAACAAAATGTTTCCTAACAGGGAGCCACTCAAAAGGGGACATCCCATTCTTATGGAACATTCTGACGATGTCCTTTTTGAAGGCTCCTTGGCTTTCTCTGCACTGTAATGTTTTACTGATTGCACTTAAAAAATGTTTAAAAAAACACGCATTGCGTATTTCTACATTGATATTTACTTAGTATTGCTTGTGTATTTATTCTGTTATTGTGTGTCTCTGTGAGCATTGATTCATGATAACGACACTTATCTGCCAAGGTGCCTATATGTGATTGTATCCATTATTGATAAGCTGCATCTTCAGAATGAAAATCAAGTCTCATTTGTTTTGTTTATTTATCTACTCAACCTTTTGGGCTCCTGAGTGGCGCAGGCATTGCATGTCAGTGCTAGTGATGTCACTACAGACACCCTGGTTCGATTCCAGGCTGTATCACAACCAGCCATGATTGGGAGTCCCATAGGGCGGTGCACAATTGGGCGGTGTAGGCCGTCAGTGTAAATAAGAATTTGGCCTTAACTGACTTGCCTAGTTAAATAAAAATGAATTCAGATGAATGAGCATATTATTAGTTTTATGAGTTAGCCTAGTTATTAGCCTTTGGCATCACAGGTTTTGTCATTGGGGCAAGCCACATTAGCTCTCTCTTTTTGTGGCACTCTGTATCATTGACTTACATGTCTGCTCTGTGCAATTAAAGCATTGGAATGAAAATATGTCTCTCTGTGGATTTTGTTATATTGCTCTGAAAATGTACATTGATGGTTAATGATTTGATTAATTGGCTGGTGGAATGATTAATGGACGAACGCACACAGTGGTGGACAAAGTTGCTAATTGTCATACTTGAGGTTAAGTAAAGAGACTAATGGAAAATGACTTGAATAAAAGATAGTCACCCAGTAAAATACTACTTCAGTAAAAGTATTTGGTAAAAACAAACTAAGTATCAAAAATAAATGTAATTGCTAAAATGTACTTAAGTATCAAAAGTAGAAGTAAATTCCTTATATTAAGCAAATCAGATGGCACGATTCTTTTTTTCTTTCTTTTCCATTTACAGATAGCCCGGGGCACACTAACACTCTTAACTTACAAAGCATTTGTGTTTAGTGAGTCCGCTAGATCAGATGCGGTAGGTATGACTACGCACACGGGGGGTCAAGTTCCTCTGATTTTCATTCACCCGCCCCGACGATCCCCGGGTCTTCCACCAAGATGCGCTATTGACCAGGTCAACGGCATCTACCTTTACGTATAACTATATTATTTCACCCGTGTAGTTATATGTACAGTGTTGAGCTGCACACACTCACTCCAGCACGGTGAGCCACTAAGCAGAAAACAAATATTCAATCCGAGTTTTGTAAACCGAAGCCCGATATCGCGAGATGTCCGTGAACGCTTGCCAAGCAGACTCGGTAGAACAGACCGGGTTTGATGTTTAAGAATTCAATGAGAGAAGTGAAAATTGATTCCTTCGTTGTTTAATTTTCTCGAAATCTTCTCCAGCTAATGTCTCAGGTAAACGAACTTGTTATTACTCCAACCTCGTGAAAGTGACAAACTGACACGTTTACATTATCGAATTAGTGCCATTGATAAGACTAATTGCGATTGCGTGTTTCTGCGCATGAGCACAGCAAGCCAAGGTCGCCATGACATCACCTAAAAGCGTAAAATTATATCAATTCAATTCAATTCAAGGGCTTTATTGGCATGGGAAACATGTGTTAACATTGCCAAAGCAAGTGAGGTAGACAACATACAAAGTGAATATATAAAGTGAAAAACAACCAAAATTAACAGTAAACATTACACATAAAGAAGTTTCAAAACAGTAAAGACATTACAAATGTCATATTATATATATATATATATACAATGTACAAATAGTTAAAGGACACAAGATAAAATAAATAAGCATAAATATATATTCATATTCCATCATTGATCCAACGTTAAATAGTAGTAGTATAGTAGTAGGCTTTAAATATCTAAAACGGTGTCCTCTACATAGACCGCGTGGCCTAATGGATAAGGCGTCTGACTTCGAATCAGAAGATTGAGGGTTCGAGTCCCTTCGTGGTCGTCTTTTGCTAAATCGTGACATTTGTAGCTAGGATTGCGAAAGTGTCAAGATTTGACAATTGCGTGATTCAGCATAATTTAACAGGCAAACAAGTTAAATGTTCTTATTTCTCATACTGTACACGACCGCATATCATTTCTACATATTCTTGCACAGTTATGGTTGCTAAGTACTTCCGAACCGAGTGCACCAGCTCGCTTCGCTTTCCAGTTGTGGGCGTTTTCAGCTACGTATAATAAGGTAACTGCGCAGAGAAATCTTGTACAGCAGAGTGGCGCAGCGGAAGCGTGCTGGGCCCATAACCCAGAGGTCGATGGATCGAAACCATCCTCTGCTATTTTCTCTTCCCGTTCACGCGGAATCCGATGTTTTTTGCTCATTCATTGAACAACATTTATTTGTACTTTATAGAAAATAACTGCAACAGCAATCAACTTAAATGAGGTCAACATATCTACAAAAACTCAACATAGATGTTTTATCCTTTCAAACAAAACATGCTAATGTATTGATTACATGAGAAAATAGTCACAAAGCAGGCCTCATTCACTACCTAAATGCTCTGAGGGCTATATCCTTTGCAATAGATTCATTGGGCTTCTCACTAGCCTCTGCTATGATGTCAATATCTTCTGAATGGTGGCCCTGAGGTTGCTCTGCTGGCTCCTGCTCTGCTCTGACATCACCAGCAAGGCTCACTGCCTTGTTGATATGGTTTTTATTCTGCAGTGGAAGAAAGAGTAAAAACATACTGAATTCAATATCTTACATAAAATCAAATCAGATGTTAATGCGAGTGTAGTGAAATGCTTCTGCTTCTCGTTTCCGACAGTGCAGTAATATCTAACAGTAATCTAACAATTCCACAACAACTACACAATACTCAGAAATCTAAGTAAAAGGATGGAATAAGTATATATACATATAAATATATAGATGAGCGATGACCGAGCGGCACAGGCAAGATGCAATAGATGGTATAAAATACAGTGTACATATGAGATGAGTAATGCAAGATATGTAAACATTATTAAAGTGACTAGTGATCCGTTTATAAAAGTGGCCAATGATTTCAAGTCTGTATGTAGGCAGCAGCCTCTCTGTTAGTGATGGCTGTTTAACAGTCTGATGGCCTTGAGATAGAAGCTATTTTTCAGTCTCTCGGTCCCAGTTTTGATGTACCTGTACTGACCTCGCCTTCTGGATAATAGCGGGGTGAACGGGCAGTGGCTCCTAGATGATCTTTTGGCCTTCCTGTGACATCGGGTGCTGTCAGGGTCCTGGAAGGCAGGTAGTTTGCCCCCGGTGATGTGTTGTGCAAACTGCACCACCCTCTGGAGAGCCTTGCAGTTGTGGGTGGTGTAGTTGCAGTACCAGGAAGTGATACAGCCCGACAGGATTCTCTCAATTATGCATCTGTAAAGGTTTGTGAAGGTTTTGGATGAAAAGACAAATTTCTTCAGCCTCCTTAGGTGGGTGGACCATTTCAGTTTGTCCGTGATGTGTATGCCGAGGAACATAAAACTTACTACCCTCTCCACTACTGTCCCGTCGATGTGGATATGGGGGTGCTCCCTCTGCTGTTTCCTGAAGTCCATGATCATCTCCTTTGTTTTGTTGATGTTGAGTGAGAGGTTGTTTTTCTGACACCACACTCTGAGTGCCCTCACCTCCTCCCTGTAGGCTGTCTATTCGTAGTTGGTAATCAAGTCCACTACTGTTGAGTCATCTGCAAACTTGATGATTGACTTGGAGGCATGCATGGCTACGCAGTCATGGGTGAACAGGGAGTACAGGAAGGGGCTGAGCACGCACCCTTGTGGGGCCCCAGTGTTGAGGATCAGCGAAGTGGAGGTATTGTTTCCTACTTTCACCACCTTGGGCGGCCCGTCAGGAAGTCCAGGACCCAATTGCACAGGGCCGGGTTAAGAACCAGGCCTCAAGCTTAATGATGAGCTTGGAGAGTACCATGGTGTTGAATGCTGAGCTGTAGTCAATGAACAGCATTCTTACATAGGTATTTCTCTTGTCCAGATGGGATAGGACAGTGTGCAGTGTGATGGCAAATTGCATCGTCTGAAGACCTATTATTGTGGTATGCAAATTGAAGTGGGTCTGAGGTGGTAGGTAAGGTGGAGATGATATGATCCTTGAGTAGTCTCTCAAAGCACTTCAATATGATATAAGTGAGTTACCTTTGACTTCTTGGGAACAGGAACAATGGTGGCCATCTTGAAGCATGTTGGGACAGCAAACTGGGATAGGGAGAGATTGAATATGTCCGCTGGTCTGCGTATGCTCTGAGGATGCGGCTAGAGATGCCTTCTAGGCCGGCAGCCTTGCGAGGGTTGGCACTTTTAAATGTCTTACTCACATTGGCCACGGAGGAGGAGAGGGAGGGCCCGCAGTCCTTGGTAGCGGGCCACGTCGGTGGCACTGTATTATCCTCAAAGCGGACAAAGAAAGTGTTTAGTTTGTCTGGAAGCAAGACGTCGGTGTCCATGACGTGGCTAGTTTTCTTTTTGTAGTTAGTGATTGCCTGTAGACCATGCCACATACGTCTCATGTCTGAGCCGTTGAATTGCTTCTCCACTTTGTCCCTATACCAACATTTTGCTTGTTTGATTGCTTTGCGGAGGAAATAACTAAACTGTTTGTTTTTGAAAGTATTCCCAGTCATCTTTCCATGGTTAAATACAAGTGGTTCGCATTTTCAGTTTTGCGTGAATGCCGCCACCCATCCACAGTTTATGGTTAGGGTAGGTTTGAATGGTCAGAGTTGGTACATCTCCAATGCACTTCCTTATAAACTCACTCACCGAATCATCGTATAAATCTATATTATTCTCTGAGGGTGCTCGGAACATTTCCCAGTCCGCGTGATCAAAACCATTTTCAAGTGTGGATTCCGATTGGTCAGACCAGCGTTGAATAGTTCTTATCACGGGTACATCCTGTTGGAGTTTCTGCCTGTAGGACAGGAGGAGCTAAATGGAGTTGTGGTCAGATTTGCCGAAGGGAGGGCCTTGTATGCATCGCGGAAGTTAGAGCAGTGATCCAGTGTATTGCCCGAGTGCTACAATCAATTTAGGTAGCCTTGTTCTCAAATTTCCTTTTTAAAATCCCCAGCTACAATAAATGCAGCCTCAGGATATATGGTTTCCAGTTTGCATAGATTTCAGTGAAGTTCCTTGAGGGCCATCGCGGTATAGGCTTGAGGGGGAATGTACACGACTATGACAATAACCAATGAGAATTGTCTTGGGAGATAATATGGTCTGCATTTGATTGTGCGGAATTCTAGGTCAGGTGAACAAAACTTGAGTTCCTATATGTTGTTACGATTACACCATGAGTCATTAATCATGAAGCGTACACCCCAGCCCTTCTTCTTCCCAGAGAGATGTTTATTTCTGTCGGCGCGACGCATAAAGAATCCCGGTGGCTGTACCGACTCCGACAACATATCCCGAGAGAGCCATGTTTCCGTGAAACAGAGTATGTTACAATCCCTGATGTCTCTCTGGAAAGTAACCTTTGCCATAATTTAGTCTACCTTGTTATCTAGAGACTGGACATGGGTGAGTAATTTCCAAGATGGCATAGCAGTCGGACGTGTGTTTGTCTTTGTCTTATCCCATGTATTATCCCATGTAAATAGCAGTTTTTTCGTATATATTTGAATCTCACATTCTATCTACGAACTAAATATACTGACTAGAACCACATTTTTTGATCATATTACTCCAGTGCTAGCCTCTCTACACTGGCTTCCTGTTAAGGCAAGGGCTGATTTCAAGGTTTTACTGCAAACCTACAAAGCATTACATGGGCTTGCTCCTACCTATCTTTCCGATTTGGTCCTGCCGTACATATCTACAAGTACGCTTTGGTCACAAGACGCAGGTCTCCTAACTGTCCCTAGAATTTCTAAGCAAACAGCTGAAGGCAGGGCTTTCTCCTATGGAGCTCCATTTTTATGGAATGGTCTGCCTACCCATGTGAGAGACGCAGACTCGGTCTCAACCTTTAAGTCTTTATTGAAGACTCATCTCTTCAGTAGGTCCTATGATTGAGTGTAGTCTGGCCCAGGAGTGTGAAGGTGAATGGAAAGGCACTGGAGCAACGAACCCCCCTTGCTTTCTCTGCCTGGCCGGTTCCCCTCTCTCCACTGGGATTCTCTGCCTCTAACCCTATTACAGGGGCTGAGTCACTGGCTTACTGGTGCTCTTCCATGCAGCCCCTAGGAGGGGTGCGTCACTTGATTGGGTTGAGTCACTGACATGATCTTCCTGTCTGGGCTCTTATCTTCCTGTCAGATGCTCGGTTTCCATAACTAAAACTTGGACATTGACTGAGGAGGTTTCAGTTTCTTATATACAAAGGGGGCAATTTTCCTTGTAGAGTAATGGACTGAATCATTCCTGAACAGTGAGAGAGTTGAAAACAACATTTTGCTATGAATTAATCCATTAAGTCTTTTCTCTATCCTATTTGTTTTGATAGGATAGTCTTGAAAATGCACGGGTTATGAACATCAAACTTGTTAGTTAGTACCTCGCATGCATTAATACAGCGCAAATTTAGGTCGGACAAATGTTCTGGTGGAATACATGTGACAATTCTTCATGGTCATGATAAAAAATTAGGTCCTACCGAGTTTTGAACTCGGATCGCTGGATTCAGAGTCCAGAGTGCTAACCATTACACCATAGAACCACGTTTTGCTTTTCATTCTGCAACACATTTTGAACTATTGGAATTTCATGTGTCATTATATGTATAGCAAATATATTGTACACAACCAGGAAGCTGACAGCTGGCTGTTTGGGAGGCAGTCGATATTGATTCATGGAACATCATGCCCCACATGTGATTGTTATCATTCCCAATGGGTAGTGCAAGCAAAATTAAAGGGACTCGCACACACAATAACTGGTTTAGGAGGCCAGTGCCTTATCCATTATAGACCACTGAGGGGCATTAAGAAAATATATATATGCCGGAATGACTACAGGGCCTACGAATTCATATTAGTACTGTCGTGTAAAAGCATTCTTTTCAAATTACGATTTCCATAAATATTTTCACGAAGGCCACGCTGGGCCAACACCGTGATGGACAATTTTACCAAAGCCATGGCATGGGTTACCGAGAGTTAGCAAACCAGCTAGCTACCGTATCATTCTGGGCACGTAGTCGCATTTTAGCTAACTAGCTATCTACCTGACCTGTCTAGCTAACTTTCATCTGACTGGAGCAATGTCTGTCTCTGGTGTACTTCCTCAGCTATCTCTGGTGGAGACCGACAATGTAGTTATGTCTGTATACCCGGGTTGCGGTTATCTTCCTCTTTTTATATTTTTTTTATTAAAAAAAATAAAATTGTATTTATTTCATCCGTCAGTCATTGGTGACAGCTAGCTAACTAGCTATTTGCGAAAGGATATATTGTCATACTGCAGCAAGCGCTTTTAAAGGCCAAAATAATCAATATTCTCTTATAGATTGTGGTGATAAACTTGCCTCTGAATTAATAATATAAATTACTTTTTAAACAGGTCAACATTCACAAAGCCGCGGGGCCAGACGGATTACCAGGACGTGTACTCAAAGCATGCGCGGGCCAACTGGCAAGTGTCTTCACTGACATTTTCAACCTCTCCCATGCCGAGTCTGTAATACCTACATGTTTCAAGCAGACCACTATAGTCCCTGTGCACAAGAAAGCGAGTGCCCCGTAGCACTGACGTCGGTAGCCATGAAGTGCGTTGAATGGCTGGTCATGGCTCACATCAACACCATTATCCCAGAAACCCTAGACCCACTCCAATTCGCATACCACCCCAACAGATCCACAGATGACGCAATCTCAATCGCACTCCACAGTGCCCTTTCCCACTTAGACAAAAATAACTACTTTGTGAAAATACTGTTTATTGACTACAGCTCAGCGTTCAACATCATAGTGCCCACAAAGCTCATCACTAAGCTAAGGACCCTGGGACTAAACACCTCCCTCTGCAACTGGATCCTGATCTTCCTGACGGGCCGCCCCAAGGTGGTAAGGATAGGCAACAACACATCTGCCACGCTGATCCTCAACACTGAGGCCCCTCAGGGTTGCGTGCATAGTCCCCTCCTGTACTCCCCGTTCACCCACGACTGTGTGGTCAAGCATGACTCCAACACCATCATTAAGTTTGCCGACGACACAACATTGGTAGGCCTGATCACCGACAATGATGAGACAGCCTATAGGGAGGAGGTCAGAGACCTGGCAGTGTAGAGCCAGGACAAGAACCTCTCTCATTGTGAGCAAGTCAAAAGGACAATAGGAAAAGGAACAGGCCCCCATTAACTTCAACGGGGCTATAGTGGAGCAGGTTGAGAGTTTAAAGTTCCTTGGTGTCCAGATCACCAACAAACTATCATGGTCCAAACACACCAAGGCAGTCGTGAAGAGGGCACGACGAACACCTTTTCCCCCTCAGGAGACTGAAAATATGTGACATTGGTCCCCAGATCCTCAAAAAGTTCTGCAGCTGCACCATCAACAGCATCCTGACCGATTGCATTACCGCCTGGTATGGCAAACGCTCGGCATCTGACCGGAAGGCACTACAGAGGGTAGTGCGTACAGCCCAGTACATCACTGGTGCCAAGTTTCCTGACATCCAGGACCTACTAGGCGGTGTCAGAAGAAGGCCCAAAAAATTGTCAAAGACTCCAGTCACCCAAGTCATAGACTGTTCTCTCTGCTACCGCACGGCAAGCGGTACCGGAGCGCCAAGTCTAGGACCAAAAGGCTTCTTAAAGCAGCTTCTATCCCCAAGCCATAAGACTCCTGAACAACTCATTTAATCAAATGGCCAAGCGGACTATTTACACTGAACCCCTCATGTGAGTTGAGATGGGTGTGTCTTGGCAATAAATGATACTAAGAACTGTTTTGTAAGCACTCTCAGATAATTAATTTATGGACACTGAATTGATCTGAGAGTCACAGGGCTATGGTGAAGCTCATAACTCTGACTTGTGTGTGGTTTGCTCTCTCATGATTTGGTAATACAGGAAATTTCCACGACACCTCGTTATTGTTATGTCAATTTATTGTGTTACTTTTTGATTGATCCAGGCTGTATCACAACCAGTCATGATTGGGAGTCCCATATGGCGGCGCACGATTGGCCCAGCGTCGTACAATTGGCCCAGCGTTTGGTGATTTGTAACAGATGTCTCTTTCTATTCATCAATTGGCTGCGGCACAGTTTGAATTGATTGATTGTATTTGTCAGTTAAAAAAATACATACTTGTATATAAGATTTGTCAAAGTGACCAGGATTGCAGAATAAAGTGGGGGACTTATTTCTGTTGTGGTCCCTATTTCTTTACATAAATAAATATACAATTACATCGATACAGACACGTTACAGAGATACACTGTGGCATTGGGCTCTCGAGTGCTGCAGCAGTCTAAGGCACTGCATCTCAATACAAGAGGCGTCACTACAGTCCCTGGTTTGAATCCGGGCTGTATCACATCTGGCCGTGATTGGGAGTACCATAGGGTGGTGCACATTTGGCCCAGTGTCGTCCAGGTTTGGCCTGAGTAGGCTGTCATTGTAAATCAGAATTTGTTCTTAGCTGACTTGCCTGGAAACAGAAAAAAGAAATACAGAAACAAATGCTTGACCTCCAGATGAGTATGGGAGGGAGGTTTAAGTACAATTATTACAAGCTTGTTTTGGCTGGTCTGTAGCTTATTCTTTAGATGTTTGGGGCTGCTGGTGAACCATGACGTAAAGGCAAAATCAAAGTTGCACTGGACTAGCGCACTTGAGCCTATAGGGTGTCTGTAGCTAGGTTTCCACCCAATTGGTGACAGTTTTTATGTCAATATTCCATTGGAGCCTGGTGGGAGGAGCTATAGGAGGACGGGCTCATTGTAATGGCTGGAATGGCATAAATGGAAACAGAGGGAAACGTGTTTAACTCCGTTCCATTCATTCCATTCCAGCCATTACAATGAGCCAGTCCTCCTATAGCTCCTCACACCAGCCTCCACTGGAATTTTCTATAAAATCATATGCATATTTTCCCATCAAAGTTGTGTTTCCATCAAATTCACTTATTGCGGATGAAGTGTGTTCTAGCCAACAGCTCACAGACACACTGTGGGTATAGCCTACTACATTATGAGATTATTATGGATAAAAGCTAAATTATTTTAATTTGTCAAACGGCAGCCAAGCATCGATCATCAAGTCACCAGAATAAGACCTTCGATATTTATTGAAATGAGCATCAAGCTCATCACCGTGCTCTTACATAACCTGGTGAAGTACATAATAACTTATTTCATCTGTAGCCTATTAAACTGCATCCCATGATGTCTTTGATATTTTTTTTCTCCAATGTACTTCACTAGCATTAAAAGGTTGGATGGAAACCTGGTTAATGTAAAGCCATTTTGAGGATGCTGGAATTATATTTTCCATGCCTACAGGAGACATTTGTACTGTGGACTAGTACTGAAACGCCCACTCCCAATCAATCAATCGATCGCTCGGTGCTCGTTTGAGCGTCCTGAAACCAATAGCTGTGTCTGGCTGTGTTGTTTTTCCTGGCTGCTTGTCTGTGGCACAGGAGGAACGCTAGCTAGCATTCTGTTCAAATTCGGCTAACGTACGCCTGTGATTATCTGATCGAAGTAATGAATTTATTTCCGTCAAATGCACACGGGAACGGACTCTTGTACGCGGGATTCAACCAGGATCATGGTGAGAAATGGTTTCCTCATCGAAATCGCCTTTGGTTGACAGTTTTTGTCGTCGATGCCACGCTACCGACGACGTGTTGAGGCCGGGGGTTAACTTTAAACGTTTTGTCAGCCTTCGCTAGCTGGCTAGTTGTTCTCTCGACATATTAAGTTGTTGTGAAATCGTGATTGGATTGTAAATTTGAGAAAACTAAAATAAATTACATGTAACACATTTAGGTGTAACATCATGACCAGAGCGAGTTAAATGTTATGGATCTGTTAGGCTCTTCCATTTGTAGCACTAATGTTGTCTGATGTCAAATAAACAGCTGCCAAACTTTCGTTAAATGTATGTTGCAAATAGCCAACATAACGTTACTCTTCACTTTACCGTATATACTTGCAGGGGTTGTTAAATGTCCTCATCTTTAGCGTCTCTGTCGTTGACAAGCTAACTATCTTAGCTACATAGTAGCGGTATAGCACAGATGGTTATAACAAAGATGGTATAACGTTCCCATTTTATCTTGTGGTTATAACGTTAGTTTGACAACTGCTAAATAGTTTACATCAAAAGATGGCTATGTATTTTTTATTGAACCTGTTTTTAACTAGGCAGCTCAAGTTGTGAGGGTGGGTGGGTCTGGGTGGCCCCTCGCCAGCTTTTCTTCACTGAGCAGTGAATGAATGGGTCTCCTTCCAAACAATGAAATGACAGGTAGCTAATATTCAAACACTCTGTTCAATGCCCACTATGTGTGCCTTCCTCACAGGCAGCATCTGGCCACTGGAGCAGTAGGACAAACTCCAACTCTGATATGATAGAGAGAAAGAACAGATAGGAGACTGAAAACCATAGTCTGTCCTTAGTCGACCTTCCATATTATCACGATGTCTTCGAAGACAGACGCACATTGCGGCACAATGTGATTATCTTGGGTTGTTCATACACTGTGTGAATCTGTTTGGACCAAGCTTCGATCAGGGTTGTTCTAACCAATGGTATTTTCTGTGCTCCTTCCAGGATGCTTTGCTTGCGGAATGGAGAATGGGTTTAGAGTGTACAACGCAGACCCACTCAAAGAGAAAGAAAAACAAGGTAAACACATGTCAAGATAATGACCGTACAGCAAATATGAAACATAAAATCCCAATTGTCTATAATAAGTCATGATTCATCATAATGTGTTTTTTCCACAGTTTACTATTGATCAAAAGGTATGGGGTAACCATTCTATTGATATGTAAAGAAACTCAATGGGTGAGTAGCAGTGCTTGCAGTAAATCAAGGCATTTTTGCTGCATACCGGGGCCACAGCATTGTGACAGCGAGAGCCAGCGCACTTCCTTCCTGTTCTTGCTGTGTGTGAGACGAGATGGATCTGTCTGTGGCTGGATTGGTACTCTAGTTGGATGAGGAGGGCTATATGAGAAAGTTAATCATTCCGCCACTCGGCCCTGCACATGTGACTCCTCACTCCTCACATAACCTGGTCCAAAGTCACTATAGGAAACAACGGCTTACTGTCTTTAGTACTATAGGGAAATTATTATTTTATATTTTTTAAATTGAACCTTTATTTAACTAGGCTAGTCAGTTAGAACAAATTCTTATTTACAATGACGTCCTACCCCGTCCAAACTCGGATGACGCTGGGCCAATTGTGCACCGCACTATGGGACTCCCAATCATGGCCGGTTGTGATACAGCCTGGATTCGAACCAGGGTGTCTGTAGTGACGCCTCTAGCACTGAAATGCAATACCTTAGACCGCTGTGCCGCGCCACTCGGGAGCCTATAGGCCAGGGATAACCTGGTCCTGTTGGGTTTCTGCAGGGTGTGCAGGCTTTTGTTCCAGACCAGCGTTATTTTAAACAAACACTTTTCTGTTCATTGTCCAACCTTTACCTACAGTGCCTTGCGAAAGTATTCGGCCCCCTTGAACTTTGTGACCTTTTGCCACATTTCAGGCTTCAAACATAAAGATATAAAACTGTATTTTTTTGTGAAGAATCAACAACAAGTGGGACACAATCATGAAGTGGAACAACATTTATTATTATTATTTAAAGTTTTCAAACAAATCAAAAACTGAAGAATTGGGCATGCAAAATTATTCAGCCCCTTTATTTTCAGTGCAGCAAACTCTCTCCAGAAGTTCAGTGAGGATCTCTGAATGATCCAATGTTGACCTAAATGACTAATGATGATAAATACAATCCACCTGTGTGTAATCAAGTCTCCGTATAAATGCACCTGCACTGTGATAGTCTCAGAGGTCTGTTAAAAGCGCAGAGAGCATCATGAAGAACAAGGAACACACCAGGCAGGTCCGAGATACTGTTGTGAAGAAGTTTAAAGCCGGATTTGGATGCAAAAAGATTTCCCAAGCTTTAAGCATCCCAAGGAGCACTGTGCAAGCGATAATATTGAAATGGAAGGAGTATCAGACCACTGCAAATCTACCAAGACCTGGCCGTCCCTCTAAACTTTCAGCTCATACAAGGAGAAGACTGATCAGAGATGCAGCCAAGAGGCCCGTGATCACTCTGGGTGAACTGCAGAGATCTACAGCTGAGGTGGGACACTCTGTCCATAGGACAACAATCATGTCGTATATTGAACAAATCTGGCCTTTATGGAAGAGTGGCAAGAAGAAAGTCATTTCTTAAAGATATCCATAAAAAGTGCCGTTTAAAGTTTGCCACAAGCCACCTGGGAGACACACCAAACATGTGGAAGAAGGTGCTCTGGTCAGATGAAACCAAAATTGAACTTTTTGGCAACAATGCAAAACGTTATGTTTGGCGTAAAAGCAACACAGCTCATCACCCTGAACACACCATCCGCACTGTCAAACATGGTGGTGGCAGCATCATGGTTTGGGCCTGCTTTTCTTCAGCAGGGACAGGGAAGATGGTTAAAATTGATGGGAAGATGGATGGAGCCAAATACAGGACCATTCTGGAAAACCTAATGGAGTCTGCAAAAGACCTGAGACTGGGACGGAGATTTGTCTTCCAACAAGACAATGATCCAAAACATAAAGCAAAATCTACAATGGAATGGTTCAAAAATAAACATATCCAGGTGTTAGAATGGCCAAGTCAAAGTCCAGACCTGAATCCAATCGAGAATCTGTGGAAAGAACTGAAAACTGCTGTTCACAAATGCTCTCCATCCAACCTCACTGAGCTAGAGCTGTTTTGTAAGGAGGAATGGGAAAAAATTTCAGTCTCTCGATGTGCAAAACTGATAGACATACCCCAAGCGACTTACAGCTGTAATCGCAGCAAAAGGTGGCGCTACAAAGTATTAACTTAAGGGGGCTGAATAATTTTGCACGCCCAATTTTTCAGTTTTTGATTTGTTAAAAAAGTTCGAAATATCCAATAAATGTCATTCCACTTCATGATTGTGTCCCACTTGTTGTTGATTCTTCACAAAAAAATACAGTTATATATCTTTATGTTTTGAAGCCTGAAATGTGGCAAAAGGTCGCAAAGTTCAAAGGGGCCGAATACTTTCGCAAGGCACTGTATGTGTGCAGGTGCTAGGCTATTGGGTTTCTGTGAGGCATCATGCATGCTGGGAAGACTTGTTTTAATATGCAGATGGAATGAGTTGCCTGCTATTTACTGTCTGCTACTTTCTTGAAAACGAGTAAAACCTTTGAGATATTAAAACTATTTAAACCTCCTGATCAGGAGTGTATCTTTCTAGTAACATTTTAGAGATCTTGTCGGAAATAATATTTTGGATAATTGTGGTGGTTTGAGGCAACATCCTTGATTCTCATCGGCTCAGTTTACTCGGCACCTGCCAGATTGACAGCATAATGGCCAATGAGGTGGTTCTGTGTTTGTCTTCCAGAGTTCATGGAGGGCGGGGTCAGCCATGTGGAGATGCTGTTCAGGTGTAACTACCTAGCGCTGGTCGGAGGAGGGAAGAAGCCCAAATATCCACCTAACAAAGGTATGGTGGTTACTGTGTGTGTGGTGCTTGTGTTGAACTTGCCTGTATCTATGTACTATGAACATAACAAACAATATATTTTGGAACCCTCAAAATAACACTTTAAAAAAAAATCTGTTTGAAATGTTTCCCTTGCAATTATCTCAATAGTGGTAGACTTTTCCATCAGATTGACCGTATCCAGTTATGTCTTTACATTTGTTCTGAAACTAGAGACAAACGGCATCATCTCTCTCACGTTAGTCTTCTTGACTGTTGTTAATTCCCACCATGTCCTCTGTTTTCCTCTAGTGATGATCTGGGATGACCTGAAGAAAAAGACGGTTATAGAAATCGAGTTCTCCACGGAGGTCAAAGCAGTGAAGCTTCGAAGGGACAGGTAGGAACACTTGTGTTTCCCTCGGGGTGTTTCGATCAGCAGCGTTGAGTGCCAACACAACCACACATTGGCCGTTTCTCAATACGCATACTACTGTGCTCCCGAGTGCATTCTCCGCAGACGTTTTCCTGTGTACGTTCTTGTGTGTGTGACGAATGCGTAAAACATTCCATTTGAGAAGCACTCGCGCTCCCCCTACTGTATTACCTCACACTCCCCCTACTGTATTACCTCTCGCTCCCCCTACTGTATTACCTCTCGCTCCCCCTACTGTATTACCTCACGCTCCCCCTACTGTATTACCTCACGCTCCCCCTACTGTATTACCTCACACTCCCCCTACTGTATTACCTCACGCTCCCCCTACTGTATTACCTCACGCTCCCCCTACTGTATTACCTCGCGCTCCCCCTACTGTATTACCTCGCGCTCCCCCTACTGTATTACCTCGCGCTCCCCCTACTGTATTACCTCGCGCTCCCCCTACTGTATTACCTCGCGCTCCCCTACTGCTCGCGCTCCCCTACTGTATTACCTCGCGCTCCCCTACTGTATTACCTCGCGCTCCCCCTACTGTATTACCTCGCGCTCCCCTACTGTATTACCTCGCGCTCCCCCTACTGTATTACCTCGCGCTCCCCCTACTGTATTACCTCGCGCTCCCCCTACTGTATTACCTCGCGCTCCCCCTACTGTATTACCTCGCGCTCCCCCTACTGTATTACCTCGCGCTCCCCCTACTGTATTACCTCGCGCTCCCCCTACTGTATTACCTCGCGCTCCCCCTACTGTATTACCTCGCGCTCCCCCTACTGTATTACCTCGCGCTCCCCCTACTGTATTACCTCGCGCTCCCCCTACTGTATTACCTCACACTGCTCCTACTGTATTACCTCCCCTACACTCCCCTACTGTATTACCTCACACTCCCCTACTGTATTACCTCACACTCCCCTACTGTATTACCTCACACTCCCCTACTGTATTACCTCACACTGCTCCTCCCCCTACTGTATTACCTCACGCTCCCCCTACTGTATTACCTCGCGCTCCCCCTACTGTATTACCTCGCGCTCCCCCTACTGTATTACCTCGCGCTCCCCCTACTGTATTACCTCGCGCTCCCCCTACTGTATTACCTCGCGCTGCTCCTCCCCTACTGTATTACCTCGCGCTGCTCCTCCCCTACTGTATTACCTCACGCTGCTCCTCCCCCTACTGTATTACCTCACACTCCCCCTACTCTGCGTCTCACTAAGACACAGCGGTTGGAACCAAAAATCTCAAATTTGGACCAAAGGACAGATTTCCACCGGTCTAATGTCCATTGCTCGTGTTTCTTGGCCCAAGCAAGTCTCTTCTTATTGGTGTCTTTTAGTAGTGGTTTCTTTGCAGCAATTTGACCACGATGGCCTGATTCACGCAGTCTCTGAACAGTTGATGTTGAGATGTGTCTGTTACTTGATCTCTGTGAAACATTTATTTGGACTGCAATCTGAGGCTGGTAACTCTAATGACCGTGTCCTCTGTAGCAGAGGGAACTCCGGGTCTTCCTTTCATGTGGCGCTCCTCATGAGAGCCAGTTTCATCATAGCACTTGATGGTTTTTGCGACTGCACTTTGAAAGTTTCTCCAAGTAATGATGGACTGTCGTTTCTCTTTGCTTTTTTTGAGCTGTTCTTGCCATCATTTGGACTCAGCCCTATTTGGTAAAAGACTATCTTCTGTATACCACCTCTACGTTTGCACAACAACTGATTGGCTTAAACACATTAAGAAGGAAAGAAATTCCACAAATTCACTTTTAACAAGGCACATATGTTAATTGAAATGCATTCCAGGTGACCACCTCATGAAGCTGGTTGAGAGAATGCCAAAGGGCGGCAACTTTGAAGAACCTCAAATATATATATTTTGATTTACTACATGGTTACTACATGATTCCATATGTTATTTTAAAGTTTTGATGTTTTTGCTATTCTACAATGTCGAAAATAGTAAAAATAAAGAAAAATCCTTGAATGAATAGGTGTGTATACTTCATAACAATCAGCTAGCTATATGTGAATTGTAATAATGTAGCCAACCAGATAGTTTTAACAGGCAAAATGACCTAAAACTAATATTATGCAAGATACATGTCAAACCTTCGTTGGTAGCTAGCTAACAATTCTTTACTTATTATGGGCTTGGGGTCTACAGGTAAACATAGGCAGGTAAACATGTTAAAATGAACACAGCATGTATTTATTAACGTAGCAAGATAAATGAAATATTATAGTCGGGCAACATATGAGATATGAATAGGCAACATATGAGATATGAATAGGCAACATATGAGATATGAATAGGCAACATATGAGATATGAATAGGCAACATATGAGATATGAATAGGCAACATATGAGATATGAATAGGCAACATATGAGATATGAATAGGCAACATATGAGATATGAATAGGCAACATATGAGATATGAATAGGCAACATATGAGATATGAATAGGCAACATATGACATATGAATAGGCAACATATGAGATATGAATAGGCAACATATGAGATATGAATAGGCAACATTTCACTCCGAAGTTGGAGTTTATTTTCTCTTGCTTCAGCTCAAATAATGTCCTCCATTGATTCCAATACATTTTGCGTTATTTTTACGGGGTTGCGTCATATTTCTGTGCATACATTCCATTGAAGCTTGCATTGATGCATGCTTCAAAATATGTACAATTACGCATTAGAGAAGTGCCCTCTGTGCTCACATACTTGGATTTGGACTCGTACGCCAACCCTCCCGTGCTCCAGTTTGCGTGCTCAGAGCACAGTAATAAGCATTTTGAGAAACACCCATTGACTCCAATGTAACTCACATTTTAGTACGAGTTTAACTCTTTGTTTAAGACCAATTAGGAATTACAGTCGTTGTGTTTCATCGTCAATGGCACACAGCCATCACATAAGCATTGTTTACATGAGTACCCATTTCACTGTTAGTCGACACCTGTTGTTTTACGAAGCATCTTGACGAATAAAGTGTCATTTAGTTGGAAGTACTGCAGGCCACTGTATTGGGAATCAAAGGAGATATTTAGCTTTAGTTACAGGACAGAGAGGGTGAGAGACGGTACCAGCATTTACATTTTTACATTTGAGTCATTTAGCAGATGCTGTTATCCAGAGCGACATACAGGAACAATTAGGGTTTAGTGCCCTGCTGAAGGGCACGTCAACAGATTTTTTTCACCTGGTTGGCTCGTGGAATCGAACCAGCAACATTTCGCTTACTGACCCAACGCTCTTAACCACTAGACTACCTGCTGCCCGTAGTAGTACAGTAATAGCAGGCTGTGATTGCACTCCCTCTTCTTAGGCCCAGAACCTGTTGGATTGGCAGTCATTAACATAGTAACTGGTTGGTAATTATACAATACTAGGTCCCAATGCAGTAATGGTATAACACAGTATAGGTCCTTGTTGCTTTTAGAGAGGACTACTCTGGACTTGCCTGAAAAGCAATGACTGTTAAGATGGTCACCTTTTTAGGTAACGTTAAAGGGAATGTTAGAAGGTAGTATGTCGATGTCGGGAGAAATCACATTTTATTTGTCACTTACACATATTTAGCAGATGTTAGTGCGTGTGTAGTGAAATGCTTGTGTTCCTAACTCCAACAGTGCAGTAATATCTAACAATTCACAACAATACACACAAATCTAAAAGTAAAAGAATGGAATTAAGAAATATATAAATATTATGATAAGCAATGTTGCGGTGGCATTGACTAAAATACAGTAGAATAAAGTATATACATACGAAATGAGTAAAGCCAATGTTTTCTTACCAATGTTTCCCCATTGGATTGCTGTATGATAGTGGGTCAGAAATCATTAGCCGAATGTCTCTATCTCTCTTATGTCCTCAGGATCGTTGTGGTCCTGGACTCAATGATCAAAGTGTTCACGTTCACCCACAACCCTCATCAGCTGCATGTATTTGAGACCTGCTATAACCCCAAAGGTCAGTACTACAATACAGATGGACCGACTACTGTCTACTGCAGCTTCCAGACTCCTAACCAGGCTGCTAAATACAATATTAGACATGCTCGTAATTGAAGTAAACAAACAATCTTCACAACAGTGAAGTGATCCCACCTCATCTCTCTCTCTCGCTCGCTCGCTCTCTCTCTCTCCCTCCATTTTAATACACTCTCCCCAGGTCTGTGTGTGCTGTGTCCCAACAGTAACAACTCTCTCCTGGCGTTCCCGGGCACCCACTCTGGGCATGTGCAGATCGTAGACCTGGCCAACACCGAGAAGCCTCCAGTGGACATCCCCGCCCATGAGGGGGCGCTGTGCTGCATCGCCCTCAACCTGCAGGGAACCAGGATAGCCACCGCCTCTGAGAAAGTAATACAACCCCTTTTAAAAAAATACTCATTGACTAAAGGGACATTCCACAGTAACAGAGTGAGACTGAGACTCAGATTTTTTTTACTTTAAAATGTATGTCAAACAAAAACCAATGATTACAAGGTTAAACCATACAACTCTATGAGCAAGGACTACTTTTAATTATTTCCACTGCAAATTGTACAAAACACATTTACTTGAAGAACACTGCAGATTCTGAGTTTAGTAACAGAATGACGGCACAAACGACACCAACCGTCATTCTGTTACCAAACTTTGCATTTGAACTGTTCAAGTAAATGGTTTTTGTAAAATTTTCAGTGGAAATAGTTAAGTATTTTATTTTTTATTTTATTTCCCCTTTATTTAACCAGGTAAGATAGTTGAGAACAAGTTCTCATTTACAACTGCGACCTGGCCAAGATACAGCAAAGCAGAGCGACAAACTAAAACACAGAGTTACACATGGAGGAAACAAACATACAGTCAATAACACAATAGAAAAAGTCTATATACAGTGTGTGCAAATGAGGTAAGATAAGGGAGGTAAGGAAATAAATTGTGGCAAAATAATTACAATAATTTAGTCAATTAAACACTGGAGTGATAGATGTGCAGAGATGAATGTGCAAGTAGAGATACTGGGGTGTAAAGGAGGAAAAAAAACAGTACGGGGATGAGGTAGTTGGATGGGCTATGTACGGCTGCAGTGATCTGTGAGCTGCTCTGACAGCTGGTGCTTTTTATTTATTTTATTTTATTTATTTCACCTTTATTTAACCAGGTAGGCTAGTTGAGAACAAGTTCTCATTTTCAACTGCGACCTGGCCAAGATAAAGCATAGCAGTGTGAACAGACAACACAGAGTTACACATGGAGTAAACAATTAACAAGTCAATAACATAGTAGAAAAAAAGGGGAGTCTATATACATTGTGTGCAAAAGGCATGAGGAGGTAGGCAAATAATTACAATTTTGCAGATTAACACTGGAGTGATAAATGATCAGATGGTCATGTACAGGTAGAGATATTGGTGTGCAAAAGAGCAGAAAAGTAAATAAATAAAAACAGTATGGGGATGAGGTAGGTAAAAATGGGTGGGCTATTTACCGATAGACTATGTACAGCTGCAGCGATCGGTTAGCTGCTCAGATAGCAGATGTTTGAAGTTGGTGAGGGAGATAAAAGTCTCCAACTTCATCGATTTTTGCAATTCGTTCCAGTCACAGGCAGCAGAGAACTGGAGCGAAAGGCGGCCAAATGAGGTGTTGGCTTTAGGGATGATCAGTGAGATACACCTGCTGGAGCGTGTACTACGGATGTGTGTTGCCATCGTGACCAGTGAACTGAGATAAGGCGGAGCTTTACCTAGCATGGACTTGTAGATGACCTGGAGCCAGTGGGTCTGGCGACGAATATGTAGCGAGGGCCAGCCGACTAGAGCATACAGGTCGCAGTGGTGGGTGGTATAAGGTGCTTTAGTGACAAAACGGATGGCACTGTGATAAACTGCATCCAGTTTGCTGAGTATAGTGTTGGAAGCAATTTTGTAGGTGACATCGCTGAAGTCGAGGATCGGTAGGATAGTCAGTTTTACTAGGGTAAGTTTGGCGGCGTGAGTGAAGGAGGCTTTGTTGCGGAATAGAAAGCTGACTCTAGATTTGATTTTCGATTGGAGATGTTTGATATGAGTCTGGAAGGAGAGTTTACAGTCTAGCCAGACACCTAGGTACTTATAGATGTCCACATATTCAAGGTCGGAACCATCCAGGGTGGTGATGCTGGTCAGGCGTGCGGGTGCAGGCAGCGAACGGTTGAAAAGCATGCATTTGGTTTTACTAGCGTTTAAGAGCAGTTGGAGGCCACGGAAGGAGTGTTGTATGGCATTGAAGCTCGTCTGGAGGTTAGTTAACACAGTGTCCAAAGAAGGGCCAGAAGTATACAGAATGGTGTCGTCTGCGTAGAGGTGGATCAGAGAATCATTATCAGCAGCAAGAGCGACATCATTGATGTATACAGAGAAAATAGTCTATGGTGAACCCTGTGGCACCCCCATAGAGACTGCCAGAGGTCCGGACATCAGGCTCTCCGATTTGACACACAAAACTCTGTCTGCAAAGTAGTTGGTGAACCAGGCAAGGCAGTCATCCGAAAAACCGCTACTTAAAGTTAGTGAGGGAGATATGAGTCTCCAGTTTCAGTGATTTTTGCAATTCGTTCCAGTTATTGGCGGCAGAGAACTGGAAGGAAAGGCGGCCAAAAGAGGAATCCTAGCAAAGACTTGTAGATGACCTGGAGCCAGTGGGTTTATCGACGAATATGAAGCGAGGGCCAGCCAACGAGAGCATACAGGTCGCAGTGGTGGGTAGTATACGGGGCTTTGGTGACAAAACGGATGGTACTGTGATAGACTGCATCCAATTTGCTGAGTAGAGTGTTGGAGGCTATTTTGTAAATGACATCGCCGAATTCCAAGATCGGCAGGATAGTCAGTTATACAAGGGTATGTTTGGCAGCATGAGTGAAGGATGCTTTGTTGCGAAATGTCAAGCCTATACTAGAATTAATTTTGGATTGGAGATGCTTGATCTGAGTTTGGAAGGAGAGTTCAGTCTAACCAGACATTTAGGTATTTGTAGTTATCCACATATTCTAAGTCAGAACCGTCCAGAATAGTGATGCTGGACGGGCGGGCAGGTTCAGGCAGCGATCTGTTGAAAAGCATGCATTTAGATTTACTTGTTGGAGGCCGCGGAAGGAGAGTTGTGTGGCATTGAAACTCGTCTGGAGGTTAGTTAACACAGTGTCCAAAGAGGGGCCAGATGTATACAGAATGGTGTCATCTGCGTCGAGGTGGATCAGAGAATCATTATCAGCAGCAAGAGCGACATCATTGATGTATACAGAGAAAATAGTCTATGGTGAACCCTGTGGCACCCCCATAGAGACTGCCAGAGGTCCGGACATCAGGCCCTCCGATTTGACACACAGAACTCTGTCTGAGAAGTCGTTGGTGAACCAGGCGAGGCAGTCATATGAGAAACCAAGGCTGTTGAGTCTGCCAATAAGAATGTGGTGATTGACAGAGTTGGAAGCCTTGGCCAGGTTGATGAATACAGCTGCACAGTATTGTCTTTTATCGTTGGCGGTTATGATATCGTTTAGGACCTTGAGCGTGGCTGAGGTGAAACCATGACCAGCTCGGAAGCCAGATTGCATAGCGGAGAGGGTACGGTTCAATTTGAAATGGTCAGTGATCTGTTTGTTAACTTGGCTTTCGAAGACCTTAGAAAGGCAGGGAAGGATAGATGTAGGTCTGTAGCAGTTTGGGTCTAGAGTGTCTCCCCTTTGAAGAGGGGGATGACCACGGCAGCTTTCCAATCTTTGGGGATCTCAGACGATATGAAAGAGAGTTTGAACAGGCTAGTAATAGGGGATGCAACGATTTCGGTGGATAACTTTAGAAAGAGAGGGTCCAGATTGTCTAGTCAGTCTGATTTGTAGGTGTCCAGTTTTTGCAGCTCTTTTAGAACATCTGGTATCTGGATTTGGGAGAAGGAGAAATGGGGGAGGCTTGGGCAAGTTGCTGTGGGGGGTGCAGGGCTGTTGACCGGGGTAGGAGTAGCCAGGTGGAAAGCATGGCCAGCCGTAGAAAAATGCTTATTGAAATTCTCAATTATCACTACTCCTGGGTTTAGACGGTACCTTTTTTTCTCTACAACTGGTTGTCATGGTTGCTTGTAGAAGAGGCGTAACCAACTCCCAACTGGTTGTCATGGTTGCTTGTAGACGAAGCATACCAACTCCCAACTGGTTGTCACGGTTGCTTGTAGACGAAGCATACCAACTCCCAACTGGTTGTCATGGTTGCGCCTAGTCTACAAGCAACCAACTCCCAACTGGTTGTCATGGTTGCTTGTAGATGAGGCGCATCCAACTCCCAACTGGTTGTCATGGTTGCTTGTAGACAAGGCGTAACCAACTCCCACCTGGTTGTCATGGTTGCTTGTAGACGAGGCGCAACCAACTCCCAACTGGTTGTCATGGTCGCTTGTAGACTAGGCGCAACCAACTCCCACCTGGTTGTCATGGTTGCTTGTAGACGAAGCGTACCAACTCCCAACTGGTTGTCATGGTTGCTTGTAGATGAGGCGTAACCAACTCCCACCTGCTTGTCATGGTTGCTTGTAGACTAGGCGCAACCAACTCCCAACTGGTTGTCATGGTCGCTTGTAGACGAGGCGTACCAACTCCCACCTGGTTGTCATGGTTGCTTGTAGACGAGGCGCAACCAACTCCCAACTGGTTGTCATGGTCGCTTGTAGACTAGGCGCAACCAACTCTCAACTGGTTGTCATGGTCGCTTGTAGACGAGGCGTAACAACTCCCACCTGGTTGTCATGGTTGCTTGTAGACGAAGCGTACCAACTCCCAACTGGTTGTCATGGTTGCTTGTAGATGAGGCGTAACCAACTCCCACCTGCTTGTCATGGTTGCTTGTAGACCAGGCGTAACCAACTCCCAACTGGTTGTCATGGTTGCTTGTAGACGGCTTACCAACTCCCACCTGGTTGTCATAGTTGCTTGTAGACGAGGCGTACCAACTCCCACCTGCTTGTCATGGTTGCTTGTAGACGAGACGTACCAACTCCCACCTGGTTGTCATAGTTGCTTGTAGACGAGGCGTACCAACTCCCACCTGGTTGTCATGGTTGCTTGTAGACCAGGCGTAACAACTCCCACCTGCTTGTCATAGTTGCTTGTAGACGAGGCGTAACAACTCCCACCTGGTTGTTATAGTTGCTTGTAGACGAGGCGTACCAACTCCCACCTGGTTGTCATGGTTGCTTGTAGACGAGGCGTACCAACTCCCACCTGGTTGTCATGGTTGCTTGTAGACGAGGCGTACCAACTCCCACCTGGTTGTCATGGTTGCTTGTAGATGAGGCGTACCAACTCCCACCTGGTTGTCATGGTTGCTTGTAGACGGCGTACCAACTCCCACCTGGTTGTCATGGTTGCTTGTAGATGAGGCGTACCAACTCCCACCTGGTTGTCATGGTTGCTTGTAGACGGCGTACCAACTCCCACCTGGTTGTCATGGTTGCTTGTAGACGAGGCGTAACAACTCCCACCTGGTTGTCATGGTTGCTTGTAGACGAGGCGTAACAACTCCCACCTGGTTGTCATGGTTGCTTGTAGACGAGGCATAACAACTCCCACCTGGTTGTCATAGTTGCTTGTAGACGAGGCGTACCAACTCCCACCTGGTTGTCATGGTTGCTTGTAGACGAGGCGTACCAACTCCCACCTGGTTGTCATAGTTGCTTGCAGACGAGGCGTACCAACTCCCACCTGGTTGTCATGGTTGCTTGTAGACGAGGCGTACCAACTCCCACCTGGTTGTCATGGTTGCTTGTAGATGAGGCGTACCAACTCCCACCTGGTTGTCATGGTTGCTTGTAGACGGCGTACCAACTCCCACCTGGTTGTCATGGTTGCTTGTAGATGAGGCGTACCAACTCCCACCTGGTTGTCATGGTTGCTTGTAGACGGCGTACCAACTCCCACCTGGTTGTCATGGTTGCTTGTAGACGAGGCGTACCAACTCCCACCTGGTTGTCATGGTTGCTTGTAGACGAGGCGTAACAACTCCCACCTGGTTGTCATGGTTGCTTGTAGACGAGGCATAACAACTCCCACCTGGTTGTCATAGTTGCTTGTAGACGAGGCGTACCAACTCCCACCTGGTTGTCATGGTTGCTTGTAGACGAGGCGCAACCAACTCCCACCTGGTTGTCATGGTTGCTTGTAGACGAGGCGTAACAACACCCACCTGGTTGTCATAGTTGCTTGTAGACGAGGCGTACCAACTCCCACCTGGTTGTCATAGTTGCTTGCAGACGAGGCGTACCAACTCCCACCTGGTTGTCATAGTTGTTTGCAGACGAGGCGTACCAACTCCCACCTGGTTGTCATGGTTGCTTGTAGACGAGGCGCAACCAACTCCCACCTGGTTGTCATGGTTGCTTGTAGACGAGGCGTACCAACTCTCAACACCGTATCTCTCTTTATTTCTCTCCAGGGAACCCTGATCAGAATATTTGACACCATGGCAGGTCACCTGATTCAGGAGTTGAGGCGGGGGTCACAGGCCGCTAACATCTACTGGTGAGAACATCCAACCAACCGGAGTCTCTTCTTCACCTGATATTAGATGTGACAAATGAACTAACGTTTCCATTTTGAGTCATTTAAGCAGATGTTCTGATCCAGAGTGACTTACAGAGTGCATCTAAAGGTTGTTCGGTGCGACGACCTCATATTAGTCATAGTAAGTTGTTGTTCTAGTCCTGATTGGTATCCCTCTGTTCCCCGTTCCCCAGCATCAACTTCAACCAGGACGCGTCCCTCATCTGTCTGTCTAGTGACCATGGTACAGTCCACATATTCGCTGCAGAGGACCCCAAGAGGAACAAACAGTCCAGGTCTGTCTGATTTGTCTGAGACAAACGTTTCCCCTTTCTATGCACTTTGTGACTGGAGCTCTTAAAAGGTCCAAATACTGCAACATTGATCATAGATTAAAGTACTACCTTGGTGCCAGTGGTGATGAAGCTCTTTTTGAGAGAACTATCTATATTATTGACTGTTCAATGATATACACCATTTTTGGAAGAGTAACTTTGAAGTGAGCACATTTGTTTTTCAATGTTAATCTTTAAACCAGCCACCATTCCAAACCCCTTCCCGAATCCTTGTTTTGTTTCCTATAAATTCAAAACCCCTTCCCGAATCCTTGTTTTGTTTCCTATAAATTCAAAACCCCTTCCCGAATCCTTGTTTTGTTTCCTATAAATTCAAAACCCCTTCCCGAATCCTTGTTTTGTTTCCTATAAATTCAAAACCCATCCCCGAATCATTGTTGTTTCCTTTTATCCTTAGCTTAGCCTCGGCTAGTTTCCTTCCTAAGTACTTCAGCTCCAAGTGGAGTTTCTCCAAGTTCCAGGTTCCATCAAATTCGCCGTGTGTGTGTGCCTTTGGAACAGAACCCAACTCTGTCATAGGTGAGGTGTGTGTGTGCCTTTGGAACAGAACCCAACTCTGTCATAGGTGAGGTGTGTGTGTGTGTGTGTGTGTGTGTGTGTGTGTGTGTGTGTGCCTTTGGAACAGAACCCAACTCTGTCATAGGTGAGGTGTGTGTGTGTGTGTATGGTAGTGTTGCTCTCTGTGTACATGGAACAGAGCCCAGTGCAGTCATAGATTAGTCATACTCTAGCGACTTCCTGCTTCCTGTCCAGTGTCTGTAAACACATTCATCTGGACATTTCTTCAATGTTGACTCATTTGATTGTTGACCTGACACGACTTATTTGATTGTTTTATTGTTGACATAATTTTAGACTTTGAGCGGGAAACTGTTCTTAGATTTGTGCATACTTTTGTGCCAACCAGAAGAAAAAAAATGTTTTTTGACTTTGAGGATATAGCTGATGTATATTCTCTTATTGCGACACTCTCTCTCGCTCTCTCTCTCTTTCTCTCTCTCTCTCTCTCTCTCTCTCTCTCATATCAGCCATTTGTGCTGACGGCAGCTACTACAAGTTCCTGTTCAACCCGAAGGGGGAGTGTTCCCGAGACGTCTACGCCCAGTTCCTGGAGATGACTGATGAGAAGATCTGACCTTTAACCCAGACTCCTCCTGCAGACAGACAGATGTGTGTTTTATTTTCTGGAGCAGGAGGACAAGGGGGATGGACAGAAGGAGGAGGTTAGGTGTCTCTGCTCACCCAGTGCTGATAGACTCTCAATGGAGAGAGGGAGACCGCCTTAGAAACGACAAGACGGATGGAGGGAGCAATGAATGAAGTCTATGTCCTCTCTGACACAAACTACTTAGAGACCATCCTTGAACAACTAGCAAAGGACAGACAGATGGACAGACTGTCACCTGGACCTTGTTGTCCTGCTACTCTGAGAACCAAACGGAAATGTATTTTTGTTGCTTTTTAAAGATGTCTTCCGTGGAATTTACAATGATCGGTTGATTATTCTGGTTATTTTTTTTAAAGGCGTATTGCGTTAATTCCAATAGGTATATACATAGAAAAATAAATATTGTAAACTAACACCACCTAATCTAACTATAGGGAGTGCCTCTGAGCTGAATCAATATTGGAGTGTGTATATACTCGCATATGTGCCTTCAGGAAGTATTCATAACCTTTGACTTATTTCTCATTTTGTTGTTACAGCCTGAATTCTAAATTGATTAAATATATATATATTTTTTACACACATCTACACACAATACCTCATAAGTGAAAACATGTTTTTAGAAATGTTTGCAAATATAAAATTAAATGCAGATATTTCTAATTTACGTAAGTAGTCACACCCCTAAGTCAATACTTTGTAAAAGCACCTTTTGGCAGTGATTACAGCTGTGAGTCTGTCTGGGTACGTCTCTAAGAACATTCCACACCTGGATTGTGCAACATTTGCCCGTTATTCGTTTTCAAAATGTTTCAAACTCTCAAATTGGTTGTTGATTGTTGCTAGACATCCATTTTCAGTTCTTGCCATAGATTTTCAAGTAGATTTAAGTCAAAACACTAACTCAGCCACTCAGTAACATTCACTGTCTTCTTGGTGAGCAACTCCAGTGTAGATTTGTCCTTGTGTTTTAGGTTATTGTCCTGCTGAAAGGTGAATTCATCTCCCAGTGTCTGGTGGAAAGCAGACTGAACCCCAGTCCTTAACAATTACAATCATACCCATAACATGATGCAGCCACCACTATGCTTGAAAATATGGAGAGTGGTACTCAGTAATGTGTTATGTTTGGGGCAAATCCAACACTTTGTATTCAGGACAAAAATGTAATTGCTGAGCCTCGTGTTTTGCAGGTCATTTGTTTAGTGTCTTGTTACAAACATAATCCAAATTTTCCAAAACATGCATCATCTACAGGCTTCCTTATTTTCACTCTGTCAATTAGGTTAGTATTGTGGAGTAACTGCAATGTGTTTGATTCATCCTCAGTGTTCTCCTATCACAGCCATTAAACTAACTGTTTTAAGGTCACTATTGGCCTCATGGTGAAATCCATGATTAGTTTCCTTTCTCTCTGGCAACTGAGTTAGTGACTGGGTGTATTAATACACTATCCAGAATGTAATGAATAACTTCACTGTGCTCAAAGGGATATTCAATGTCTACTTTTATTTTTTTTTACCCATCTACCAATAGGTGCCCTTCTTTACAAGGTGTTAGAAAACCCCCCCTGGTCTTTGTGGTTGAATCTGTGTTTGAAATTCACTGCTCAACCTTACAGATAATTGTATGTGTGGGGTACAGAGATGAGGTAGTCATTTCAAAATAATGTTAAACACTCATTGCACACAGAGCGAGTCTATGCAACTTACTATGTGACATGATTAAGTACATTTTTACTCCTGAAAGTATTTAGGTTTGTCATAAAGTGTTTGACTCGACATTTCGGTTGTCATTTGTAAACATTTCTGCTTGCACATTTTGGGATATTGTGGTTAAGCCAGTGACAAACAAATCTCAATTTAATAAATGTTTTATTCTGGCTGTAACACACCATGTGGACAAAATCAAAGGGTATGAATACTTCGTGAAGGCACTGATATGCATATTTGGGTGGGATTTCACAAAGGAAGATCTTTGAGTTTGAGCCAGGTGGGTAAACACTTAGAAACAGAGCTTTCTTCCTACGGTTGAAGAAACGAGTCACCCATTAAGAGGTGGCAGGTAGCCTAGTGGTTAGAGCATTGGGCCACTAACCCGAAAGGTTGCTGGATCGTATCCCCGAGCTGACAAGGTCAAAAATCTGTTGTCCTGCCCCTGGACAAGGCAGGACAACTCACTGTTCCCCGGTAGGACGTCATTGTAAATAAGAATGTGTTCTTAACTGACTTGCCTCGTCAAATTGAAAAAAGTTCATATTTTTCACAGATTTTTTATTGTTAAATCTTGATTTACGGTGGTTTATCTGGTTAACCTCAGGGATTCCTCTTGGTGAAATCTCACCCTGGTAGAGTTTAGCTTCGCTGTATAAACACAATGAATGCGCCAGACTGAACACGTGTAACCGTAGAAGAAGAAGAGATCTCATGGTAATGAATGTTTCGCTTTTCCTGACATTTCATGTTGTAGCTTACTATGTATATATGTACGTGTAATATCCTTGATGTGAGTCTCGCCCTCCTTGTGGAGAGGGAATATATTATTTACAACTCTAATTAGTACCTATAAAGCACTGATTTGGGGCTAGATTCAATCCCATCGCCCCTTTTTGGGCTATGCACCTTTTTTAAAGGCAACATTTCCGTGTTCGAGGAGACCGCATCCGTGGTAAATGCTGCATGTGTCGGCTCAATCGGAAATGTATGTCAATCGCGCTATAACACAGCTCTTCCGCGGTACGGATTGAATCTAGGCCCAAGTACTTTGATCTTTACATTTGAGTTTTGAGCCGAATCAAAGTCGGGCAACTTGATCTCAGATGATTTTCAATGACGCGTATTTTCCTAATTCTTTCAAAGAAACCAATGTTTATCATGCATCCGTTCCTGAATGAATACAACCGTTTTCCCCGAACCAAGCCGTCCCGGTCATTGTGGAAACTGATGCAGTATTCTGCCGTGATCAAAGTGCATTTCCACCCCTTTATGAAACCAAAATCCACTTCCTTGTGTGACTGAATTACACACCCATTCCTTTTTGGTGAGGTTTAATTGGCTGGTGTCGTTTGCCTCTTGAAGAGAGAAGTCTCTTCTGCTTGCTCACTAGGGCCAGCTTTAGCAAGCTTCTGCATATGTTAACTGATCTACAAATGATGGTAACATTTGTGGATCTACAAGCAGTATTGACTTTAGAGCCTATCTCATGTTTGTCACAGTATCAGGTCCAGCTTTTTGGCCCATGTATGTGACCTTACAATGCAGTACTACAATGTATTTTTCTGTATCTTTCAGTATGATTTGTCCGACGCACATTTCTCTTTCATTTTGAATTCAATGGGAACCGCTTTCTGAATGCATTTCATTTGTTGCATCCAGCTCTGATTGTACATATGTCGGGGGAATTTAATCCCTACACACACACACACACACACACACAACACTATGCTGCCATTTAACTACATATGGACGCGGCACAAACTCTCCTGTTTATGTGACACATTCAAAATGATTGTAAAATCCTGCATTTAAATTTGTAAATAAAATGTCATGTCCGTATGGACATTTGTACATGACCCGGGTTACTGTGTGTAACTTAAAGGTTGTGTGTGAACTCAGTTTAAGGCAGTGCTGTAATCTGTTTTAGTATGTTTTTGCATCATATGCATTCACAATGCATTTAGTTTAGAAGGAACCATGCTTGGTCTGAAAAGAACCACCCAAGCCCTCCGCAAGCCAGCTGTTAACTACTCCCCTAGCCCTCTGTTAACCCCTCCCCTAGCCCTCTGTTAACCCCTCCCCTAGCCCTCTGTTAACCCCTCCCCTAGCCATCTGTTAACCCCTCCCCTAGCCAGCTGTTAACCCCTCCCCTAGCCCTCTGTTAACCCCTCCCCTAGCCCTCTGTTAACCCCTCCCCTAGCCATCTGTTAACCCCTCCCCTAGCCAGCTGTTAACCCCTCCCCTAGCCCCCTGTTAACCCCTCCCCTAGCCAGCTGTTAACTACTCCCCTAGCCCTCTGTTAACCCCTCCCCTAGCCCTCTGTTAACCCCTCCCCTAGCCAGCTGTTAACCCCTCCCCGAGCCCTCTGTTAACCCCTCCCCTAGCCCTCTGTTAACCCCTCCCCTAGCCCTCTGTTAACCCCTCCCCTAGCCCTCTGTTAACCCCTCCCCAATCCCTCTGTTTACCCCTCCCCTAGCCAGCTGTTAACCCCTCCCCTTAGCCCTCTGTTAACCCCTCCCCTTAGCCCTCTGTTAACCCCTCCCCTAATATGTTTCTAAACATTTCTACATTAATGTGGATGCTACCATGATCACGGATAATCCTGAATGACACACAAATAAAATACCCCCATGCCTATTGACCTCTCACCATACCAATGAGGTTAGCATTTTTTTTATTGGGGGGGGGGGGTTATGATATTTGTGCATCTAACTTTCTCACTCATTCACAATTTATTCAGGATTAATGTAGAAATGTTTAGAAACATATAACATTTTTACAATAAGGGACTCCAAAATGACACAATACATTATTTACCATTCATTTATATTGGGAACAAATTATCTGACAAACAAAACAAACAGAAAATGCATCCAACAAGTTTGTAAAGTAACAAGAAAAAGTACAGTAACGTGCTATGAATATGGAACCAAATACTAAACGTTTGACTACTTTAATACACATAAGTGGGTTTGTCCTTCAAAGGGGAGGACCATGTACAAAAAGTGCTGTAATTTGTTAACGGTTCAACCGAGGTGGATGGAGATACCCTCATGTTAAAGCTGACAATCTGCACTTTAACCTCATAGTCATTGTATCGTTTCAAATCCAAAGTGCTGGAATACAGAGCCAAAACAACAACAAATGTGTCACTATCTCCACTCTTCTGGGAAGGCTGTCCACTAGATGTTGGAACATTGCTGCTATAACAGCCTCCACTCTTCTGGGAAGGCTGTCCACTAGATGTTGGAACATTGCTGCTATAACAGCCTCCACTCTTCTGGGAAGGCTGTCCACTAGATGTTGGAACATTGCTGCTATAACAGCCTCTACTCTTCTGGGAAGGCTTTCCACTAGATGTTGGAACATTGCTGCTATAACAGCCTCTACTCTTCTGGGAAGGCTTTCCACTAGATGTTGGAACATTGCTGCTATAACAGCCTCTCTCTTCTGGGAAGGCTGTCCACTAGATGTTGGAACATTGCTGCTATAACAGCCTCTACTCTTCTGGGAAGGCTGTCCACTAGATGTTGGAACATTGCTGCTATAACAGCCTCCACTCTTCTGGGAAGGCTGTCCACTAGATGTTGGAACATTGCTGCTATAACAGCCTCCTCTCTTCTGGGAAGGCTGTCCACTAGATGTTGGAACATTACTGCTATAACAGCCTCCTCTCTTCTGGGAAGGCTGTCCACTAGATGTTGGAACATTGCTGCTATAACAGCCTCCTCTCTTCTGGGAAGGCTGTCCACTAGATGTTGGAACATTGCTGCTATAACAGCCTCTACTCTTCTGGGAAGGCTGTCCACTAGATGTTGGAACATTGCTGCTATAACAGCCTCTACTCTTCTGGGAAGGCTGTCCACTAGATGTTGGAACATTGTTGCTATAACAGCCTCTACTCTTCTGGGAAGGCTGTCCACTAGATGTTGGAACATTACTGCTATAACAGCCTCCACTCTTCTGGGAAGGCTGTCCACTAGATGTTGGAACATTGCTGCTATAACAGCCTCCTCTCTTCTGGGAAGGCTGTCCACTAGATGTTGGAACATTGCTGCTATAACAGCCTCCTCTCTTCTGGGAAGGCTGTCCACTAGATGTTGGAACATTGCTGCTATAACAGCCTCCTCTCTTCTGGGAAGGCTTTCCACTAGATGTTGGAACATTGCTGCTATAACAGCCTCCTCTCTTCTGGGAAGGCTGTCCACTAGATGTTGGAACATTGCTGCTATAACAGCCTCCACTCTTCTGGGAAGGCTGTCCACTAGATGTTGGAACATTGCTGCTATAACAGCCTCTACTCTTCTGGGAAGGCTTTCCACTAGATGTTGGAACATTGCTGCTATAACAGCCTCTACTCTTCTGGGAAGGCTTTCCACTAGATGTTGGAACATTGCTGCTATAACAGCCTCTACTCTTCTGGGAAGGCTGTCCACTAGATGTTGGAACATTGCTGCTATACACGGCCTCTACTCTTCTGGGAAGGCTTTCCACTAGATGTTGGAACATTGCTGCTATAACAGCCTCTACTCTCCTGGGAAGGCTTTCCACTAGATGTTGGAACATTGCTGCAGGGACTTTCTTCCATTCAGCCACAAGATAATTAGTGAGGTTGGACACTGATGTTGGGCGATTAGACCCTGGCTCGCAGTCGGCGTTTCAATTCATCCCAAATGTGTTCGATGGGGTTGAGATCATGACTGTGCAGGCCAGTCAAGTTCTCCCACACCGATCTTGATAAAACATTTTTGTATGGACCTCGCTTTGTGCATGGGGTCAATGTCATGCTGAAACAAGAAAGGGGTTCCCCAAACGATTGCCACAAAGTTGGAAGCACAGAATAGTCTAGAATGTCATTGTATGCTATAGCGTTAAGATTTCCCTTCACTGGAACTAAAGGGGCATAGCCTGAACCATGAAAAACAGCCCCAGACAATTATTCCTCCCCCAGCAAACTTTACAGTTGGCACAATGCATTGGGGCAGGTAGCGTTCTCCTGGCACCCGCCAAACCCAGAATCGTCCATCGGACTGCAAGATGGTGAAGCGTGATTCATCACTCCAGAGAACGTGTTTCCACTGATCCAATGGCGGCAGGATTTACACAGCTCCAGCCAACGCTTGGCATTGTGCATGGTGATCTTAAGCTTGTGTGCGGCTGCTCGGCCATGGAAACCCATTTCATGAAACTCTCGATGAACAGTTCTTGGGCTGACGTTGCTTCCAGAGGCAGACAAACTGACTTGTTGAAAAGCTGGCATCCTATGACGGTGCCACATTGAAAGTCACTGAGCTCTTCAGCAAGGCCATTCTACTGGCAATGTTTGTCTATGGAGATTGCATGGCTGTATACCCAATTTTATACACCTGTCAGCAACAAGTGTGGCTGAAATTTTCAAATCCCCTTTATTTGAAGGGGTGTCCACATCCTTTTGTACAGTTGAAGTCGGAAGTTTGCATACACTTTAGCCAAATACATTTAAACTCAGTTTTTCCACAATTCCTGACATTTAATCCAAGTAAACATTCTTTGTTTTAGGTCACCACTTTATTTTAAGAATGTCAAATGTCTGAATAATAGTAGAGAGAATTATTTATTTCAGCTTTTATTTCTTTCATCACATTCCCAGTGGGGCAGAAGTTTCAATACACTCAATTAGTATTTGGTAGCATTGCCTTCAAATTGTTTAACTTGGGTCAAATGTTTCAGGTAGCCTTCCACAAGCTCCAACACAATATGTTGGGTGAATTTTGGCCCATTCCTCCTGACAGAGCTGGTGTAACTGAATCAGGTTTGTAGGCCTCCTTGCTCGCACACGCTTTTTCAGTTCTGCCCACAAATTTTCTATAGGATTGAGGTCAGGGCTTTGTGATGGCCACTCCAATACCTTGACTTTGTTGTCCTTAAGCCATTTTGCTACAACTTTCGAAGTATGCTTGGGGTCATTGTCCATTTGGAAGACACATTTGCGACCAAGCTTTAACTTCCTGACTGATGTTTTGAGATGTTGCTTCAATATATCCACATAATTTTCGTTCCTCATGATGCCATCTATTTTGTGAAGTGCACCAGTCCCTCCTGCAGCAAAGCACCCCCACAACATGATGCTGCCACCCTGTGCTTCACGGTTGGTATGGTGTTCTTTGGCTTGCAAGCCTCCCCCTTTCTCCTCCAAACATAACAATGGTCATTATGGCCTAACAGTTTTATTTTGTTTCATAAGACAAGAGGACATTTCTCCAAAAAGTACGATCTTTGTCGCCATGAGCAGTTGCAAACCGTAGTCTGTTTTTTTTTACGATGGTTTTGGAGCAGTGGCTTCTTCCTTGCTGAGCGGCCTTTCAGGTTATGTCGATATTGAACTCGATTTACTGTGGATATAGATACTTTTGTACCTGTTTCCTCCAGCATCTACACAAGGTCCTTTGCTGTTAATAATATAATAATAATATATGCCATTTAGCAGACGCTTTTATCCAAAGCGACTTACAGTCATGTGTGCATACATTCTACGTATGGGTGGTCCCGGGAATCGAACCCACTACCCTGGCGTTACAAGCGCCATGCTCTACCAACTGAGCTACAGAAGGACTGTTGTTCTGGGATTGATTACTCTTTGCACCAAAGTACGTTCATCTCTAGGAGACAGAACGTGTCTCCTTCCTGAGCGGTATGGCGGCTGTGTGGTTCCATGGTGTTTATACTTGCGTATTATTGTTTGTATAGATGCACATGGTACCTTCAGGCGTTTGGAAATTGCTCCCAAGGATGAACTGGACTTGTGGAGGTCTACAATTTTCTTTCTGAGGTCTTGGCTAATTTCTTTTGATTTTCCCATGATGTCAAGCAAAGAGGCACTGAGTTTGAAGGTAGGCCTTGAAATACATCCAGGTACACCTCCAATTGACTCACATGATGTCAATTAGCCTATCAGAAGCTTCTAAAGCCATGATATCATTTTCTGGAATTTTCCTAGCTGTTTAAAGGCACAGTCAACTAGTGTATACACATTTCTGACCCACTGGAATTGTGATGCAGTGAATTATAAGTGAAATAATCTTTAGGTAAACAATGGTTGGAAAAATTACTTGTGTCATGAACAAAGTAGATATCCTAACCGACTTGCTATAGTTTGTTAACAAGATATTTGTGGAGTGATTGAAAAACGAGTTTTAATAACTCCAACCTATGTGTGTGTAAACTTCCGACTCCAACTGTATATATAGTGTAAGTGGTCCAGTTGGTTCTCGTATCCATTACATGACGGATCCTCATGGGGGAAGTTCATGGCTACGTCCAAAATGGCTCCCTAGTCCCTATATAGGGCACTACTTTTTTTATTTTGACTCAATTCTTCTCGAAATTTTGTGATTACTCTACCGTAATCACTCCTCTTTCACCCCAGCTGCCAAACTAACCCTGAATTTATAGATCGCCAGGTGAGGGTGCTTTCGAGCGGCTAGATGTTCTTTACCATTCCTTACAGGACACATCACTGCACTCCATATTCCTCTGTAAACTGGTCATCTCTGTATACCCGTCGCAAGACCCACTGGTTGATGCTGATTTACAACACCCTCTTAGGCCTCACTCCCCCCTATCTGAGATATCTACTGCAGCCCTCATCCTCCACATACAACCGTTCTGCCAGTCACATTCTGTTAAGGGTCCTCAAAGCACACACATCCCTGGGTCGCTCCTCTTTTCAGTTCACTGCAGCTAGCGGCTGGAACGAGCTGCAACAAACACTCAAACTGGACAGTTTCATCTCAATCTCTTTATTCAAAGACTCAATCATGGACACTCTTACTGATGGTTGTGGCTGCTTTGTGTGATGTATTGTCTCTACCTTCTTGCCCTTTATGCTGTTGTCTGTGCCCAATAATGTTTGTACCATGTTTTGCGCTGCTACCATGCTATGTTGTGGCCTTGGGTCTGTCTTTATGTGGTGTTGTGGTCTCTTGTGATGTTTGTCTTGTCCTATATTTTGATGACATTTTTTATCCCAGCCTCCATCTTGACAGGAGGCCTTTTGGTAGGCCGTCGTTGTAAATAAGAATTTGTTCTTAACTGACTTGCCTATTTAAAGGTTAAATAATATATCTTTTTAAAATTGTTCTTGTCTCATCACTGCAACTCTCCAATTGGCTTGGGAGAGGTGAAGGTAGAGTCATGCGTCCTCAGAAAAATGACCCGCCAAACCACACTTCTTAACACCCACTCACTTTAGCCAGCTGCACCAATGTGTCGGAGGAAACACCATTCAACTGATGACCAAAGTCAGCCTGCAGGCGCCCGACCTGCCACAAGGAGTCGCTATTGCGCAATGAGCTAAGTAAAAAAAAAACTTGGCCAAACCATCCCCTATCTTGGACGACGCTGGGCCAATTGTGCACTGCCCCACCCACCCGCAGTAACTTCCTGGAACACCAACAAAAATCCCAGGAATGCAGCTGCAGTCATGGTGAAACAAAACCCGTCCTACCTACTCTCCTAGAACTAGACTGGTATTCCCTCATCTTAACTATCTGCCGAGCGGCTGCTTCTCTATAGTGTCGTTTCTCTCCAGTGTTACAGAACCTATTGTACCCTGGGCCCCTAGAACACTGCATTAGAGGAAATAAGAGATTCACCAACGTTACATTACATGGTGAGGTTCCAACTGCTGTCAACCAGATGCCTTGCAAAAGGACCGTGGCTGGCATTTGCACCTTCAAGGCATCTCAGGTTGAAAATAATGTTCTTTGACAAGGCGACAAAACACAGAGTGTCTGTTTCTCTGTGTGAATGTTTACCAGTAGCAGAGAGTCAAAAACACACCGACAGAAAACAGTAAGACACAGGACAGAGGTTGAAATTAATTTATATATATATATAAAATAAAAAAAGGATGCATTTACCCACCGAAGCAGAACAAACATATCACTTGTTTTTTCCCTTGTGGAAACCAAATACAATCTGAAGAGACTTCAGGGAGCCAGAACAGAAGAAAAATAATCAAGCAAGGAGACTGCCGACTTTCAACACAAAAAGGTAAACACAGCCATTGATGACAGGGAAAACAGAATAAAAAGTAAATAAAATACATGAAGAGGGTAAGTGCTTTACTGGTCAGAATCATACAGTATAGCATAGATTCAGTCTTTTTTTTTCTTGAGTTCCATATTCAGTTAACTGCTCAGGTACATTCTCTAAATTCGGTAACATGCAAAGCATTGATGAAGCATACGGTCAAACACGCATGGAAATATATTTTTTTCTTATAGGATATTTGTTAAAATATGACATCTGTAGATGTACAGTGATTTGGAAACTTCTTTTGGGTTTGACAACAGAAAAACAAAACAATCCACTCAATAGATAGTGTTTTCTTGAAGGAAAAGGAGACTACATTCATTTCACTGAACAAAGATTCCACAATATCAGGTGACTTTAAATATTTTTTTGCGAACCCACTTCTTATAGCTTTTAGTATGGTTATTACTAAAAATGTCTGTGCCTTGGAAAACGGGTGGTACACTCAAAGACGATCCTAGGATACACGTGTACAACAAAATACGACATCTCTACTCACTCACGACTGCTTTAGGTAGGTCGACATGAAGGCTAGCTGCCAGAGATACAGGGAATGGTTCCACACACACTTCCCTTTTAGGGAATACACTACTGTTAACGGTCGTTGATGTCATTTCTTTCCAAATATTAAGAGCTTGTCTATCATGCTGCCGGGATGACGCCATTGGCTACATCCCTCCATTGGGGGCGTGTCCTGGGTAATAACTGACAGGGGAACCTACCAATCAGCAGTGGAAGCCTTGGTGATTCTGGTAGTCTAGAGTTCCATTTTTATCTTGTTAACTATTTTTTTATGTACTACTTTTTGAATAACTTATATAATGAAGGGTTACCGTGCTTCTCTTAAGGTTGAGTCTCTCCAAAACAGTGTCACCTCTTTAGCAACTTCATTTGCCTTCTCTTTTTGAATTATTATTTTCCTATTTTTATACTAACTGGGTGAGTGGTCTGTTTACTGGTCACACGCTTTGTATCTCTTTCCTCCCTTTGAGTAGATGAGCAACGTGATTTAGAGTGGGAGTCTGGTCGGGGGAGGGGTGAGAACAGAGGGGGCTCATTGAGGAGAGGGGTCAGGAACTCTAGTCATCACTGGCCTTTTCACTAACCCCATTCTCCTCGTCTCTGTTTGTGTGTGAGTTGTTTACAGCGGGGATAATGCTCTCGCCCCCCTCTTCCATTTTCACTCTTTTGGGTTCGGAATGGTCGGCCAGCTCCCCATTCCGCCTCTTGGTTGGCAGTGATGCAGATGCCGAGGCGTGGGCTGCTAACAGGTGGAGGGGGTTCACCACTGCTGAGAGGAGAGAGAGAGTTTTACTACTGGATTCAAGGTAACCCTGACATAAACAAGCATTACTGAGTGAAACGGCAGGTCATTTTAGACAAGTCATTCCAATCGCGTGCCATTTTTTACAAGCTTCATGGGTGTTAGGTGCCATTTTGACTGTGTCTCACCTGTGTTAGCAGCAGTAGTAATTGGGATCAGGCGAGTCCCGTTCTGTGTGATGGTCTTGATAGGAAGCCGATGCTGGCCCAGGGGGGCCTGCTGCAAAATGGTAACCGTTGTTAGGGGCGTGGCCTGGGAGGTCTGGATGATGCGATTGGCCCTGCCTATAGAGGAAGCAGTGACGGCTGGGACCGGCTCCACTTTGACTGGTTGAAGAGAGACAAACACTGAGATACATGACCACAGTTTTTCATTTATAAAGGGACTGGTACAGCAAAGAAAATGTACATTTGACTGTAAATCTATAAGACAAACTTTGTCTCCTCACCTTTGACCCCATTGTGGTCTCCCCCTCCGTTCTCCTGCAGTTCTGTCTTTACCGTAACGACAGAGTTCTGTGTAGCACCAATAGTAGCCATGGTGACCATCGGGATCTGTTGGAGTACATGTACCGTCTGCATGACGGGGGCGGAGCTTACAGTTGTTGTCATGACGGGCGTTGCCATGGTGTAGGTAACAGGCTTCATGGTAGTCTGGGGTAACTGTCGCTGCACGGCGATCAGCACCGGCTGGCTGTTTAGAGGGGAGCCTACCAGAGACAAGTATCAGAGGTCAGACAGGAAGTGGAGTTGTTAACCACCCACCAACACAGTTGAAACAACAACCTCCAACATAACATAACTCACCAGGAGCACTCTGAGCGAACTGGGCCTCCTGGATGACAGCTAGTTTGGGCTGTAGGGCAGTGGCTGTGGTGGGGGCTATGGCCCGGGCTGGCTCTGGGTCCATGGGCACAGGGGAACCCTCCCTGGACAGGCTTTCCGGGGACTGCACTCCACTGGAGTGGGCCGACAGTCCCCCTGTGTGGCTAGGAGAGGCCGGGGCACTCCTGAAGGGACAACAGCAGGAAGACTATTAGAATGATTAGCAAATGTGAGTGTACATTCATCTTTGTGTTCTGCATGCCAAAAAGAAACATCCTACCCAGAGCCCATTGAATAATTTAGAGCACAGTGTCCCAGAGAGAAATAATTTCCTCTACCTGCACTGACTAACTGAGCCCACAGGGGGTAGTGGTGAGTTAAAATACTGCTGGAGAACTGCATGCCATTTCAAACTACAGTATATACGAGAGGGAAATATAGGAGCATGTGACTTCTAGTGAGAACTATTTTACCTGGATGAGAGGGGGCCTAGTGGGGTCCTGAAGCAGGGTACCCCCCTGGGCCTGCGCTTCCTGAACGCCTGTTCACACAACTTGCCCTCTGATGAGGGGTCGATCCTCCAGAAAGATCCCTTACCTGGCTCCTCCTGAGACCGAGCCACTTTGATGAAGTAGCGATTCAGAGACAAGTTGTGACGGATCGAGTTCTAGAACACAGTAGACAGAGTATTCATTACAATGGGAAGGTTATGGTGGATTGAGATTCTAGAACACAGTATTCATTACAATGGGAAGGTTATGGTGGATTGAGATTCTAGAACACAGTATTCATTACAATGGGAAGGTTATGGTGGATTGAGATTCTAGAACACAGTATTCATTACAATGGGAAGGTTATGGTGGATTGAGATTCTAGAACACAGTAGACAGTATTCATTACAATGGGAAGGTTATGGTGGATTGAGATTCTAGAACACAGTAGACAGAGTATTCATTACAATGGGAAGGTTATGGTGGATTGAGATTCTAGAACACAGTAGACAAGAGTATTCTTTACAATGGGAAGGTTATGGTGGATTGAGATTCTAGAACACAGTAGACAGTATTCATTACAATGGGAAGGTTATGGTGGATTGAGATTCTAGAACACAGTAGACATAGTATTCATTACAATGGGAAGGTTATGGTGGATTGAGATTCTAGAACACAGTAGACATAGTATTCATTACAATGGGAAGGTTATGGTGGATTGAGATTCTAGAACACAGTAGACAGTATTCATTACAATGGGAAGGTTATGGTGGATTGAGATTCTAGAACACAGTATTCATTACAATGGGAAGGTTATGGTGGATTGAGATTCTAGAACACAGTAGACAGAGTATTCATTACAATGGAAAGGTTATGGTGGATTGAGATTCTAGAACACAGTAGACAGTATTCATTACAATGGGAAGGTTATGGTGGATTGAGATTCTAGAACACAGACAGAGTATTCTTTACAATGGGAAGGTTATGGTGGATTGAGATTCTAGAACACAGTAGACAGTATTCATTACAATGGGAAGGTTATGGTGGATTGAGATTCTAGAACACAGTAGACAGAGTATTCTTTACAATGGGAAGGTTATGGCAGATTGAGATTCTAGAACACAGTAGACAGTATTCATTACAATGGGAAGGTTATGGTGGATTGAGATTCTAGAACACAGTAGACAGTATTCATTACAATGGGAAGGTTATGGTGGATTGAGATTCTAGAACACAGTATTCATTACAATGGGAAGGTTATGGTGGATTGAGATTCTAGAACACAGTATTCATTACAATGGGAAGGTTATGGTGGATTGAGATTCTAGAACACAGTAGACAGTATTCATTACAATGGGAAGGTTATGGTGGATTGAGATTCTAGAACACAGTAGACAGTATTCTTTACAATGGGAAGGTTATGGCAGATTGAGATTCTAGAACACAGTAGACAGTATTCATTACAATGGGAAGGTTATGGTGGATTAAGATTCTAGAACACAGTATTCTTTACAATGGGAAGGTTATGGTGGATTGAGATTCTAGAACACAGTATTCATTACAATGGGAAGGTTATGGTGGATTGAGATTCTAGAACACAGTAGACAGTATTCATTACAATGGGAAGGTTATGGTGGATTGAGATTCTAGAACACAGTATTCATTACAATGGGAAGGTTATGGGGGATTGAGATTCTAGAACACACTATTCATTACAATGGGAAGGTTATGGTGGATTGAGATTCTAGAACACAGTATTCATTACAATGGGAAGGTTATAGTGGATTGAGATTCTAGAACACAGTAGACAGTATTCATTACAATGGGAAGGTTATGGTGGATTGAGATTCTAGAACACAGTAGACAGAGTATTCTTTACAATGGGAAGGTTATGGCAGATTGAGATTCTAGAACACAGTAGACAGTATTCATTACAATGGGAAGGTTATGGTGGATTGAGATTCTAGAACACAGTATTCATTACAATGGGAAGGTTATGGGGGATTGAGATTCTAGAACACACTATTCATTACAATGGGAAGGTTATGGTGGATTGAGATTCTAGAACACAGTATTCATTACAATGGGAAGGTTATGGTGGATTGAGATTCTAGAACACAGTAGACAGTATTCATTACAATGGGAAGGTTATGGTGGATTGAGATTCTAGAACACAGTAGACAGTATTCTTTACAATGGGAAGGTTATGGCAGATTGAGATTCTAGAACACAGTATTCATTACAATGGGAAGGTTATGGTGGATTAAGATTCTAGAACACAGTATTCATTACAATGGGAAGGTTATGGTGGATTGAGATTCTAGAACACAGTAGACACTATTCATTACAATGGGAAGGTTATGGTGGATTGAGATTCTAGAACACAGTAGACACTATTCATTACAATGGGAAGGTTATGGTGGATTGAGATTCTAGAACACAGTATTCATTACAATGGGAAGGTTATGGTGGATTGAGATTCTAGAACACAGTAGACAGTATTCATTACAATGGGAAGGTTATGGTGGATTGAGATTCTAGAACACAGTAGACAGTATTCTTTACAATGGGAAGGTTATGGCAGATTGAGATTCTAGAACACAGTAGACAGTATTCATTACAATGGGAAGGTTATGGTGGATTGAGATTCTAGAACACAGTAGACAGTATTCATTACAATGGGAAGGTTATGGTGGATTGAGATTCTAGAACACAGTAGACAGTATTCTTTACAATGGGAAGGTTATGGCAGATTGAGATTCTAGAACACAGTAGACAGTATTCATTACAATGGGAAGGTTATGGTGGATTAAGATTCTAGAACACAGTATTCTTTACAATGGGAAGGTTATGGTGGATTGAGATTCTAGAACACAGTAGACAGTATTCATTACAATGGGAAGGTTATGGTGGATTGAGATTCTAGAACACAGTAGACAGTATTCATGACAATTTGAAGGTTATGGTGGATTGAGATTCTAGAACACAGTAGACAGTATTCATTACAATGGGAAGGTTATGGTGGATTGAGATTCTAGAACACAGTAGACAGAGTATTCATTACAATGGGAAGGTTATGGTGGATTGAGATTCTAGAACACAGTATTCATTACAATGGGAAGGTTATGGTGGATTGAGATTCTAGAACACAGTAGACAGCATTCATTACAATGGGAAGGTTATGGTGGATTGAGATTCTAGAACACAGTAGACAGAGTATTCATTACAATGGGAAGGTTATGGTGGATTGAGATTCTAGAACACAGTATTCATTACAATGGGAAGGTTATGGTGGATTGAGATTCTAGAACACAGACAGTATTCATGACAATGGGAAGGTTATGGTGGAGTGAGATTCTAGAACACAGTAGACAGTATTCATGACAATGGGAAGGTTATGGCAGATTGAGATTCTAGAACACAGTAGATAGAGTATTCATGACAATGGGAAGGCTATGGTGGATTGAGATTCTAGAACACAGTAGACAGTATTCATGACAATGGGAAGGTTATGGTGGATTAAGATTCTAGAACACAGTATTCATTACAATGGGAAGGTTATGGTGGATTGAGATTCTAGAACACAGTAGACAGTATTCATGACAATGGGAAGGTTATGGTGGATTGAGATTCTAGAACACAGTAGACAGTATTCATTACAATGGGAAGGTTATGGTGGATTGAGATTCTAGAACACAGTATTCATGACAATGGGAAGGTTATGGTGGATTAAGATTCTAGAACACAGTATTCATTACAATGGGAAGGTTATGGTGGATTGAGATTCTAGAACACAGTAGACAGTATTCATTACAATGGGAAGGTTATGGTGGATTGAGATTCTAGAACACAGTAGACAGTATTCATTACAATGTGAAGGTTATGGTGGATTGAGATTCTAGAACACAGTAGAGAGACATAGTGAGAATGGATGGAATTATAGACAGAAAGAGCGAGAGAAACAGATGAGATTCTAGAACAGAAAGATATCACTGATAAAGAGTTCAGTTCAAAACCATGAGAGACAGGTTGTAATGGATAACGTGAGACTGGATAACTTAGAAAGACTGGCGTTTACGTAGATGTCGGTTTGTCTCATTCTAAGAGAAATATACCACATCAGGATGAAATACAGGGTGGATTCACCGACCTGCCAGCCTTTGTCTGCGGTCCTGTAGTACGGGTAGTTCTTGGTGATGTGTGTGTAAATCCCATTCAGAGTCAGCTGCTTGTCGGGGGCCATGGTGATGGCCTGGACTATTAGTTGTGCATAGGAATACGGTGGCTTGGAGTCATCCTGAGGACAGAACAAATGAGAAAGCATTTGATTTCATGCTACAGATATTGGATTAGATTTATGCTACGATTGATGTGTATGTATTGCATGTGTTTATCTGGGTCAATAAACATTTTAATTTAAATAAAGGTTCAAGTGTTTGGTTTTGTGAGAACTTGTTTTCAGTTTCACGTTAGTCACACACATGTTGAAAACGAGTTATAGTTCACCGGGATTTGTCACTCCAAAGTCTACATTTTCCTTCAATGAGTAACCGATCCCAGAGAACCAAAACAAAACCAAAGTTTCTTTCCATCACCCTGGGTTCTACCTCTAAAGACAATGGAGTCAGGGGCGTGTTCAGGACGGTGCCACATTACAGAACACGGAGATAGAAACGCATTGTGTAGAATTTATAGGACTGTCAGGGCAAAACAGGGATTTGTTTAGCTCGATTAGACTCATTTCTATATTCAACATTCTGAACACTTCACTGGTTCATCCCAGCACTGGGCCAAAACCTCAATAGTCTAAAGTGGAATCCTCTCATCTTCTTTCCTTCATTGACAATGCTCTGTAAGAGATGGACATGTCTCTCATTTGACTTCAATTATACTGCTTTGCCTGACCTCTTCATATCAGCGTGGAGGAAAGGAGAGGAAGCCACTTTGGGACTATTGGGATGCTGGTGTCTCACCTTGGGGCTGTCTCCCCCCGAGCCGTCCTTTTCGTCTGATTGGGAGTTCTCATTGATGAGGTCAGCGGTCAGTGCACGGCCCATCCTATAGCCAGACAGACCCGCCCCTCTGGGACTTGACGGACAGGAGTTTGGACAGGAGTTGGCTGCACTGTTGGGGCGAGAAACAATTTAACGGTGAGACTGAGTGGGAGAGACTATGGTTTGGTGATGAACAAGGAAATCCTGCGATGGCAGAAAAGATCTCAGGTCCAACAAGCATCCGAGACACCTTCATAACCATCGTGTCTGAAACCTCTGGTGGAGCAGTATGCACAGTGCCTTCGGAAAGTATTCAGACCCCTTCACTTTTTCCACAAGTTACAATATTATTCTAAAATGAATCCTAAGCAATCTACAAACAAAAATACCTTATTTACCTATGGTGGTCCTTCTGTAGCTCAGTTGGTAGAGCATGGCGCTTGTAACGCCAGGGTAGTGGGTTCGATTCCCGGGACCACCCATACGTAGAATGTATGCACACATGACTGTAAGTCGCTTTGGATAAAAGCGTCTGCTAAATGGCATATATTATACCTAGGTATTCAGACCCTTTGCTATGAGACTCGAAATTGAGCTCCTTGAGATGTTTCTACAACTTGGAGTGCACCTGTGGTAAATTAAATTGATTGGACATGATTTAGAAACCTGTCTATAGAAGGTACACTGCATGTCAGAGCAAAAACCAAGTCATGAGTTCGAAGGAATTCTCCAAAGAGCTCAGAAACAGGATTGTGTCGAGGCACAGACCTGAGGAAGGGTATCAAAAACAATTCTGCAGCATTGAAGGTCCCAAAGAACACAGTATTCTTAAAAGGAATAATTTTGAACCAGCCTTGACCCTTCCTAGATCTGGCCGCCTGGCCAAACTGAGTCATCGGGGGAGAAGGGCCTTGGTCAGGGAGGTGACTAAGAACCCAATGGTCACTCTGACAGAGCTCGAGAGTCCCTCTGTGGCGATGGGAGAGAACCTTCCAGAAGGACAACCATCTCTGCAGCACTCCACCAATCAGGCCTTTACGTTAGAGTGGCCAGACAGAAGCCACTACTCGGTGAAAGGCACATTACACCCCGCTTGGAGTTTGCCAAAAGGCACCTAAAGACTCCCAGACCATGAGGAACAAGATTCTCTGGTCTGATGAAACTACACTTGAACTCTTTGGCCTGAATGCCAAGCGTCACGTCTGGGGGAAACCATCCCTGGCACCATCCCTACGGTGAAGCATGGTGGTGGAAGCATTATGCTGTGGGGATGTTTTTCAGAGGCAGGGACTGGGAGACTAGTCACGATTGAGGCAAAGATGAACAGAGCAAAGTACAGAGATCTTTGATGAAAACCTGCTCCAGAGCGCTCAGGACCTCAGACTGGTTCAAAGGTTCACCTTCCAACAGGACAACGACTCTAAGCACACAGCCAAGACAACGCAGGAGTGGCTTCGGGACAAGTCTCTGAATGCCTTTGAGCAGCCCAGCAAGAGCCTGGACTTAAACCCGATCTAACATCTCTGGAGAGACCTGAAAATAGCTGTGCAGCAACACTCTCCATCCAACCTGACCGAACTTGAGAGGTTCTGCAGAGAAGAATGGGAGAAACTCCCCAAATACAGGTGTGCCAGGCCAAGAAGACTCAAGGCACTATATAAAACACCTGCTCTTTCCATGACATAGACTGACCAGGTGAAAGCTATGATCCCTTATTGATGTCACTTGTTAAATCCACAACAAAATCAGTGTAGATGAAGGGGAGGAGACAGGTTAAAGAATGATTTTTAAGCCTTGAGACATGGATTGTATATGTGTGCCATTTAGAGGGTGAAGGGGCAAGACAAAACATGTCAGTGCCTTTGAACAGGGTTTGGTAGTAGGTGCCAGGCGCACCGGTGTGTGTCAAGAACTGCAACACGGCTGGGTTTTTCATGCTCAACAGTTTCCTGTGTGTATCAAGAATGGTCCACCACCCAAACGACATCCAGCCAACTTGACACAACTGTGGGAAGCATTGGAGTCAACATGGGCAGGCATTCCTATGGAACGCTTTCAACACCTTGGATGAGTCCATGCCCCGACTAATTAAGGCTATTCTGAGGGCAAAAGGGGGGAGTGCAACTCCATATTAGGAAGGTGTTCTTAATATGTTTTGTACACTCAGTGTATATGCCAGGAGTTAGAGCTGGGACGATAAACCCAAAAGGTATCCATACCGACCATTTATCATGGACATTTTACTGATCGATAATAACGATACTTAGCCTTTGAAGGAATGTGAAGTTTTAAACGAAATAAGTCTGCTACTATGGGCTATTGGTAACTGTAAAATTGATAGCTACAACATTCAAAAGTTGTATTAATAGTTTTAAGGGCAATACTTCAAAAGTTACTAGTGCATGTTAATGTTATGAATTTATTGTTCAATTTATCATTATTGTGATAATTCAGTCAATTTACCACAAAATGTATTTTTGTCCATATCGCCCAGCTCTTCTAGGAGTATTCACATCTGAGCCTGGAGGTTCGGAGTATTGCTGTTTTTGAATATCAGTGGCGGCACTCGCTTCCTGATCCAGATCAGAATAACCCTGCCATCTGCAACGCTCTGAACGTTTCATGGCTCGAACTTCACTTCAGTCTCACCTGATGGTGCCGGTGGGTGAGGGCAGGGGGCTTATGAGGTGGGCGATGTTGTCTGGAATGTTGATGGTCAGCGGCGCCATCTGGTGCTGGACGGGCTTTACCGGTGACTCCGACACGTTCCTACGCTCCTTCTTATCGCTGGACAGGGCTGTGAACGTGATCTTGATGTTGGTGCTGGGGAACCGGAGACAGCACCTGGAGAACAGTGAAAGAAAGGGGGGAGAGAGAGTCTAAGGACACAATAGTAGAACAGCCATCCACACCTACCCAGACTCACTCAACAATAATAGTGAGAATGTCTCTTTAATTGGGATCCTGAGTGGCGCAGCAGTCTAAGGTACTGCATCGCGGTATTAGAGGTGTCACTACAGACCCGGGTTTGATCCCGGGATGTATCACAACTGGCTGTGATCTGGAGTCCCATAGGGCAGCACACAATTGGCCCATTGTCCTGATTAGGGGAGGGTTTGGCTGGGGTAGGCTGCAATTGTAAATACAATTTTTTTTCTTAACTGACTATTCTAGTTAAATTAAATAAAAAAATCTGCATTCTGACTGCAACACGCCAGCAGCACTGTTGAATGGGTATCAACACATACAGAGGCACTCTGATAAGGGCCAGAAGAGTATTAACAGGCTTTATACATAACAGTTTTTACTTACTATTACATTGGGGTATACTTGGACCATATCATACGCTATGGGACCAGTTGACTGTGACTTAGAACTATTTGACATTTCAGACCAGTAAAACACCACATTTCATTGCACCTTTCCAGTGTACATGACAATAAAACATATATTCAAAAGAATCCGATTGTTATGATTTAATAGAACTGCGTACCAATCAATGCTATTTCTAACCCACTATTGTAATTTCCTGCTCAGTCGGTAGAGAATGACACATGCAACGCCAGGGTTGTGGGTTCGATTCCCACGGGGGACCAGTACGAAAAAGTATGACAAATAATATGCCCGCACTACTGTACGTCCCTCTGAATAAGAGCGTCTGCTAGAATGTAAACAGAAACGTCGGGTAACATTTGGAAAAACTATCAATGCAGCTTTATATACAGCCCACAGACAATAACAAAACACAGTGCAGGCTAGTTTCTTTGAACATTATGCTGTGCAAACATTGCAACACATCCGCCTAGAAACCAAGCTGACATTTAGCCAAAGCATGGCCCATTGCACAAGTACAGCTAACCTTAGCTACATACATCTTCCATCGCAGACACGTTTTGATAGCAAGACATATGTATACAGACATAACCAGCCAAGTACAGTACCTAGATACGCACGCTTAGTAATGTTAAATTACAAAAAAACGTGTTTGTGCTTCGCGTAACCCTTATGCAAACAAAGCCAGCGTTACCAACCGCTCGCTGTGTGGACAGGCGCCGGGTGTTTGTCACAACACGTGCGGCGGCCAGGGAACAAAACAATAACAACGCGAGGTCAGAATATCATCACCTTTACCTTAGCGGTTCTACCGCGACATAAAATATCAAATACTACCCCATCTTACATTCGTGGGAGCTGCAGAGGTGGAGCCCCTCGTCTCTGGAACACCCCGTCAACAAATACCCCGTTTTTGCCGAGGCATCGGAGGTAAAATTCCCCGCTACCAGTCCCGTCTTCACCCGCGGTGAAAATTTCAAGGTGCCGGCGGGAGATGAAACTGGAGTGGCCCATGCTGACGTCCACCGAGCCCTGCGATGAGTTCCGTCCGATGGTCGCCGACCTCTTCTTCATCAGGTATTCGAATTCTCGGCCCTCAAGCCGGGCGACTGCCGACCCCACCGCCATCTTCTTGGGGGTTCTAATTTTGAGACTGTGTGTGTGTGTGGGGGGGGAGGAGGGATAGGCGCTAATTAGGGAGCACTGGCTTTAATTTCGGGAGGATTTAGAAATGTGGAGATTTCGTAAAAGGGGAATCCAATTGTAAAACCGTTAAGAATTTGGCTTGGAACGTGCCAGATCGGGGACACAGCAGCTCCGACACACCGCCGAGATAGAGAGAAAGAGAAAAGACAACAGCCAACCAATGGAGGCCAAATGGGAGGAAAGGAGGTGACTGATATCTCAACGTCCCAATCCCTTCAAAGACTGGGTAGGCAGATACACATTGTTTACCAATGACAGCCAATATATAAATAGAATATAAAAATCACGGTTGGTTGCACTGTAGGCTGAAGCGCATATCGATGGCTGAATGTAAACGATGGAATCTGATATTTACAAACGGATTGGAGTTTTGTAGATTCATGAAGGGGTAGTTCAACCAAATTACAATTTGGTTTCCCCATCAAATGTTATTTGTCACATTCAATGAACAAAATAGACACTTAACCAACAATGCAGAGTTTTTAAAAAAGTAAGTAAGTACAATTTGCTATATAAACTAAAGGAAAAAGAGCAGCACAATATCTAGGGTATATAAACTCAGCAAAAAAAGAAACGTCTCCTCACTGTCAACTGCGTTTATTTTCAGCAAACTTAACATGTGTAAATATTTGTATGAATATAACAGGATTCAACAACTGAGACATAAACTGAACAACTTCCAGATGAACAGAAATGGAATAATTTGTCCCTGAACAAAGGGGGTGTCAAAATCAAAAGTAACAGTCAGTATCTGGTGTGGCCACCAGCTGCATTAAGTACTGCAGTGCATATCCTCCTCATGGACTGCACCAGATTGCCAGTTCTCGCTGTGAGATGTTACCCCACTCTTCCACAAAGGCACCTGCAAGTTCCAGGACACTTCTGGGGGGAATGGCCCAAGCCCTCACCCTCCGATCCAACAGGTCTCAGACTTGCTCAATGGGGTTAAGATCCGGGCTCTTCACTGGCCATGGCAGAACACTGACATTCAAGTCTTGCATGAAATCACGCACAGAACGAGCAGTATGGCTGGTGGTTTGTCATGTCAGGATGAGCCTGCATGAAGGGTACCACATGAGGGAGGAGGATGTCTTCCCTGTAACGCACAGCGTTGAGATTGTTGATATCTGGTGAGGACCTGCCTTACAACAGGCCTACAAGCCCTCAGTCCAACCTCTCTCAGCCTATTACGCACAGTCTGAGCACTGATGGAGGGATTGTGCGTTCCTGGTGTAACTCGGGCAGTTGTTGTTGCCATCCTGTACCTGTCCCGCAGGTGTGATGTTCGGATGTACCGATCCTGTGCAGGTGTTGTTACACGTGGTCTGCCACTGCGAGGATGATCAGCTGTCCGTCCTGTCTCCCTGTAGTGCTGTCTTAGGCGTCTCACAGTACGGACATTGCAATTTATTGCCCTGGCCACATCTGCAGTCCTCATGTCTCCTTGCAGCATGCCTAAAGCACGTTGACGCAGATGAGCAGGGACCATGGGCATCTTTCTTTTGGTGTTTTTCAGAGTAAGTAGAAAGGCCTCTTTAGTGTCCTAAGTTTTCAGAACTGTGACCTTAGTTGCCTACCGTCTGTAAGCTGTTAGTGTCTTAACGGCCGTTCCACAGGTGCATGTTCCTTAATTGTTTATGGTTCATTGAACAAGCATGGGAAACAGTGTTTAAACCCTTTATTTTTTTTTACAAATAATCTTTGAAAGACAGGGTCCTGAGAAAGGGATGGTTCTTTTTTTGCTGAGTTTACAAAGGGTACCGGTACCAAGTCAATGTGCAGGGGTACGGGTTAGTTGAGGTAATATGTACATGTAGGTAGGGGTAAAGTGACTATGCATAGAAAATAAACAGAGAGTAGCAGTAGCGTGTTTGAAGAGTGTGAAGGACGGAATGTGTGTGTCTGTCTGTGTGTGTGTTAGAGTGTCATTGTAATATGTGTGTGGTTAGAGTCCAGTGAGTGTACATCTAGCCAGTTCAAGAGACTCATTGCAAAACTGTCATGCCCTGATCTGTTTCACCTTTGCTTGTCTACACCCCCCTCCAGGTGTCGCCCATCTTCCCAATTATCCCCTGTGTATTTATACCTGTGTTCTCTGTTTGTTGCCAGTTCGTCTTGTTCGTTCAAGCTTACCAGTGGTTTTCCTGTCAGCTCCTGTCTTTTTCCCTGCCTCTCTTTTCTCAGCCTCCTGGTTTTTGACCTTTGTCTGTCCCGACCCTCGCCTTACCTCTCTGCCTGTCCCTGAGCCTGTACCCGCCCACCTTACCTCTCTGCCTGTCCCTGAGCCTGCCTGCCGTCCTGTACCTTTGCTCTACCCTGGATTGTCAACCCCTGCCTGCCTTGACCGTTCTGTTCCTGCCCCTGTTGCTACAATAAACATTGTTACTTCGACAGTCTGCATCTGGGTCTTACCTTGATTCCTGATACAAAACAAGAATAGATTGTAATAAAATAAGGGGGTAAATGCAGATAGTCCTGGTTGCTGGTTTGAATAACTGTTCAGCAGTCTTATGGTTTGGGGATAGAGCCTTTTGGTCCCAGACTTGATACCGCTTGCAGAGAGAGTCTATGACTAGGGTGGCTGGAGTCCTTGACCATTTTTAAGGACTTCCTCTGACACTGCCTGGTATAGAAGTCCTGGATGGAGGGGAGCTCGGCCCCAGTGATGTACTGGGCCGTATGCACTACCCTCTGTTTTGCCTTGCAGTCGGATGCCAAGCAGTTGCCATACGAAGTGGTGATGCAACCAGTCAGGAGGCTCTGGATGGTGCAGCTTTTGAACTTTTTGAGCATCTGAAGATCCATGACAAATCTTTTCAGCCTCCCGAGGGGGAATAGGCATTGTCGTGCCCTCCTCACGACTTTGTTGGTGTGTTTAGACCATGAAAGGTCCTTGGTGATGTGGACACCAAGGAACTTGAAGCTCTCAACCTTCTCCACTACAGCCCCGTCGATGTGAATGGGGGAATTGCTGCAGTGAGTATTCTAGTCTAGGGTAGCCATGCTATTGTATAGATCAACTTCACATCATTTAGACTCTTATGTTGGGAGCAACATGAGAGGAGGGAGAGTCGTTCGGGTCATCCAGTCTAGTGCCTTCATGTGGTCATGTGCTAGTCGGAACTAGTAAACTCAGAAAGATCCCACTTGCTAACTTGTTGTAGAAAGATGGTCTCGAGTTTCCCACTCGGGAAACATCAGAATCAACCAATAGGAAGCTCTACGCAAATAATTTACGTTCATTATGATAGTGTTCCCCTACTCAGACATTGCATGCATCAACCAATGGTTGCGTGCCACATCATTGATTGTGCCATCGGGCACCATATTGCTTTAATGTATTATTTGGTTAGCTGATATGTCAAATACCTTTCCAGGCGTTGTAAGATCTGGTGACAGCAAGTCTGAGCAGAGGAACACAAAGTCAAAAGAATCATGAAACTCCTGTCAATTTGGTGAACGGCCTATGTTCTATCAGTGGGTAAAATAAAAATGTTCCTCATGATTGAACTTCTAAGTGGTCCGTCTGTGAAATCATGAAATTGTGTAGGAAAGCGTCATAGCTACATCATTCTCGTCACTGGAAATAGGGGATAACACACTATCACATTTCATATTGCTTTTAAAACAATTACCTGCACAGCAGATGTCCAAATCAGCCAATAGATGGTATGAGCATACTGTCTAGAACACGTCCATCTGTTTCTATCGTCATGACAACATATATATTTTGCTTAGATGTATAGTCCCATGGGATGTTGGCTATCAACAACAAGGAAACTCCTATGACTAATTGGGAATGGGACGCAAGCGTAGGATTGATCACCCTGTCGCTGGCCGCCTTTTGGGGAGGGTGTATAGTGTGAAAGGCCGAAACACCCTGGGAACCAAAGGTACACTACTGACGATGCGCTCCCCAAATTTCACCATGCTGACTGTTCATGAACTCTTGAAAGTGCTTGCACAAAGGATAGTAACATCTCATCCTGTGTTCTTGGAATCAATCTAAACAGTCCTCCAAATTATTCAGCTCAGTTTCTCCTTCTGTCGTTCTGCCCCTGAACAGGCTGTTCCTAGGCCATCATTGAAAATAAGAATTTGTTCTTAACTGACTTGCCTAGTTAAATAAAGGTAAAATAAAAATAAAAAGTACTGTGTTGCAATGTGCCCTGTATACCGTGGTGTGTATTCATGGATGCCAAGGGAAGCCAAGCTTCTCCCAAAAATTGACCAATAAAAAAAAAATACAAATTATAAAATAATTTATTGTTCATCTCTTTGTGTTTCCATCATTTTCCTTCAATACGTAAGAGGCTGAATGTAGCTCACCGGAGAAAGCAGACAAGCGAGAGAAACAGCGCCCCTCTGTCTCTGTATGTGTAGCCCATCTATCTGATGCTGTCTGGTCAAAAAGAGTATGACATTGTTGCCTCCTGTAGCATTGAATGCAAGGGAAGCCAGCGAGCATTTGGCCACTATGGATAAAATCAAAAAAAGACACAATAATAGCCAATCAGCGTTGAGCTAAAATAAGTGAACTCTACTGTGAATGGTCCTGGCGCACACCAAAAAAAGTGTCTAGGGAAGCCAGCTTGGATTTGGCGTCACACCAATCATATCAAAAGTCAAATGTGAAATGTGAAATGTCTTTGTGTTGTTGTCCTTCGGTGTCTAGCTAGCTAGCTAGCTAAAATGGTCCCTTTCCTAAATTAGCCATGGATGGAGATAGGGATTTGGACTTGTGGTTTTACTTAATTCTCCATACTGGCCAATGATTATGACCGTGATTCTGATACAACCATAAATTCATACATTGTTGTACCACTGGCCTGAGAGGATGGAAGTCCAATATGTAGCTAGATGTAGAAGGCTCATATTAACTAGCTGGCTAATTGTTGCCCATGAAAGGAAGTTAGTCTAGAGAGCAAGCATTTTAGCCAGGTAGCCTATGATAACAACAACTAAAACCGTGTACTGTATGACAGAGTGAGACCTTTTCGGCAACATGAAAGAGAGGAGAATGGCATTGGCATTTCTCTAGAAGTAGGGTGAGTCAACTACTTAGACAGACACACACACACACACACACACACACACACACACACACACACACACACACACACACACACACACACACACACACACACACACACACACACACACACACACACACACACACACACACACACACACACACACACACACACACACGCACACACATACACACACACACACACACAGTACTATGGACAACCGCATCCTATTTAGATGATGTTGATTGGACTAAATTGTTTTGGGAATCTTTTAGTTGTCCCTGTATTAGATTAAGCAGAGGTGATGTGATGATGTTGGAATGTTGTAGTTGAAATGGTGCTGGAATATTCGAGGCAGCTCCTGTTTTCTTTGCGACTTGCGTAACATTCTGGTGTTTGTTTAGTAGTCCGAAAATGTCCCAAAAAATGAACATGCTGTGTAGGTCATGTAACTGTTTGTTACATGCATATGCTTTGTGGACTTTTAGGAGACAGATGTTGCTCTCCGGTTTTGTGATGAAACAAAGGTGTGGTTGATTTATTCTGCCACTGTGTCTTCTTATTGTTTCTGCATTAGGCCTATATATCACGATGTCAAGGCATATGAACTAACAGGTTATAGAGCAAACAACGCAATTATCACAACACATATGTTGTAGTGGCATATTTTTCCCTGGCTTGGTTTTGATTTTACCCACGCTCCTCCGCTACGACATGTGTGTCTGTGGGAAACGTGGGAAAGGGCCGTTGTTTCCATAGCAACAGTCTGCACTTGCTCTGGGCAGAGAGGAACTGCATGTTGAACTCGGTGAGATAGACTTCGAAAATTGATAGCCAGCCAGCCCAGAGAGAGAGAGAGAGAGAGAGAGAGAGAGAGAGAGAGAGAGAGCATTTCATTGTGGGTTTTGTTGTCAACTTGAGCTACAGCTTTCCACAACAATTTTCACATTGCTCAGAACAACTACCAATTCAATCTTCTGGGATTTCCGTTCCATTTGCGCTGTAGAGTTAAAGACCACAGCAATAAACGCCAAGAAGCCAACCTTATTAAAGCACAAACTGTTCAGGTCACTCTGTACAGGCCTACTACTCACAGGGACACTCATACTCACAGGGATCCTCTCCGGCTCCCTCACCATTTTCCCAGCATCCTCTACTTTCCTCATTGCCTCAGCATATGACACCTTCTGCACTGCTCGAACACTGGCAACCTCAAACTGTTTAGTCTCTCTCACCAGACATGTTTGATCCCCTGCAACATTGGACACCCTCACAAAACTACACACTCCTTTGTCCCATGCCCTCCTGCACACTTCTCACATCTCTGAATCTCCCTCCTACATGCTGCTGCAACATGACCATGGGCTTGGTATCTGAAACACTGTAATGGGTTCGGAACAAAAGCTCTCACTGGGTGACTGGCATATCTTAGCATGACTGTATCAAGCAAAAGCTCTGCATCAAAAATCAAAAGGAACCCGTGCTTACCACTGAATCTGCGTCCCGTCAGAAAACGGCGGACATCACTGACATTGGGCATCCTCATCTTAATTTGTTCCACTTCAACACTCAATGCCACCCCAGTAATCACTCTTTCCAGTGGCGCTCTGCACCGAAGAGATAGAGATCTGGTCCTGAGGCACATAATGCGAAGTGCCCACTCCCTCTGGGTGGAGGACACACCGATAATCAACACTACTCCACTTCTGGATACTTTGTTTTACTGCAGAAAAACTACAGTGGGTTTTGAGAGGGTTTCATCCTCCCAGGCCGACAACCTAGTGTAGAATCTGTTAGGGCCAATGTAGTGAGAAGGGATGGGTTTGTTGGGGATAGTGGCGTATATATACGGTTAGATGTTGGGTCAATTTATTTTCTCCCATTCCCCTTTTCCTTTTTGTGAACAAAATGTGCAATTCACAGTCCGACCTGTGAAAGCCAGCAATAGGCAACAAAACATCTAGTCTTGGGGAAAACCACACGATGAAGAAGAAGAAGAAGTCAATGGGCCAAGGGGCCAATGGTCCAACTCCTTGACATCCATGCATTACATCTGAAATGTCCAAACTACAGTTTTTCCATGAGTATCTTACTGAACGGTTGTATTGGCTGCTGGACAGATCTCCGTACCACTGGAGAAAACCAGAAAAGAATCGCAAGATGAACTCACTGTTCCAAGGAGGAGAACAAATCTCACAAAAACTATTGTATTGGATTTGGTTTTCAAACCGTAGAAAAAGTTACACAGGGCAGGTTTGTATCGACTTTCGTTACTGTTACAAAAAGCTAGTTTATGTTGCTATGAAAATTATAATCTGTCGACTGTGTGTCAATAGGCCTAGAAAAACGCCTTTTTCTTTGTAACTCTGCCTAGAAGGCCATCATCCCGGAGTAGCCTCTTCACTGTTGACATTGAGACTGGTGTTAAGCGTGGTATTATTTAATGAAGCTGTCAGTTGAGGACTTGTGAGGCGTCTGTTTCTCAAACTAGACACTAATGTACTTGTCCTCTTCTCTTGCTCAGTTGTGCACCGGGGCCTCCCACTCCTCTTTATATTCTGGTTAGGGCCAGTTTGTGCTGTTCTGTGAAGGGAGTAGTACACAGCGTTGTACGGGAACTTCAGTTTCTTGGCAATTTCTCACATGGAATAGCGTTCATTTCTCAGAACAAGAATAGACTGACGAGTTTCAGAAGAAAGGTCTTTGTTTCTGGGATTTTTGAGCCTCTAATCGAACCCACAAATGCTGATGCTCCAGATACTCAACTAGTCTAAAGAAGACCAGTTTTTATCGCTTCTTTAATTAGCACAACAGGTTTCAGCTGTGCTAATATAATTGCAAAGGGGTTTTCTAATGATCAATTAGCCTTTTAAAATGATAAACTTGGAATAGCTATTACAACGTGCCATTGGAACACAGGAGTGATGGTTGCTGATAATGGGCCTTTGTACGCCTATGTAGATATTCCATTAAAAATCTTACCTTTTCCAGCTACAATAGTAGTCATTTACAACATTAACAATGTCTACACTGTATTTCTGATAAATATGGTGTTATTTTAATGGACAGAAAATGTCCTTTTCTTTCAAAAACAAGGACATTTCTATGTGACCCCAAACTTTTGAACTGTAGTGCATATATATCAGTGCAATGAACGTAGAGAATGCTTCAAGTCCAAGGTAAAACTGACGACGCATATGATTGTAAATGCAGGGAAGAGGACATCAATGCAATGAATGTGGGGAAATGCTTCTACCCCAAGACAATTCTAACCGATCATATTATGAACCACACAAGGGAGAAATCATACCAGTGCGCTGTGTTCTCAAAATGCATTAGAGACCCAAGATTCTTAAAACGGCACCAGTGTATATAGTTTTTCCAGTGCAGATATTGCGACAGAGGCTATTCTTTTGTTGTTGCTTAAAAAATACACATGATGAGAGATCACCAGAGGGAGTATATTGTTGACACTGGGAATAGCATGCAGTGAATGTGGGAAATTCTACAATGTTAAGTCTAGGCTGACCTGACATATGATGACCCACACAGGGGAGAAATCATACCATAGTGCTGTGTGTAGAATGCGCAGTAGCTAAAATGGCAACAGCGGGATTGCACCTGAGCGAATTCAGCTAAACCTTTTCAGGACAACCATTGCGAAACAAGCTACTTTCATGCTGGATCTTTACAAAGATACTGTACATGAGGAAAGTTCTCCAGAGGGAGAATATATGATAGTGACTGGCCTCGGAGTAAAATGTGTCAGTTACTGTACATGAGGAAAGTTCTCCAGAGGGAGAACACATGATAGTGACTGGCCTCGGAGTAAAATGTGTCAGATACTGTACATGAGGAAAGTTCTCCAGAGGGAGAACACATGATAGTGACTGGCCTCGGAGTAAAATGTGTCAGATACTGTACATGAGGAAAGTTCTCCAGAGGGAGAACACATGATAGTGACTGGCCTCTGAGTAAAATGTGTCAGTTACTGTACATGAGGAAAGTTCTCCAGAGGGAGAACACATGATAGTGACTGGCCTCGGAGTAAAATGTGTCAGATACTGTACATGAGGAAAGTTCTCCAGAGGGAGAACACATGATAGTGACTGGCCTCGGAGTAAAATGTGTCAGATACTGTACATGAGGAAAGTTCTCCAGAGGGAGAACACATGATAGTGACTGGCCTCGGAGTAAAATGTGTCAGTTACTGTACATGAGGAAAGTTCTCCAGAGGGAGAACACATGATAGTGACTGGCCTCGGAGTAAAATGTGTCAGATACTGTACATGAGGAAAGTTCTCCAGAGGGAGAACACATGATAGTGACTGGCCTCGGAGTAAAATGTGTCAGATACTGTACATGAGGAAAGTTCTCCAGAGGGAGAACACATGATAGTGACTGGCCTCGGAGTAAAATGTGTCAGATACTGTACATGAGGAAAGTTCTCCAGAGGGAGAACACATGATAGTGACTGGACTCGGAGTAAAATGTGTCAGTTACTGTACATGAGGAAAGTTCTCCAGAGGGAGAACACATGATAGTGACTGGCCTCGGAGTAAAATGTGTCAGTTACTGTACATGAGGAAAGTTCTCCAGAGGGAGAACACATGATAGTGACTGGCCTCGGAGTAAAATGTGTCAGATACTGTACATGAGGAAAGTTCTCCAGAGGGAGAACACATGATAGTGACTGGCCTCGGAGTAAAATGAGTCAGTTACTGTACATGAGGAAAGTTCTCCAGAGGGAGAACACATGATAGTGACTGGCCTCGGAGTAAAATGTGTCAGTTACTGTACATGAGGAAAGTTCTCCAGAGGGAGAACACATGATAGTGACTGGCCTCGGAGTAAAATGTGTCAGATACTGTACATGAGGAAAGTTCTCCAGAGGGAGAACACATGATAGTGACTGGCCTCGGAGTAAAATGTGTCAGATACTGTACATGAGGAAAGTTCTCCAGAGGGAGAACACATGATAGTGACTGGCCTCGGAGTAAAATGTGTCAGATACTATACATGAGGAAAGTTCTCCAGAGGGAGAACACATGATAGTGACTGGCCTCGGAGTAAAATGTGTCAGATACTGTACATGAGGAAAGTTCTCCAGAGGGAGAACACATGATAGTGACTGGCCTCGGAGTAAAATGTGTCAGATACTGTACATGAGGAAAGTTCTCCAGAGGGAGAACACATGATAGTGACTGGCCTCGGAGTAAAATGTGTCAGTGTGAACATGGAGAGAAAAAAACCCCATCCAACTGCCACCTGGGTCTAATTCCTCACTCTGCATGTAATGTGACAGATTAGCGTCATAATATATTTATGCTATGTAGTATTTATATCTGGATTTTTCATAATGCTGTGCCCTGCTGAACGCCGCCTGTCGGGAAGACATACCGCTCACATCTCTGCTCTTCTTTGAACAAGATCTAATGAGGGGAGTATCTAAAACATTGTAAAGATAGCATCTTGCCGTTTTCAAATAGAGCAGATAGTTCTTTTGAAGCAAATTATTTGACAAAAGGCTTACACATTAAACAGAATAAAACAAATAATTTGCAAGCGTGTGGGATCGTTTGATTTTTGTCCTTCTGCTGGTGGAAATTTGTGACAAAACACCCACAGAAAAGTACTATTAAAACTGAGTTCAAAACGCCGGTCTCTGTGTGGCTGGGCTGTGTGATTCATCAAGATTCTCATTGAAGAAATAGGTTTTCTGACATTTTCGCAAGATGATCAGGGACTCAGCTGTCCTGACAGTAGGCCTGAAGGTAGGGAGGGATGCAGCTGTCCTGAAGGTAGGCCTGAAGATAGGAAGGGACTCAGCTGTCCCGATGTTAGGCTTGAAGGTAGGAAGGGATTCGGCTGTCCTGATGTTAGGCCTGAAGATAGGAAGGGACTCAGCTGTCCTGACAGTAGGCCTGAAGATAGGAAGGGACTCAGCTGTCCTGACAGTAGGCCTGAAGATAGGAAGGGACTCAGCTGTCCTGACAGTAGGCCTGAAGATAGGAAGGGACTCAGCTGTCCTGACAGTAGGCCTGAAGATAGGAAGGGACTCAGCTGTCCTGACAGTAGGCCTGAAGATAGGAAGGGACTCAGCTGTCCTGACAGTAGGCCTGAAGATAGGAAGGGACTCAGCTGTCCTGACAGTAGGCCTGAAGATAGGAAGGGACTCAGCTGTCCTGATGTTAGGCCTAAAACTGGGAAGGGACTCAGCTGTCCTGATGTTAGGCCTGAAGCTGGGAAGGGACTCAGCTGCCCTGATGTTAGGCCTGAAGGTAGGAAGGGACTCAGCTGCCCTGATGTTAGGCTTGCAGATAGGAAGGGACTCTACTTTCCTTATGTTTGAGCATAACCTGAAGGTAGGGAGGGCAACTGAGAACTCGTAAAAAGATTAGCTCAGACTAGGAAAAAATCATGACGTCATTCCGTAATAAAGACAATTCTGAAATTTTCGACTTGGAAATTCGTTGTAGAAAGATGATGTCAAAGTTTCCCACTTGGAAAATATCAGAATCAACCAATAGAAAGTTCTACGCAAACAACATATACCATTTTTAATCAGAGATTCCAAGTTTCCGAGTTGTCTTAAACACTGCATTAGTGATCTACAGGTCAGAGATGTTGGAGCTCTGGGATGATGACCAAGTTTCCAACTTGTAATTCCGAGTGACCATTCAAAAGATTTTTCCAGTTGGAGCTCGTTTTTCTCAGTTCTCAGTTGTGATGAACAAACTGATGTCAAGAAGTCTGAGATTTCCGAGTTCCCGAGTTGTCTTCAACACACCATAAAAGCCTATGCCGCATTCACGTGCTATGGGAGTTAAAGGGATAATGCCTCCCAAAACAACTAATTCCTATGACGAACAGTGTTAAACTGTTAAATAATACTAATATGTGAAAACAATATTTTCTGTTAACAAATGTTTAATTTTGTCGTTATAACAAGGTCGGTAGCAATGTGAAGTACCCAGCAATGTACCCAGATTCTTCACTACCCAACCTGATACCACATATGAGTCGGAAAAAAGACATGAATCCACTTTCTCCAAGAATCTTACTCCCACTGGGCCAAAATCATCTCGGGCATTATCCTAATCATAGGGGTGTGGCTTGGGAGTCTTCACCACAGCTGTCGACGCAGGTAGGCATACATCCTCACTTTCATCAGGTTCGATTTCTGAGCTGTCACTAACCGATTCCATCTCAGGGTTTTTAGGAAAGGAGTATGGAACCATCACTCCCATGGTTGGATCTTACATTAAATTAGTAAGCTTGTGTATTCAGGAGACAAACGTTTGTACATGTTGTACTTAGCGCCATTCTTTCTGCCTCACGTCGTCCGCCCTTCCAATTGTGAAAATGCTTCACTCGCCCCTTCAGTGAGAACGCCATTGGCTCTTGGCCCCTTGCTTCGTTAGCAGGGTTTCCCCAACTCAGTCCTGGGGACCTCAAGGGGTGCACGTTTAGTTTTTTTCCCTAGCACTACATAGCTGATTCAAATAACCAGAACGCCTTGGGGTCCCCAGGACTTAGTTTGGGAAACGCTGCTCTATAGTATCCAGCTGGAGACCGGGAACCAATGGCCTGTCACTAAAACCAACACTATCGCCATCTACTGGCCGGGTTATCTATAGCCAAAAGGTAACACTGTTATTTCATCATCATGAAGAAACACAGAAGTCAGGCTCATTTAATGCATTTAATTGAACTTTGAACTGACACTCTACTTCTCATTTACTCCTTCTGCAGCTCTGTTATCATATAATAAAGGTCTTAAAGGGGCAATCTGGGATTGGAACATCAATTTGACCTCTATCAACCAGTAAGCATATGTTAATCAAAAAGATTTACCTCGCGGGTTTTGTAGCTTAAATGTATTTGCATGCTACACAGCTAAGATAGCTAGCCTGGTTAACTAAAGGTTGATATATTTACTTTACATTTATTTATTGCATGTCTGCACAAATCAATTTTTGCATGTAAATTATGCAAATCAAAATAAAAGGAAATTACGTGTCAATAGGAGTGGCAATGTTTTACTGAGGGGACAGTATAACCAGGGGCTATTTTAGCAAGCGGTCAGGCTCCTGGTCTCCCGTTGGACGCTACTGCCTTGCCTGTCCAAATGATTCCGATTCAAACAGTAGATCCTGCCGGGTTTTCTATGCAGCCGAACAGCCTCTCGTTTACAAATCATAGTACCCACAATGCTTCAGGCGACTCGGAATGTTATGGAGGTCAAAATAAAGGTGTGGATATTAGAAATAAGTTTCGACAGTCCACGTTTAATAACCGAATGCATAAAACGTATAAATGGCCGATTTGACAAGCTGTCGTGTTGAATGCCTGGTGCTTTACGCGTTGTGAATGTTTGCAACAAAAACAAGCGTGGTGCATAGAGAACATTCCATGTGGCATGCACGCGCGTTCGGTTATCGATGACATCATTACATAGTGGAGTAGTTGCATTCAAGACGTCTAAACGTTGCATAGCATCATTTTACTCAATTTTACAAATTGGGAAAACAAGCTGTATAACTTGTTTTGAATTTCACTTTCAGAAATCTCGAGATAAATAGGTTGTGGAGTTAGCTTGCCCGTTTATGTCACTGAAAATGTTACACTGTGCTTGTGTATAATGACACTAGGGACAGTCCTTACATCGTCTCTCTGCTTTCTGAAGGAGATCGATGCGTTGAAAATCATAGACAGATTAGGAGTGGAGAGAGGGAGATGAAAAGAAGAACCATATTAGGAGTGGAGAGAGGGAGATTAAATTAGTTGTGCGTAGTGGGAGCTCCCTGACGCCAGATTTCTACTGTCCATAGTCCTCCATATGTCTGCACTGCTGTGATCAGCACTCGAGAACTGGGCCTGTATCTCAATAGTTTACTAAAGTAGTTGCTGTTTTATCTCCTATTTATGCACTGATCTGAAAACGGAGGTAACACAGAATGTTGGACCTCTTCAGGGTTGAGGAGTAAAGGATTACATGTAATCTATTACATGTAACGGATTACAACAAAACTAACTGATCAGTTACGTTACCAGCAAACATTTTGTAATCAGATTACCTTTGAAAAACTAGATGATTACACCAAAGTATTATTTTACATTTCAGAAAGGATGTTTGCGGCAAAAAATCTTCGACAACTTTCTGTTTTCAATCAAACTTATTTATAAAGCCCATTTTACATCAGCCGATGTCACAAAGTGCTGTACAGAAACACAGCCTAAAACTCCAAACAGCAAGCAATGCAGATGTGGAAACACGACGGCTTTCTCAATAACCAGGTTTCCATCCAACCATTTCATGCACATGAATTACCTGACGCATGAACAAAGTCACGATCGGGCTGATGGAAACAGGATATGCGGTACAATTTGTTCATTCGACATGGTGGGAACTTTTTGTGTCTGTAAAATTAATTATTCAAGAAATTGGGATCATTTTGTGTCGGTAAAATTAATTATTCAAGAAATTGTGGTGGAAACGCCTTTATGCGCAAATATTGATATTATAACCATTATATCGAAGTACACTTGTAGTCGATGCGATGATACATTATATTGTGTGGTCCTCCCACTACGACTTGGAAAACCATTCATTTTATTAGGCTACAGATTAAATAAATGATGAACTTCACAGGGTGGTGAAAGTTCACGTGAAGAGCTTGATGCGCCTTTCACAGACTTTTATCCGCAATAAGTAATTTTGATAGAAACATCTCTGGTGGGAAAATGCACATATTCCTTGATGCAGATTTTTGAATATTTGCATGAAAATCTGTCACAAATGGGATGTAAAACCTGGGCTAATGACATTCAAATCATCATTGAAAAAAGGCGCAAATGTAATTTGGTTCCGCCTGAGTGACTCTGACCACAAGCCAGAGAGCACTATGATGACACACCAAATGTGTTTGATGGATCGCGGGAAAATAGCTTTTATAGGCTACAGTCCAAACTGCCTTCCAAGGGTTTGCCTGCTGTTTGCATCCAATTTGAATGAACGCTTAGAGGCAAGGAGGACAGCGGTGGTGTAGCATAGAGAGTGATACGGATATCACATACTATGACACTTAAATAGCGCATTGATGTGAATCCCACTGCTGCTCTCTCATTGAGAGTTTTGCGCCTTGTGGATGGCTGTTCACAAATGTATATGTGTATTTTAACCCAATAAACTGCCTATCAATCAATCATTGTTTCGCGACCAGTGTACAGCCAGTGAAAAATGAGCTTTTGCAACAGCTGTATAGTGCGGATCCAGGGCCTGATTAATGGCCAGCTATGTCTACACTAACGTTGATTTATCTTGCAATAGATGTTTTTCAATTGGTTATTTTCATTTTTGTCTTCTAATGCCTCTTAAAGTGAAAGTATTCCAAAGTAACAGAGTAATCATTACGTTACTGAGTTTGGCTAATCCAAAAGTTACGTTACTGATTACAATTTTGGACAGGTAACTAACGGATTAACCTACCCAGCCCTGGACCTCTTTCAGATCAGTGCAAGACAAGTGAATGCGGGTCATCTGGTCCAAGCAGACAGATGCGAAACATTGCAGCAAGTTGTCTGTCATTGAGACAACACTGCCATCTAGTGTTTATAAGAAATGTTACAATCTAGTAGTGCATGCGGTGTCTTAAACCATAACGTCCACTCTCAGCGTCAGACATGGAAAGACTGACAAAAGTATTTTATATTGTGGAATAATTAACCCCCTTTTTTTATTCAGTAACCGTCACTTGAGTTTGTAATGCAGTAATAAGCCAGGTGCCTGGCAAGGCCGGAGGGTCAGGCATGGATCAATGTAACATCACCGCCACAGGGGACACCAGAGGGCCACAGAAGTGTCAACCATTGGCAGAATTAACAAGGCAGTGCAGTGGGCTGTCTGTCTCCAGGTTGAACAGCATCCCAGCTCCCCCTTTGTTACCACGGACACGCAACATGGTGTCGAGTTAACTTACCGCGGTGTGTGTTATCTAGCACTTCATTCAGTGGTTGTTGGCACCGGCTAGTGCAGATACTTAGGTGTAGACACGCTTGGTGTGAACAGGAAAGTTAACCCCAGGGCAACGATAGGGGGATTTCAACACTTTCTGAGTGACATGTCAACCGTAGCCTGATTCCTTGATTCTGTGCTAGTGTAACAGTAACATGTAACAACATGCCTGACACCTTTGGAAATTGGACATCAGCTAACAGAATGTCCAAGTGTCCTCCGTATAGGAGCGGTGGTGAATTTTAGCATGTAATTCTTGGTGGGGCAAACTAAAAAAAACAGTTTTTACATTCATGCCAGCAAAGCCACTACACATCACTAAACAATATATTAATTGCGCTATAACGGTTGCCGACATAAAGCTATCCCAAGAGCAGAGCTTTCTTTTCAGCACCATGGAGTGAATCCTTACCACCACTACACCTGGCTATCAGCAGAGCCTTGTCTGGCAGCGAAACAGTTCATTCAGCCTCCTTTACTGCCTTAAAAAAAACAAAGCTGAAATGACTGACTTGCTTAAACAAATGTGGTTTCTACTGACAATTGAGATGTACAAACTATGGCATAAAGGGATGACAAGCGGATAAGAGGCAATCCGTAATTTCGATTAAGACATTAATGAGCAAGCTAGGATGGACGTAGTCAATATAACTATTTGTTTAGCACTTTTGAAATGTACAGCAACAGATTTCAGAACATTAGCCGTTCTTACAGTGTTCTCCCTGTACAACAAGTCAGAACCGTAGGATAAATAAAGGTGGCATATAAGCAGACAATGAAATCTCTTACAATATTATTTTCTTAATTTTTATTTAACCTTTATTTAACCAGGTAGGCTAGTTGAGAAATGATTATTCAATGATCACATTTCTCTAAAACAGGCTATAGTGCACCACCAAGTCAGAACTATAGGCTAAGTTATGGGACCAAATTATTAGGGTGAGGCACAGGGACTACTAACTGCTTACTACACTACATAAATGTAGTATTACTTTCTTAGCTACAATATACATATCTCCCTGGCATATTACGTCATTTATGCAGCAGCATACAAGACATTTTTTGGACTCACCTTGTTGTGCTCACTTGAACAGGAAGGTGGCGGTGGCGGTCCTTGTGGGCAAATTCTGTCATCAAGCTTTGTCATCAAAGTCTGTCATTCTCTGGATTTATGGTGCTTTCAAAACAACTGGGAACTCTTGAAAATAAACAAGGTTGAATCGTGACGTCAGTGATCTTCAGGTCAGAGCTCCAGAAACAAGTTCAAGTTTCCGACTTGGAATTCCGAGTTAGATGACCGTTCACAACGTATTTTCCTAATCGGAGCTTGTTTTTTCCCCCAGAGTTTCCAGTTGTTTTGAACGCGGCAGAAGTCATGCTGGATGGACAGCATGGCCAATGTATCCAACCTTTTAAGCTTGGAAAAGAGACTTATACACAGACATGGACCACACATCCACTCCACTGAATAGCAGGCTGGTGATTGCTTTGCAATGCTTGCATTTAGCCACTGATTCCATCCAAACCAATCATTGTTGAATTTGCTATTTCCAACTTGTTGTGTAATGTTTATGTCCAATGGCCGATGAGCACCAATACGTTTTTATCTATAATTTCTCTTCAAATGACAAGGATTGAAAAGGACTTGCCAGAAGATTGTCGTCGTGATTCATGTTGATGACTGCTTGTCTAGCTTCCTAGCTAAGATTTTGAAAGTATGATGCTGACATGATCAGTCCAATCAAAGTTATGGTAGAAAAAACTTGATTTAATGTAATTTTATATGTGGCCAATGACCTTGAGCCTTCTTGGATGGGCACTTCTAATGTAACTCTATGGCAGCACCCAAGGGGCTTGAATTTATGAGCTCTCCCCGTAGATTCTGCGGTGGTATAGTATCCCCATTAGTGACAGAACACTGAGCCAATCACAGCTCAACTAGAGTACATTACCAACCTCTACGCTGGCTGCCCCACCACCACCACAGAAAGCACTGAGCTAGGCTGAAATGGCTGCATTTTGGAGCTGCCTTACTCAAGAAAACAAAAAAGGAGACATGTTTGTATGAGGCTTTATTAACAAAATGTTTATTTTTATTTTTACATTGTTTGTAAACTGATATGTGACACATATTAATGGCAAAATAACTGAAAAACAGAAAAAAAATCATGTTTTTTAATGTAAATTTCTTTGCTAAACAGGTCGGCCTCAAAACAAATCAAGTTCTTCCACACCGATCTCAACAAATAATTGCTTTGTGAAAGGGGGCATTGTCATGCTGAAACAGGAAAGGGCCTTCCCCAAACTGTTGCCATAAAGTTGGAAGCACAGAATTGTCTAGAATGTCAGTATTTGCTGTAGCATTAAGATTTCCCTTCACTGGAACTAAGAGCCATGCCCGAACCATGAAAAACAGCCCCAGACCATTATTCCTCATCCATCAAACTTTACAGTTGGCACTATGCACTCCGGCAGGTAGTGTTCTCCTGGCATCCGCCAAACCAACATTTGTCCATCGGACTGCCAGCTGGTGAAGAGTGATTCATCACTTGTACTTCTTCAGATATGCAAGTAAAACTGTTTTGGAGAAGGTGGTGGGGATAGGATCGAGAAGGCAGGTAGGGGAAAGAAAATGGAGGATACCTAGTCAGTTGTACAACTGAATGCCTTCAACTGAAATGAATCAGAGAGGTGCGGGGGGCTGCCTTAATCGACATCCATGTCTTTGGCGCCTGGGGAACAGTGGGTTAACTTCTTTGCTCGGGCAGAACGACAGATTTGTATCTTGTCAGCTCTTACCACTAGGCTACCTGCCGCCCCTTAGGTAGGCTTAAGTTGTGATTTCACTTTCCTGAGCATGTCTGTGTCAATCAGGGAAAATGAATATTTTGTGCTTTCACGTGGTAGGCTAGGTCACATACAGTATTAGACTTCTCATCAGGTCTTGCTTGACTGATACCCAGCATAATGTTGGTTATCTTATCTCTGAGACATGCCACAATCTTATCACATTTAGATGTGGAGGAAAGTTCACATACTGTAGGTTTGTCTGGGTAGGATTTAATCAGGCCATCAATGGCCGAGAAGAGCACTCTCAATCTAATCCGATTAATAGTGATCAAGTTGGTAAAATTAACCCATATAGCATTTCTTGGGCTCCCGAGTGGCGCTCCCGTCTAAGGCACTGCATCTCACTCCAAGAGGTGTCACTACAGTTCCGGGTTCAAATCCAGGCTGTATCACATCCGGCCGTGATTTGGAGTCTCATAGGGCGGCACACAATTGGCCCAGCGTCGTCGTCCGGGTTTGGCCGTCATTGTAAATAATAATCGGTTCTTAACTGACTATGCCAAGTTTTATCTTGCAGAATATCATAATGGACCTGTAACTTTGACTTTCTCCACTTCTGCTCTTCAGATGTCAGATAGTGTTTCTTAAATAATGTGTTCAGTATTACCCTGTTGCTATGGGCAACAAGGTAGTAAAACACAGTGGTGATCACATAAAGCAACATCAACAATATATATTTAGGATATATCAGTAGAAAGCCCCTTGGTAATAACCAGGTTCATAGTATGGTTGTGGTTATGGGTGGGCCCAGTAGAAAGCCCCTTGGTAATAACCAGGTCCATAGTATGGTTGTGGTTATGGGTGGGCCCAGTAGAAAGCCCCTTGGTAATAACCAGGTCCATAGTATGGTTGTGGTTATGGGTGGGCCCAGTAGAAAGCCCCTTGGTAATAACCAAGTCCATAGTATGGTTGTGGTTATGGGTGGGCCCAGTAGAAAGCCCCTTGGTAATAACCAGGTTCATAGTATGGTTGCGGTTATGGGTGGGCCCAGTAGAAAGCCCCTTGGTAATAACCAGGTTCATAGTATGGTTGCGGTAATGGGTGGGCCCAGTAACAAGTTGGACAACGTTTATAGAGCTCAAAAGATTAATACATTCAATGGCCTTGGAGTTAGTCTCTTTGTCAACATGAATATTGAAGTTGCCAAACACAATGATTTTTTCATATTTCACAAGGACAATAGTTAAGAGAAATCATTGAAGAAAGTGGGTCAGTGCTTTGGTGGCCTATACAGGGTTATGGCCAGCACTGGTGGCTAACATTTAAACAGTATAGCATGATGCTCCCAGGGGAGGCTGTAATAAGAGCGGCACTACAGTCTGAAGTCAGTCATGTTTCAGTGAGAAACATGCAATCAACTTTGCGCTCAGTGATGAGGTCATTTACGAGACATAATTTACAAATGAAACATTTGTGTTTAGTGAGACAGCCAGACCAGAGGCAGTAGGGATGATCAGGGATGTTCTCTTGATAAGTGCATGGATTGGATCATTTTCCTGTCCTGCTAAGCATTCAAAATGTAACAAGTACCTTTCGGTGTCAGGGAAAATGTACACTATTTTCTTAAGGATTGTATTGAAGTAAAAGTTGTCAAAAATAGAAATACTATAGTACAGATACCCCCCCCCCCCAAAAAAAACTACTTTAGTACTTTAAAAGTATTTTTATTTAAGTACTTTACACCACTGACATTTTGTCTCTGAACACAATCCCAAATGCGTAAGTTTTTGGTGAATAAAATTCTCTGGTCATTATCAGTCAAATCAAATAGCTGCCGGAAACGGAAATAAAAACGACTACATTCTTTACACTGTTGTCTTAAACAATTTCTCTGAGTTGTTGGCGGTGACCAGGGTTACTTCTCCAGCCTTCATTGCTCATGTACAGAGAGAGATTATCACCCAGCAGAGTTTAAATGTCAACACAGTACATGGGTGTGCCAGGGTTTGCCACACTGAACCAGTTATGTCACATACTACTGCACACGCAAGGTTTACTTAGGTACATGGGAATCAAAATCAAATCCGTCCAGGAAATCATGTAAATATTTGATCAGAACAAGGCAGGAAAATGTCCTTGTCATTGGGACTTGGCAGGATATTCCTTAGTTGCTTAATAAAAGGTCATTGGGAAACAGTTCTTCCTTTTTCCATGACCCCATTGTTGTAAAGTGAGAGCATTCCCTGCCCCAGTGTAGGCGACATACCCAGTTTAACTGGTTTCTATTGTCTGGTGAAAGCAACTGAACACTCGGATTTCACAATAGGAAAATGAGCAGTGGGGGACAAACAACTCATTTCAATGTAAAGTAACAGTGCTTTTCTTTTAACTCAACAAAAAAAAGTCGAATGAGATTTGTACAATTCAATTCAGCGCAATCTTTTTAAAAGTGTTGTAATATTCACATTGTAATCAACCTTCAAAAAAACATCATAAATGTGATAAACACCGACAAAAATTCACAGCCTCAAAAACAAAACTGTATGGACGTTCTAAAAAGCCAGGGTCCCAGAACACGCGACAGTCTCGTGTTTAGATGCAAGTCTTCGGTCTTGTTGAGGTGTAAACATCACTCAATGATCATGATGCAGTGATGTAGTTCCAGCAAAGAATGAATCTGAAAGAGAATAGAATACAGCTAAATATGGAAGTATTTACCAAAACAAATGTTTATACACTTCAAGGTGTTTCAGAACATTTTAGCCTTCATTTAAACCATGAAGTCCTATCGAGATATGCAGTGCTTTTCAAGTGTGTTTGTTACAAAGTGGGCTTAAAATGAATTTAAATGTACATTTTGTTTGTCAACAATCTACACAAAATACTTGGTATTTTCAAAGTGGAAGAAAAATCAACACTTTAAAAAAAAATCACACATTTTATAACTAAAATATAGTTATTGCATAAGTTCTCAGCCCACTGAGTCAATACATGTTAGAATAAACTTTGTCAGCGATTACAGCTGGGAGTTTTCTTGGGTAAGTCTCTAAGAGTGATTACAGCTGGGAGTCTTCTTGGGTAAGTCTCTAAGAGTGATTACAGCTGGGAGTCTTCCTGGGTAAGTCTCAAAGAGCTTTACACACCTGGATTGTGCAATATTAGCCAATATTATTTTCATAATTCTTCAAGCTATGTCAAGATGTTGGGGATCATGACAGCAATGTTGAAGTCTTGCCATAGATTTTCAAGCAGATTTAAGTCAAAACTGTAACTTGGCCACTCAGGAACACTAACGGTCATCTTGGTTAGCAACTCCAGTGTAGATTTGGCCTTGTGTTGTAGGTTATTGTCCTGCTGAAAGGTGAATTCATCTCCCAGTGTCTAGTGTAAAGCTCCACCCCATTTCTTTGGTGTAAAGCGCCCCAGTATTTGCCGATGTCAAGCATACTCATACTATGATGCAACCACTACTTTGTTTGAAAATAAGGAGGCAGTTGCTCAGTGATATGTTGTGTTGGATTTGCTCCAAGCATTAAAAAATTACAGGAAAGACTGTTGTTTAATGCGAGAGGCAAAAGTAGTGTAGTGTACACCTGGCTTTATCAACAGCTGTAACAAGTTCTCCAGTGTAGGAAATCCTCACTGGTACCCTAGATTATAGAAAGACACAATTTATGTCCAGGGTGGATCCTCTGTCTTCAAAACGTTATGTTGTAATTACTACATTTTCACTCCATGCCCATTCTAGACCCACATCACCAGTCCACACCTCTATCACCGTATCTCTCTAAGCCCCAGAAGTAGAGGGTCACTTGGGCAGGAAGTCGTCCACCTACAGGTTGCCCACGTACCAGAAGTTCAGGCTGATAAACATGATGATGGTTCTGGAGAAGACCAAGAGGTCCCAGAAGCTGAAGGGAGCAAAGATGCCCAGGAAGAACAGAATGAGGCCTGTAGCGTCCAGGAAGATGGATGTGAAGAAGAGAAGGCAGCGACCCAGCTGAGTGTCGGTACAGGTGCTGAGTGTAGGTACAGGTAGAGGTGCTGAGTGTAGGTACAGGTGCTGAGTGTCGGTACAGGTGCTGAGTGTCGGTACAGGTGCTGAGTGTCGGTACAGGTGCTGAGTGTCGGTACAGGTGCTGAGTGTAGGTACAGGTGCTGAGTGTAGGTACAGGTGCTGAGTGTCGGTACAGGTGCTGAGTGTAGGTACAGGTGCTGAGTGTCGGTACAGGTGCTAGGAGGTGCTGAGTGTCGGTACAGGTGCTGAGTGTCGGTACAGGTGCTGAGTGTAGGTACAGGTGCTGAGTGTCGGTACAGGTGCTGTACAGGTGCTGAGTGTCGGTACAGGTGCTGAGTGTAGGTACAGGTGCTGAGTGTCGGTACAGGTGCTGAGTGTCGGTACAGGTGCTGAGTGTAGGTACAGGTGCTGAGTGTAGGTACAGGTGCTGAGTGTAGGTACAGGTGCTGAGTGTCGGTACAGGTGCTGAGTGTAGGTACAGGTGCTGAGTGTCGGTACAGGTGCTGAGTGTCGGTACAGGTGCTGAGTGTAGGTACAGGTGCTGAGTGTAGGTACAGGTGCTGAGTGTAGGTACAGGTGCTGAGTGTCGGTACAGGTGCTGAGTGTAGGTACAGGTGCTGAGTGTCGGTACAGGTAGAGGTGCTGAGTGTCGGTACAGGTGCTGAGTGTCGGTACAGGTGCTGAGTGTCGGTACAGGTGCTGAGTGTCGGTACAGGTGCTGAGTGTCGGTACAGGTGCTGAGTGTCGGTACAGGTGCTGAGTGTCTGTACAGGTGCTGAGTGTAGGTACAGGTGCTGAGTGTAGGTACAGGTGCTGAGTGTCGGTACAGGTGCTGAGTGTCGGTACAGGTGCTGAGTGTCTGTACAGGTGCTGAGTGTCGGTACAGGTGCTGAGTGTCGGTACAGGTGCTGAGTGTCAGTACAGGTAGAGGTGCTGAGTGTCAGTACAGGTAGAGGTGCTGAGTGTCAGTACAGGTAGAGGTGCTGAGTGTCGGTACAGGTGCTGAATGTCGGTACAGGTGCTGAGTGTCTGTACAGGTGCTGAGTGTCGGTACAGGTGCTGAGTGTCGGTACAGGTGCTGAGTGTCGGTACAGGTGCTGAGCGTCTGTACAGGTGCTGAGTGTCGGTACAGGTGCTGAGTGTCAGTACAGGTAGAGGTGCTGAGTGTCAGTACAGGTAGAGGTGCTGAGTGTCAGTACAGGTACAGGTGCTGAGTGTCGGTACAGGTGCTGAGTGTCTGTACAGGTGCTGAGTGTCTGTACAGGTGCTGAGTGTCGGTACAGGTGCTGAGGTCGGTACAGGTGCTGATTGTCGGTACAGGTGCTGAGTGTCGGTACAGGTGCTGAGTGTCTGTACAGGTGCTGAGTGTCTGTACAGGTGCTGAGTGTCGGTACAGGTGCTGAGTGTCGGTACAGGTGCTGAGTGTCGGTACAGGTGCTGAGTGTCGGTACAGGTGCTGAGGTCGGTACAGGTGCTGAGTGTCGGTACAGGTGCTGAGTGTCGGTACAGGTGCTTAGTGTCGGTACAGGTGCTGAGTGTCGGTACAGGTGCTGAGTGTCGGTACAGGTGCTGAATGTCGGTACAGGTGCTGAGTGTCGGTACAGGTGCTGAGTGTCTGTACAGGTGCTGAGTGTCTGTACAGGTGCTGAGTGTCTGTACAGGTGCTGAGTGTCGGTACAGGTGCTGAGTGTCGGTACAGGTGCTGAGTGTCGGTACAGGTGCTGAGTGTCGGTACAGGTGCTGAGTGTCGGTACAGGTGCTGAGAGGTGCTGAGTGTCGGTACAGGTGCTGAGTGTCGGTACAGGTGCTGAGTGTAGGTACAGGTGCTGAGTGTCGGTACAGGTGCTGAGTGTAGGTACAGGTGCTGAGTGTCGGTACAGGTGCTGAGTGTAGGTACAGGTGCTGAGTGTAGGTACAGGTGCTGAGTGTCGGTACAGGTGCTGAGTGTAGGTACAGGTACAAGGTGCTGAATGTAGGTACAGGTGCTGAGTGTAGGTACAGGTGCTGAGTGTCGGTACAGGTGCTGAATGTCGGTACAGGTGCTCGGTACAGGTGCTGAGTGTCGGTACAGGTGCTGAGTGTCTGTACAGGTGCTGAGTGTCTGTACAGGTGCTGAGTGTCGGTACAGGTGCTGAGTGTCGGTACAGGTGCTGAGTGTCGGTACAGGTGCTGAGTGTCGGTACAGGTGCTGAGTGTCGGTACAGGTGCTGAGTGTCGGTACAGGTGCTGAGTGTCGGTACAGGTGCTGAGTGTCGGTACAGGTGCTGAATGTAGGTACAGGTGCTGAGTGTCGGTACAGGTGCTGAGTGTAGGTACAGGTGCTGAGTGTCGGTACAGGTGCTGAGTGTAGGTACAGGTGCTGAGTGTAGGTACAGGTGCTGAGTGTCGGTACAGGTGCTGAGTGTAGGTACAGGTGCTGATGTGTCAGGTGCTGAGGTAGGTACAGGTGCTGAGTGTCGGTACAGGTGCTGAGTGTAGGTACAGGTGCTTAGTGTCGGTACAGGTGCTGAGTGTAGGTACAGGTGCTGAGTGTAGGTACAGGTGCTGAGTGTAGGTACAGGTGCTGAGTGTCGGTACAGGTGCAGAGTGTAGGTACAGGTGCTGAGTGTAGGTACAGGTGCTGAATGTAGGTACAGGTGCTGAGTGTGGGTACAGGTGCTGAGTGTCGGTACAGGTGCTGAGTGTCAGGTACAGGTGCTGAGTGTAGGTACAGGTGCTGAGTGTAGGTACAGGTGCTGAGTGTAGGTACAGGTGCTGAGTGTAGGTACAGGTGCTGAGTGTAGGTACAGGTGCTGAGTGTAGGTACAGGGTGCTGAGTGTCGGTACAGGTGCTGAGTGTCGGTACAGGTACAGGTACTGAGTGTAGGTACAGGTGCTGAGTGTAGGTACAGGTTCTGAGTGTAGGTACAGGTTTTGAGTGTAGGTACAGGTGCTGAGTGTCAGGTACAGGTGCTGAGTGTAGGTACAGGTGCTGAGTGTAGGTACAGGTACAGGTGCTGAGTGTAGGTACAGGTGCTCAGTGTAGGTACAGGTACTGAGTGTTGGTACAGGTACTGAGTGTTGGTACAGGTACAGGTGCTGAGTGTAGGTACAGGTACAGGTGCTGAGTGTTGGTACAGGTGCTGAGTGTAGGTACAGGTACAGGTGCTGAGTGTAGGTACAGGTACAGGTGCTGAGTGTAGGTACAGGTGCTGAGTGTTGTACAGGTACAGGTGCTGAGTGTAGGTACAGGTACAGGTGCTGAGTCTTGGTACAGGTACAGGTACAGGTGCTGAGTGTTGGTACAGGTGCTGAATGTCGGTACAGGTGCTGAGTGTCTGTACAGGTGCTGAGTGTCTGTACAGGTGCTGATAGTTGGTACAGGTGCAGAGTGTCGGTACAGGTGCTGAATGTCGGTACAGGTGCTGAGTGTAGGTACAGGTACAGGTGCTGAGTGTAGGTACAGGTGCTGAGTGTAGGTACAGGTACTGAGTGTAGGTACAGGTGCTGAGTGTAGGTACAGGTGCTGAGTGTAGGTACAGGTACTGAGTGTAGGTACAGGTACAATTGCTGAGTGTCGGTACAGGTGCTGAGTGTCGGTACAGGTACTGAGTGTAGGTACAGGTACTGAGTGTAGGTACAGGTACTGAGTGTAGGTACAGGTACTGAGTGTAGGTACAGGTTCTGAGTGTAGGTACAGGTTCTGAGTGTAGGTATAGGTGCTGAGTGTAGGTACAGGTACAGGTGCTGAGCGTAGGTACAGGTGCTGAGTGTAGGTACAGGTACAGGTGCTGAGTGTAGGTACAGGTGCTAGTGTAGGTGCTGAGTGTGTAGGTACAGGTACAAGTGCTGAGTGTAGGTAGAGGTACAGGTGCTGAGTGTAGGTACAGGTACTGAGTGTTGGTACAGGCAGGTACAAGTGCTGAGTGTAGGTACAGGTACAGGTGCTGAGTCTTGGTACAGGTACAGGTACTGAGTGTTGGTACAGGTACAGGTGCTGAATGTCGGTACAGGTGCTGACAGGTACAGGTGCTGAGTGTAGGTACAGGTACAGGTGCTGAGTGTAGGTACAGGTAGTGTCGGTACAGGTGCTGAGTGTCTGTACAGGTGCTGAGTGTCTGTACAGGTGCTGAGTGTAGGTAGAGGTGCTGAGTGTAGGTAGAGGTGCTTAGTGTCTGTACAGGTGCTGAGTGTAGGTACAGGTGCTGAGTGTCTGTACAGGTGTGAGTGTCTGTACAGGTGCTGAGTGTGGTACAGGTGCTGAGTGTGTACAGGTAGAGGTGCTGAGTGTCAGTACAGGTACAGGTGCTGAGTGTCAGGTACAGGTACAGGTGCTGAGTGTCGGTACAGGTGCTGAGTGTCGGTACAGGTGCTGAGTGTCTGTACAGGTGCTGAGTGTAGGTACAGGTGCTGAGTGTCGGTACAGGTGCTGAGTGTCGGTACAGGTGCTGAGTGTCGGTACAGGTGCTGAGTGTCTGTACAGGTGCTGAGTGTCTGTACAGGTGCTGAGTGTCGGTACAGGTGCTGAGTGTCTGTACAGGTGCTGAGTGTCTGTACAGGTGCTGAGTGTTGGTACAGGTGCAGAGTGTCGGTACAGGTGCTGAATGTCGGTACAGGTGCTGAGTGTAGGTACAGGTACAGGTGCTGAGTGTAGGTACAGGTGCTGAGTGTAGGTACAGGTGCTGAGTGTAGGTACAGGTACTGAGTGTAGGTACAGGTACAATTGCTGAGTGTCGGTACAGGTGCTGAGTGTCGGTACAGGTACTGAGTGTAGGTACAGGTACTGAGTGTAGGTACAGGTACTGAGTGTAGGTACAGGTACTGAGTGTAGGTACAGGTTCTGAGTGTAGGTACAGGTTCTGAGTGTAGGTATAGGTGCTGAGTGTAGGTACAGGTACAGGTGCTGAGCGTAGGTACAGGTGCTGAGTGTAGGTACAGGTACAGGTGCTGAGTGTAGGTACAGGTGCTCAGTGTAGGTACAGGTACTGAGTGTTGGTACAGGTACTGAGTGTTGGTACAGGTACAAGTGCTGAGTGTAGGTACAGGTACAGGTGCTGAGTGTAGGTACAGGTACTGAGTGTTGGTACAGGTACAGGTACAAGTGCTGAGTGTAGGTACAGGTACAGGTGCTGAGTGGTACAGGTACAGGTACTGAGTGTTGGTACAGGTACAGGTACAGGTGCTGAGTGTAGGTACAGGTGCTGAGTGTAGGTAGGTGCAGGTACAGGTGCTAGGTACAGGTGCAGAGTGTCGGTACAGGTGCTGAGTGTCTGTACAGGTGCTGAGTGTCTGTACAGGTGCTGAGTGTAGGTAGAGGTGCTGAGTGTAGGTAGAGGTGCTGAGTGTAGGTAGAGGTGCTTAGTGTCTGTACAGGTGCTGAGTGTAGGTACAGGTGCTGAGTGTCGGTACAGGTGCTGAGTGTCTGTACAGGTGCTGAGTGTACAGTGTGTCAGTACAGGTAGAGGTGCTGAGTGTGTACAGGTAGAGGTGCTGTCGGTACAGGTAGAGGTGCTGAGTGTCGGTACAGGTGCTGAGTGTCGGTACAGGTGCTGAGTGTCTGTACAGGTGCTGAGTGTCGGTACAGGTGCTGAGTGTCGGTACAGGTGCTGAGTGTCGGTACAGGTGCTGAGTGTGGTACAGGTGCTGAGTGTCGGTACAGGTGCTGAGTGTCGGTACAGGTGCTGAGTGTAGGTACAGGTGCTGTGTCTGTACAGGTGCTGAGTGTCTGTACAGGTGCTGAGTGTAGGTACAGGTGCTGAGTGTCAGGTACAGGTGCTGAGTGTCGGTACAGGTGCTGAGTGTCGGTACAGGTGCTGAGTGTCGGTACAGGTGCTGAGTGTGCAGGTGCTGAGTGTCGGTACAGGTGCTGAGGTCGGTATAGGTGCTGAGTGTCGGTACAGGTGCTGAGTGTCGGTACAGGTGCTGAGTGTCGGTACAGGTGCTGAGTGTAGGTACAGGTGCTGAGTGTCGGTACAGGTGCTGAGTGTCGGTACAGGTGCTGAGTGTAGGTACAGGTGCTGGTGTCGGTACAGGTGCTGAGTGTAGGTACAGGTGCTGAGTGTAGGTACAGGTGCTGAGTGTCGGTACAGGTGCTGAGTGTCGGTACAGGTGCTGAGTGTCGGTACAGGTGCTGAGTGTCGGTACAGGTGCTGAGTGTGTACAGGTGCTTGAGTGTGGTACAGGTGCTGAGTGTCGGTACAGGTACAGGTACAGGTGCTGAATGTAGGTACAGGCTGAGTGTCGGTACAGGTGCTGAGTGTAGGTACAGGTGCTGAGTGTCGGTAGGTGCAGGTACAGGTGCTGAGTGTAGGTACAGGTGCTGAGTGTCGGTACAGGTGCTGAATGTAGGTACAGGTGCTGGAGTGTAGGTACAGGTGCTGAGTGTAGGTACAGGTGCTGAGTGTAGGTACAGGTGCTTAGTGTCGGTACAGGTGCTGAGTGTAGGTACAGGTGCTGAGTGTAGGTACAGGTGCTTAGTGTAGGTACAGGTGCTTAGTGTCGGTACAGGTGCTTAGTGTAGGTACAGGTGCTTAGTGTAGGTACAGGTGCTGAATGTAGGTACAGGTGCTGAGTGTAGGTACAGGTGCTGAATGTAGGTACAGGTGCTGAGTGTAGGTACAGGTACAGGTGCTGAGTGTAGGTACAGGTGCTGAGTGTAGGTACAGGTACTGAGTGTAGGTACAGGTGCTGAGTGTAGGTACAGGTGCTGAGTGTAGGTACAGGTACTGAGTGTAGGTACAGGTGCTGAGTGTCGGTACAGGTGCTGAGTGTCGGTACAGGTACTGAGTGTAGGTACAGGTACTGAGTGTAGGTACAGGTACTGAGTGTAGGTACAGGTTCTGAGTGTAGGTACAGGTTCTGAGTGTAGGTATAGGTGCTGAGTGTAGGTACAGGTACAGGTGCTGAGCGTAGGTACAGGTGCTGAGTGTAGGTACAGGTACAGGTGCTGAGTGTAGGTACAGGTGCTCAGTGTAGGTACAGGTACTGAGTGTTGGTACAGGTACAGGTGCTGAGTGTTGGTACAGGTACAGGTGCTGAGTGTAGGTACAGGTACAGGTGCTGAGTGTTGGTACAGGTAGAAGTGCTGAGTGTAGGTACAGGTACAGGTGCTGAGTGTAGGTACAGGTACAGGTGCTGAGTGTAGGTACAGGTACTGAGTGTTGGTACAGGTACAGGTACAAGTGCTGAGTGTAGGTACAGGTACAGGTGCTGAGTCTTGGTACAGGTACAGGTACAGGTGCTGAGTGTTGGTACAGGTGCTGAAGGTACAGGTGCTGAGTGTCTGTACAGGTGCTGAGTGTCTGTACAGGTGCTGAGTGTTGGTACAGGTGCAGAGTGTAGGTACAGGTACAGGTGCTGAATGTCGGTACAGGTGCTGAGTGTAGGTACAGGTACAGGTGCTGAGTGTAGGTACAGGTGCTGAGTGTAGGTACAGGTACTGAGTGTAGGTACAGGTGCTGAGTGTAGGTACAGGTGCTGAGTGTAGGTACAGGTACTGAGTGTAGGTACAGGTACAATTGCTGAGTGTCGGTACAGGTGCTGAGTGTCGGTACAGGTACTGAGTGTAGGTACAGGTACTGAGTGTAGGTACAGGTACTGAGTGTAGGTACAGGTTCTGAGTGTAGGTACAGGTTCTGAGTGTAGGTATAGGTGCTGAGTGTAGGTACAGGTACAGGTGCTGAGCGTAGGTACAGGTGCTGAGTGTAGGTACAGGTACAGGTGCTGAGTGTAGGTACAGGTGCTCAGTGTAGGTACAGGTACTGAGTGTTGGTACAGGTACTGAGTGTTGGTACAGGTACAAGTGCTGAGTGTAGGTACAGGTACAGGTGCTGAGTGTAGGTACAGGTACTGAGTGTTGGTACAGGTACAGGTACAAGTGCTGAGTGTAGGTACAGGTACAGGTGCTGAGTCTTGGTACAGGTACAGGTACAGGTGCTGAGTGTTGGTACAGGTACAGGTGCTGAATGTCGGTACAGGTGCTGAGTGTAGGTACAGGTGCTGAGTGTAGGTAGAGGTGCTTAGTGTCTGTACAGGTGCTGAGTGTAGGTACAGGTGCAGAGTGTCGGTACAGGTGCTGAGTGTCTGTACAGGTGCTGAGTGTCTGTACAGGTGCTGAGTGTAGGTAGAGGTGCTGAGTGTAGGTAGAGGTGCTTAGTGTCTGTACAGGTGCTGAGTGTAGGTACAGGTGCTGAGTGTCTGTACAGGTGCAGTGTCTGTACAGGTGCTGAGTGTAGGTACAGGTGCAGGTGCTGAGTGTCAGTACAGGTAGAGGTGCTGAGTGTCAGTACAGGTAGAGGTGCTGAGTGTCGGTACAGGTGCTGAGTGTCGGTACAGGTGCTGAGTGTCTGTACAGGTGCTGAGTGTAGGTACAGGTGCTGAGTGTCGGTACAGGTGCTGAGTGTCGGTACAGGTGCTGAGTGTAGGTACAGGTGCTGAGTGTAGGTACAGGTGCTGAGTGTCGGTACAGGTGCTGAGTGTCTGTACAGGTGCTGAGTGTCGGTACAGGTGCTGAGTGTCGGTACAGGTGCTGAGTGTCTGTACAGGTGCTGAGTGTCTGTACAGGTGCTGAGTGTCTGTACAGGTGCTGAGTGTCTGTACAGGTGCTGAGTGTCGGTACAGGTGCTGAGTGTCAGTACAGGTGCTGAGGTACAGGTGCTGAGTGTCGGTACAGGTGCTGAGTGTCGGTACAGGTGCTGAGTGTCGGTACAGGTGCTGAGTGTCGGTACAGGGTACAGGTGCTGAGTGTCGGTACAGGTGCTGAGTGTCGGTACAGGTGCTGAGGCACAGGTGCTGAGTGTCGGTACAGGTGCTGAGTGTCTGTACAGGTGCTGAGTGTCTGTACAGGTGCTGAGTGTCGGTACAGGTGCTGAGTGTCGGTACAGGTGCTGAGGTCGGTACAGGTGCTGAGTGTCGGTACAGGTGCTGAGTGTAGGTACAGGTGCTGAGTGTCTGTACAGGTGCTGAGTGTCTGTACAGGTGCTGAGTGTCAGGTACAGGTGCTAGGTACAGGTACAGGTGCTGAGTGTAGGTACAGGTGCTGAGTGTAGGTACAGGTGCTGAGTGTCGGTACAGGTGCTGAGTGTCTGTACAGGTGCTGAGTGTCGGTACAGGTGCTGAGTGTCGGTACAGGTGCTGAGTGTCGGTACAGGTGCTGAGTGTCGGTACAGGTGCTGAGTGTCGGTACAGGTGCTGAGTGTCGGTACAGGTGCTGAGTGTACAGGTGCTGAGTGTCGGTACAGGTGCTGAGTGTCGGTACAGGTGCTGAGTGTCGGTACAGGTGCTGAATGTAGGTACAGGTGCTGAGTGTAGGTACAGGTGCTGAGTGTGTAGGTACAGGTGCTGAGTGTTACAGGTGCTGACAGGTACAGGTGCTGAGTGTAGGTACAGGTGCTGAGTGTGCAGGTGCTGAGTGTAGGTACAGGTACAGGTGCTGAGTGTCGGTACAGGTGCTGAACAGGTACAGGTGCTGAGTGTAGGTACAGGTACAGGTACAGGTGCTGAGTGTAGGTACAGGTGCTGAGTGTTGGTACAGGTGGTGTAGGTACAGGTGCTGAGTGTAGGTACATGTACAGGTGCTGAGTGTGGTACAGGTGCTTACAGGTACAGGTGCTGAGTGTACAGGTGCTGAATGTAGGTACAGGTGCTGAGTGTAGGTACAGGTACAATTGCTGAGTGTCGGTACAGGTGCTGAGTGTAGGTACAGGTACAGGTGCTGAGTGTAGGTACAGGTGCTGAGTGTAGGTACAGGTACTGAGTGTAGGTACAGGTGCTGAGTGTAGGTACAGGTGCTGAGTGTAGGTACAGGTGCTGAGTGTAGGTACAGGTGCTGAGTGTAGGTACAGGTGCTGAGTGTAGGTACAGGTACTGAGTGTAGGTACAGGTACTGAGTGTAGGTACAGGTACTGAGTGTAGGTACAGGTTCTGAGTGTAGGTACAGGTTCTGAGTGTAGGTATAGGTGCTGAGTGTAGGTACAGGTACAGGTGCTGAGCGTAGGTACAGGTGCTGAGTGTAGGTACAGGTACAGGTGCTGAGTGTAGGTACAGGTGCTCAGTGTAGGTACAGGTACTGAGTGTTGGTACAGGTACAGGTGCTGAGTGTTGGTACAGGTACAGGTGCTGAGTGTAGGTACAGGTACAGGTGCTGAGTGTTGGTACAGGTAGAAGTGCTGAGTGTAGGTACAGGTACAGGTGCTGAGTGTAGGTACAGGTACAGGTGCTGAGTGTAGGTACAGGTACTGAGTGTTGGTACAGGTACAGGTACAAGTGCTGAGTGTAGGTACAGGTACAGGTGCTGAGTCTTGGTACAGGTACAGGTACAGGTGCTGAGTGTTGGTACAGGTGCTGAATGTCGGTACAGGTGCTGAGTGTCTGTACAGGTGCTGAGTGTCTGTACAGGTGCTGAGTGTTGGTACAGGTGCAGAGTGTCGGTACAGGTGCTGAATGTCGGTACAGGTGCTGAGTGTAGGTACAGGTACAGGTGCTGAGTGTAGGTACAGGTGCTGAGTGTAGGTGCAGGTACTGAGTGTAGGTACAGGTGCTGAGTGTAGGTACAGGTGCTGAGTGTAGGTACAGGTACTGAGTGTAGGTACAGGTACAATTGCTGAGTGTCGGTACAGGTGCTGAGTGTCGGTACAGGTACTGAGTGTAGGTACAGGTACTGAGTGTAGGTACAGGTACTGAGTGTAGGTACAGGTACTGAGTGTAGGTACAGGTTCTGAGTGTAGGTACAGGTTCTGAGTGTAGGTATAGGTGCTGAGTGTAGGTACAGGTACAGGTGCTGAGCGTAGGTACAGGTGCTGAGTGTAGGTACAGGTACAGGTGCTGAGTGTAGGTACAGGTGCTCAGTGTAGGTACAGGTACTGAGTGTTGGTACAGGTACTGAGTGTTGGTACAGGTACAAGTGCTGAGTGTAGGTACAGGTACAGGTGCTGAGTGTAGGTACAGGTACTGAGTGTTGGTACAGGTACAGGTACAAGTGCTGAGTGTAGGTACAGGTACAGGTGCTGAGTCTTGGTACAGGTACAGGTACAGGTGCTGAGTGTTGGTACAGGTACAGGTGCTGAATGTCGGTACAGGTGCTGAGTGTAGGTACAGGTGCTGAGTGTAGGTAGAGGTGCTGAGTGTAGGTACAGGTGCAGAGTGTCGGTACAGGTGCTGAGTGTCTGTACAGGTGCTGAGTGTCTGTACAGGTGCTGAGTGTAGGTAGAGGTGCTGAGTGTAGGTAGAGGTGCTTAGTGTCTGTACAGGTGCTGAGTGTAGGTACCCAATTTGTAAGTCGCTCTGGATAAGAGCGGCTGCTAAATGACTTAAATGTAAATGTACAGGTGCTGAGTGTCTGTACAGGTGCTGAGTGTCTGTACAGGTGCTGAGTGTCGGTACAGGTGCTGAGTGTCAGTACAGGTAGAGGTGCTGAGTGTCAGTACAGGTAGAGGTGCTGAGTGTCAGTACAGGTAGAGGTGCTGAGTGTCGGTACAGGTGCTGAGTGCTGTACAGGTGCTGAGTGTCTGTACAGGTGCTGAGTGTCGGTACAGGTGCTGAGTGTCGGTACAGGTGCTGAGTGTCGGTACAGGTGCTGAGTGTCGGTACAGGTGCTGAGTGTCAGGTACAGGTGCTGAGTGTCGGTACAGGTGCTGAGTGTCGGTACAGGTGCTGAGTGTCGGTACAGGTGCTGAGTCGGTACAGGTGCTGAGTGTCTGTACAGGTGCTGAGTGTCTGTACAGGTGCTGAGTGTCTGTACAGGTGCTGAGTGTCGGTACAGGTGCTGAGGTCGGTACAGGTGCTGAGTGTCGGTACAGTGCTGAGTGTCGGTACAGGTGCTGAGTGTCGGTACAGGTGCTGAGTGTCGGTACAGGTGCTGAGTGTCGGTACAGGTGCTGAGTGTCTGTACAGGTGCTGAGTGTCGGTACAGGTGCTGAGTGTCGGTACAGGTGCTGAGTGTCTGTACAGGTGCTGAGTGTCTGTACAGGTGCTGAGTGTCTGTACAGGTGCTGAGTGTCGGTACAGGTGCTGAGTGTCGGTACAGGTGCTGAGTGTCTGTACAGGTGCTGAGTGTCGGTACAGGTGCTGAGTGTCGGTACAGGTGCTGAGGTCGGTACAGGTGCTGAGTGTAGGTACAGGTGCTGAGGTACAGGTGCGGTACAGGTGCTGAGTGTCAGGTACAGGTGTAGAGTGCTGAGGTGCTGAGTACAGGTACAGGTGCTGAGTGTCGGTACAGGTGCTGAGTGTAGGTACAGGTGCTGAGTGTCGGTACAGGTGCTGAGTGTAGGTACAGGTGCTGAGTGTAGGTACAGGTGCTGAATGTAGGTACAGGTGCTGAGTGTAGGTACAGGTACTGCTGAGTACAGGTGCTGAGTGTAGGTACAGGTACAGGTGCTGAGTGTAGGTACAGGTGCTGAGTGTAGGTACAGGTACTGAGTGTAGGTACAGGTGCTGAGTGCAGGTACAGGTGCTGAGTGTAGGTACAGGTACTGAGTGCTACAGGTGCTGAGTGTCAGGTACAGGTGCTGAGTGTCGGTACAGGTACTGAGTGTAGGTACAGGTACTGAGTGTAGGTACAGGTACTGAGTGTAGGTACAGGTTCTGAGTGTTGGTACAGGTTCTGAGTGTAGGTACAGGTGCTGAGTGTAGGTACAGGTACAGGTGCTGAGCGTAGGTACAGGTGCTGAGTGTAGGTACAGGTACAGGTGCTGAGTGTAGGTACAGGTGCACAGTGTAGGTACAGGTACTGAGTGTTGGTACAGGTACAGGTGCTGAGTGTTGGTACAGGTACAGGTGCTGAGTGTAGGTACAGGTACAGGTGCTGAGTGTTGGTACAGGTAGAAGTGCTGAGTGTAGGTACAGGTACAGGTGCTGAGTGTAGGTACAGGTACAGGTGCTGAGTGTAGGTACAGGTACTGAGTGTTGGTACAGGTACAGGTACAAGTGCTGAGTGTAGGTACAGGTACAGGTGCTGAGTCTTGGTACAGGTACAGGTACAGGTGCTGAGTGTTGGTACAGGTGCTGAATGTCGGTACAGGTGCTGAGTGTCTGTACAGGTGCTGAGTGTCTGTACAGGTGCTGAGTGTTGGTACAGGTGCAGAGTGTCGGTACAGGTGCTGAATGTCGGTACAGGTGCTGAGTGTAGGTACAGGTACAGGTGCTGAGTGTAGGTACAGGTGCTGAGTGTAGGTACAGGTACTGAGTGTAGGTACAGGTGCTGAGTGTAGGTACAGGTGCTGAGTGTAGGTACAGGTACTGAGTGTAGGTACAGGTACAATTGCTGAGTGTCGGTACAGGTGCTGAGTGTCGGTACAGGTACTGAGTGTAGGTACAGGTACTGAGTGTAGGTACAGGTACTGAGTGTAGGTACAGGTACTGAGTGTAGGTACAGGTTCTGAGTGTAGGTACAGGTTCTGAGTGTAGGTATAGGTGCTGAGTGTAGGTACAGGTACAGGTGCTGAGCGTAGGTACAGGTGCTGAGTGTAGGTACAGGTACAGGTGCTGAGTGTAGGTACAGGTGCTCAGTGTAGGTACAGGTACTGAGTGTTGGTACAGGTACTGAGTGTTGGTACAGGTACAAGTGCTGAGTGTAGGTACAGGTACAGGTGCTGAGTGTAGGTACAGGTACTGAGTGTTGTACAGGTACAGGTGCTGAGTGTAGGTACAGGTACAGGTGCTGAGTGTACAGGTACAGGTACAGGTGCTGAGTGTTGGTACAGGTACAGGTGCTGAATGTCGGTACAGGTGCTGAGTGTAGGTACAGGTGCTGAGTGTAGGTAGAGGTGCTGAGTGTAGGTACAGGTGCAGAGTGTCGGTACAGGTGCTGAGTGTCTGTACAGGTGCTGAGTGTCTGTACAGGTGCTGAGTGTAGGTAGAGGTGCTGAGTGTAGGTAGAGGTGCTTAGTGTCTGTACAGGTGCTGAGTGTAGGTACAGGTGCTGAGTGTCTGTACAGGTGCTGAGTGTCTGTACAGGTGCTGAGTGTCGGTACAGGTGCTGAGTGTCAGTACAGGTAGAGGTGCTGAGTGTCAGTACAGGTAGAGGTGCTGAGTGTCAGTACAGGTAGAGGTGCTGAGTGTCGGTACAGGTGCTGAGTGTCGGTACAGGTGCTGAGTGTCGGTACAGGTGCTGAGTGTCGGTACAGGTGCTGAGTGTCGGTACAGGTGCTGAGTGTCGGTACAGGTGCTGAGTGTCGGTACAGGTGCTGAGTGTCGGTACAGGTGCTGAGTGTCGGTACAGGTGCTGAGTGTCGGTACAGGTGCTGAGTGTCGGTACAGGTGCTGAGTGTCGGTACAGGTGCTGAGTGTCTGTACAGGTGCTGAGTGTCTGTACAGGTGCTGAGTGTCTGTACAGGTGCTGAGTGTCGGTACAGGTGCTGAGTGTCGGTACAGGTGCTGAGTGTCGGTACAGGTGCTGAGTGTCGGTACAGGTGCTGAGTGTCGGTACAGGTGCTGAGTGTCGGTACAGGTGCTGAGTGTCGGTACAGGTGCTGAGTGTCTGTACAGGTGCTGAGTGTCGGTACAGGTGCTGAGTGTCGGTACAGGTGCTGAGTGTCTGTACAGGTGCTGAGTGTCTGTACAGGTGCTGAGTGTCTGTACAGGTGCTGAGTGTCGGTACAGGTGCTGAGGTACAGGTGCTGAGTGTCGGTACAGGTGCTGAGTGTCGGTACAGGTGCTGAGTGTCGGTACAGGTGCTGAGTGTCGGTACAGGTGCTGAGTGTCGGTACAGGTGCTGAGTGTCGGTACAGGTGCTGAGTGTCGGTACAGGTGCTGAGTGTCGGTACAGGTGCTGAGTGTCGGTACAGGTGCTGAATGTAGGTACAGGTGCTGAGTGTCGGTACAGGTGCTGAGTGTAGGTACAGGTGCTGAGTGTCGGTACAGGTGCTGAGTGTAGGTACAGGTGCTGAGTGTAGGTACAGGTGCTGAGTGTCGGTACAGGTGCTGAGTGTAGGTACAGGTACAATTGCTGAGTGTCGGTACAGGTGCTGAATGTAGGTACAGGTGCTGAGTGTAGGTACAGGTGCTGAGTGTCGGTACAGGTGCTGAGTGTAGGTACAGGTGCTTAGTGTCGGTACAGGTGCTGAGTGTAGGTACAGGTGCTGAGTGTAGGTACAGGTGCTTAGTGTAGGTACAGGTGCTGAGTGTCGGTACAGGTGCATAGTGTAGGTACAGGTGCTTAGTGTAGGTACAGGTGCTGAATGTAGGTACAGGTGCTGAGTGTAGGTACAGGTACAATTGCTGAGTGTCGGTACAGGTGCTGAGTGTAGGTACACAGGTGCTGAGTGTAGGTACAGGTGCTGAGTGTAGGTACAGGTACTGAGTGTAGGTACAGGTGCTGAGTGTAGGTACAGGTGCTGAGTGTAGGTACAGGTACTGAGTGTAGGTACAGGTGCTGAGTGTCGGTACAGGTGCTGAGTGTAGTACAGGTACTGAGTGTAGGTACAGGTACTGAGTGTAGGTACAGGTACTGAGTGTAGGTACAGGTTCTGAGTGTAGGTACAGGTTCTGAGTGTAGGTATAGGTGCTGAGTGTAGGTACAGGTACAGGTGCTGGCGTAGGTACAGGTGCTGTAGGTACAGGTACAGGTGCTGAGTGTAGGTACAGGTGCTCAGTGTAGGTACAGGTGCTGAGTGTGTTGGTACAGGTACAGGTGCTGAGTGTGTACAGGTACAGGTGCTGAGTGTAGGTACAGGTACAGGTGCTGAGTGTTGGTACAGGTAGAAGTGCTGAGTGTAGGTACAGGTACAGGTGCTGAGTGTAGGTACAGGTACAGGTGCTGAGTGTAGGTACAGGTACTGAGTGTTGGTACAGGTACAGGTACAGGTGCTGAGTGTAGGTACAGGTACAGGTGCTGAGTCTTGGTGTACAGGTACAGGTACAGGTGCTGAGTGTTGGTACAGGTGCTGAAGGTACAGGTGCTGAGTGTCTGTACAGGTGCTGAGTGTCTGTACAGGTGCTGAGTGTTGGTACAGGTGCAGAGTGTCGGTACAGGTGCTGAATGTCGGTACAGGTGCTGAGTGTAGGTACAGGTACAGGTGCTGAGTGTAGGTACAGGTGCTGAGTGTAGGTACAGGTGCTGAGTGTAGGTACAGGTGCTGAGTGTAGGTACAGGTGCTGAGTGTAGGTACAGGTACTGAGTGTAGGTACAGGTACAATTGCTGAGGTACAGGTGCTGAGTGTCGGTACAGGTACTGAGTGTAGGTACAGGTACTGAGTGTAGGTACAGGTACTGAGTGTAGGTACAGGCACTGAGTGTAGGTACAGGTTCTGAGTGTAGGTACAGGTTCTAGTGTAGGCAGGTGCTGAGTGTAGGTACAGGTACAGGTGCTGAGTGTAGGTACAGGTGCTGAGTGTAGGTACAGGTGCTGAGTGTAGGTACAGGTACAGGTGCTGAGTGTAGGTACAGGTGCTCAGTGTAGGTACAGGTACTGAGTGTTGGTACAGGTGCTGAGTGTTGGTACAGGTACAAGTGCTGAGTGTAGGTACAGGTACAGGTGCTGAGTGTAGGTACAGGTACTGAGTGTTGGTACAGGTGCTGAGTGTAGGTACAGGTACAGGTGCTGAGTCTTGGTACAGGTACAGGTACAGGTGCTGAGTGTTGGTACAGGTACAGGTGCTGAGTGTAGGTACAGGTGCTGAGTGTAGGTAGAGGTGCTTAGTGTCTGTACAGGTGCTGAGTGTAGGTACAGGTGCAGAGTGTCGGTACAGGTGCTGAGTGTCTGTACAGGTGCTGAGTGTCTGTACAGGTGCTGAGTGTAGGTAGAGGTGCTGAGTGTAGGTAGAGGTGCTGAGTGTATGTACAGGTGCTGAGTGTAGGTACAGGTGCTGAGTGTCTGTACAGGTGCTGAGTGTCTGTACAGGTGCTGAGTGTCGGTACAGGTGCTGAGTGTCAGTACAGGTACAGGTGCTGAGTGTCAGTACAGGTAGAGGTGCTGAGTGTCGGTACAGGTAGAGGTGCTGAGTGTCGGTACAGGTGCTGAGTGTCGGTACAGGTGCTGAGTGTCGGTACAGGTGCTGAGTGTCGGTACAGGTGCTGAGTGTCGGTACAGGTGCTGAGTGTCGGTACAGGTGCTGAGTGTCGGTACAGGTGCTGAGTGTCTGTACAGGTGCTGAGTGTCTGTACAGGTGCTGAGTGTAGGTACAGGTGCTGAGTGTCGGTACAGGTGCTGAGTGTCGGTACAGGTGCTGAGTGTCGGTACAGGTGCTGAGTGTCGGTACAGGTGCTGAGTGTCGGTACAGGTGCTGAGTGTCGGTACAGGTGCTGAGTGTCGGTACAGGTGCTGAGTGTCGGTACAGGTGCTGAGTGTCGGTACAGGTGCTGAGTGTCGGTACAGGTGCTGAGTGTAGGTACAGGTGCTGAGTGTAGGTACAGGTGCTGAGTGTCGGTACAGGTGCTGAGTGTCGGTACAGGTGCTGAGTGTCGGTACAGGTGCTGAGTGTAGGTACAGGTGCTGAGTGTAGGTACAGGTGCTGAGTGTCGGTACAGGTGCTGAGTGTAGGTACAGGTACAATTGCTGAGTGTCGGTACAGGTGCTGAATGTAGGTACAGGTGCTGAGTGTAGGTACAGGTGCTGAGTGTAGGTACAGGTGCTGAGTGTCGGTACAGGTGCTGAGTGTAGGTACAGGTGCTTAGTGTCGGTACAGGTGCTGAGTGTAGGTACAGGTGCTGAGTGTAGGTACAGGTGCTTAGTGTAGGTACAGGTGCTTAGTGTCGGTACAGGTGCTTAGTGTAGGTACAGGTGCTTAGTGTAGGTACAGGTGCTGAATGTAGGTACAGGTGCTGAGTGTAGGTACAGGTACAATTGCTGAGTGTCGGTACAGGTGCTGAGTGTAGGTACAGGTACAGGTGCTGAGTGTAGGTACAGGTGCTGAGTGTCGGTACAGGTGCTGAGTGTCGGTACAGGTGCTGAGTGTCGGTACAGGTGCTGAGTGTCGGTACAGGTGCTGAGTGTCGGTACAGGTGCTGAGTGTCGGTACAGGTGCTGAGTGTAGGTACAGGTGCTGAGTGTCGGTACAGGTGCTGAGTGTAGGTACAGGTGCTGAGTGTAGGTACAGGTGCTGAGTGTCGGTACAGGTGCTGAGTGTCGGTACAGGTGCTGAGTGTAGGTACAGGTGCTGAGTGTCGGTACAGGTGCTGAGTGTCGGTACAGGTGCTGAGTGTAGGTACAGGTGCTGAGTGTCGGTACAGGTGCTGAGTGTCGGTACAGGTGCTGAGTGTAGGTACAGGTGCTGAGTGTCGGTACAGGTGCTGAGTGTAGGTACAGGTGCTGAGTGTCGGTACAGGTGCTGAGTGTAGGTACAGGTGCTGAGTGTCGGTACAGGTGCTGAGTGTCGGTACAGGTGCTGAGTGTAGGTACAGGTGCTGAGTGTAGGTACAGGTGCTGAGTGTCGGTACAGGTGCTGAGTGTAGGTACAGGTGCTGAGTGTCGGTACAGGTAGAGGTGCTGAGTGTCGGTATAGGTGCTGAGTGTCGGTACAGGTGCTGAGTGTCGGTACAGGTGCTGAGTGTCGGTACAGGTGCTGAGTGTCGGTACAGGTGCTGAGTGTCGGTACAGGTGCTGAGTGTCTGTACAGGTGCTGAGTGTCTGTACAGGTGCTGAGTGTAGGTACAGGTGCTGAGTGTAGGTACAGGTGCTGAGTGTCAGGTACAGGTGCTGAGGTACAGGTGCTGAGTGTCTGTACAGGTGCTGAGTGTCGGTACAGGTGCTGAGTGTCGGTACAGGTGCTGAGTGTCAGTACAGGTAGAGGTGCTGAGTGTCAGTACAGGTAGAGGTGCTGAGTGTCGGTACAGGTGCTGAGTGTCGGTACAGGTGCTGAGTGTCTGTACAGGTGCTGAGTGTCGGTACAGGTGCTGAGTGTCGGTACAGGTGCTGAGTGTCGGTACAGGTGCTGAGTGTCGGTACAGGTGCTGAGGTCGGTACAGGTGCTGAGTGTCTGTACAGGTGCTGAGTGTCTGTACAGGTGCTGAGTGTCGGTACAGGTGCTGAGTGTGGGGTACAGGTGCTGAGTGTCGGTACAGGTGCTGAGTGTCGGTACAGGTGCTGAGTGTAGGTACAGGTGCTGAGTGTCGGTACAGGTGCTGAGTGTCGGTACAGGTGCTGAGTGTAGGTACAGGTGCTGAGTGTAGGTACAGGTGCTGAGTGTCGGTACAGGTGCTGAGTGTAGGTACAGGTACAGTTGCTGAGTGTCGGTACAGGTGCTGAATGTAGGTACAGGTGCTGAGTGTCGGTACAGGTGCTGAGTGTAGGTACAGGTGCTGAGTGTCGGTACAGGTGCTGAGTGTAGGTACAGGTGCTGAGTGTCGGTACAGGTGCTGAGTGTAGGTACAGGTGCTGAGTGTAGGTACAGGTGCTTAGTGTAGGTACAGGTGCTTAGTGTCGGTACAGGTGCTTAGTGTAGGTACAGGTGCTTAGTGTAGGTACAGGTGCTGAATGTAGGTACAGGTGCTGAGTGTAGGTACAGGTACAGTTGCTGAGTGTCGGTACAGGTGCTGAGTGTAGGTACAGGTACAGGTGCTGAGTGTAGGTACAGGTGCTGAGTGTAGGTACAGGTGCTGAGTGTCGGTACAGGTGCTGAGTGTCGGTACAGGTGCTGAGTGTCGGTACAGGTGCTGAGTGTCGGTACAGGTGCTGAGTGTCGGTACAGGTGCTGAGTGTAGGTACAGGTGCTGAGTGTAGGTACAGGTGCTGAGTGTAGGTACAGGTGCTGAGTGTAGGTACAGGTGCTGGGTGTCAGGTACAGGTGCTGAGTGTAGGTACAGGTGCTGAGTGTAGGTACAGGTGCTGAGTGTCGGTACAGGTGCTGAGTGTCGGTACAGGTGCTGAGTGTAGGTACAGGTGCTGAGTGCAGGTACAGGTGCTGAGTGTCAGGTACAGCTGCTGAGTGTAGGTACAGGTGCTGAGTGTCGGTACAGGTGCTGAGTGTAGGTACAGGTGCTGAGTGTCAGGTACAGGTGCTGAGTGTAGGTACAGGTGCTGAGTGTAGGTACAGGTGCTGAGTGTCGGTACAGGTGCTGAGTGTAGGTACAGGTGCTGAGTGTAGGTACAGGTACTGAGTGTTGGTACAGGTGCTGAGTGTAGGTACAGGTGCTGAGTGTCGGTACAGGTACAGGTGCTGAGTGTCAGGTACAGGTGCTGAGTGTTGGTACAGGTGTGAGTGTCGGTACAGGTGCTGAGTGTAGGTACAGGTGCTGAGTGTCGGTACAGGTGCTGAGTGTCGGTACAGGTGCTGAGTGTCTGTACAGGTGCTGAGTGTCTGTACAGGTGCTGAGTGTAGGTACAGGTGCTGAGTGTAGGTACAGGTGCTGAGTGTCTGTACAGGTGCTGAGTGTCGGTACAGGTGCTGAGTGTCAGAGGTGCTGAGTGTCGGTACAGGTGCTGAGTGTCGGTACAGGTGCTGAGTGTCAGTACAGGTAGAGGTGCTGAGTGTCAGTACAGGTAGAGGTGCTGAGTGTCGGTACAGGTGCTGAGTGTCGGTACAGGTGCTGAGTGTCTGTACAGGTGCTGAGTACAGGTACAGGTGCTGAGTGTCGGTACAGGTGCTGAGTGTCGGTACAGGTGCTGAGTGTCGGTACAGGTGCTGAGTGTAGGTACAGGTGCTGAGTGTCTGTACAGGTGCTGAGTGTCGGTACAGGTGCTGAGTGTACAGGTGCTGAGGTCGGTACAGGTGCTGAGTGGAGGTACAGGTGCTGAGTGTCGGTACAGGTGCTGAGTGTCGGTACAGGTGCTGAGTGTCGGTACAGGTGCTGAGTGTCGGTACAGGTGCTGAGTGTCGGTACAGGTGCTGAGTAGGTACAGGTGCTGAGTGTCGGTACAGGTGCTGAGTGTAGGTACAGGTGCTGAGTGTCGGTACAGGTGCTGAGTGTCGGTACAGGTGCTGGAGTGTAGGTACAGGTGCTGAGTGTCGGTACAGGTGCTGAGTGTAGGTACAGGTGCTGAGGTCGGTACAGGTGCTGAGTGTCGGTACAGGTGCTGAGTGTCGGTACAGGTGCTTAGTGTCGGTACAGGTGCTGAGTGTCGGTACAGGTGCTGAATGTAGGTACAGGTGCTGAGTGTAGGTACAGGTGCTGAGTGTCGGTACAGGTGCTGAGTGTCGGTACAGGTGCTGAGTGTAGGTACAGGTGCTGACAGGTACAGGTGCTGAGTGTAGGTACAGGTGCTGAGTGTCGGTACAGGTGCTGAGTGTAGGTACAGGTGCTGAGTGTAGGTACAGGTGCTGAATGTAGGTACAGGTGCTGAGTGTAGGTACAGGTACAGGTGCTGAGTGTCGGTACAGGTGCTGAGTGTGTCAGGTACAGGTGCTGAGTGTAGGTACAGGTGCTGAGTGTCGGTACAGGTGCTGAGTGTGGTACAGGTGCTGAGTGTCGGTACAGGTGCTGGTACTACAGGTGCTGAGTGTCGGTACAGGTGCTGAGTGTCGGTACAGGTGCTGAGTGTAGGTACAGGTGCTGAGTGTAGGTACAGGTGCTGAGTGTAGGTACAGGTGCTGAGTGTAGGTACAGGTGCTGAGTGTCGGTACAGGTGCTGAGTGTAGGTACAGGTGCTGAGTGTAGGTACAGGTGCTGAGTGTCGGTACAGGTGCTGAGTGTCGGTACAGGTGCTGAGTGTAGGTACAGGTGCTGAGTGTCGGTACAGGTGCTGAGTGTCGGTACAGGTGCTGAGTGTAGGTACAGGTGCTGAGTGTCGGTACAGGTGCTGAGTGTAGGTACAGGTGCTGAGTGTCGGTACAGGTGCTGAGTGTAGGTACAGGTGCTGAGTGTAGGTACAGGTGCTGAGTGTCTGTACAGGTGCTGAGAGGTACAGGTGCTGAGTGTAGGTACAGGTGCTGAGTGTAGGTACAGGTGCTGAGTGTAGGTACAGGTGCTGAGTGTCGGTACAGGTGCTGAGTGTAGGTACAGGTACAGGTGCTGAGTGTCGGTACAGGTGCTGAATGTCGGTACAGGTGCTGAGTGTAGGTACAGGTGCTGAGTGTCTGTACAGGTGCTGAGTGTAGGTACAGGTGCTGAAGTGTACAGGTGCTGAGTGTGTACTGCTGAGTGTAGGTACAGGTGCTGAGTGTCGGTACAGGTGCTGAGTGTAGGTACAGGTGCTGAGTGTGTACAGGTGTACAGGTGCTGAGTGTAGGTACAGGTACTTTAGTACAGGCACAGGTGCTGAGTGTAGGTACAGGTGCTGAGTAGCCGGTACAGGTGCTGAGTGTAGGTACAGGTGCAGGTGTGAGTACAGGTACAGGTGCTGAGTGTCTGTACAGGTGCTGAGTGCTGGTACAGGTGCTGAGTACAGGTACAGGTGCTGAGTGTCGGTACAGGTGCTGAGTGTAGGTACAGGTGCTGAGTGTAGGTACAGGTGCTGAGTGTAGGTACAGGTGCAGGTACAGGTGCTGAGTGTAGGTACAGGTGCTGAGTGTAGGTACAGGTGCTGAGTGTAGGTACAGGTGCAGTCGGTACAGGTGCTGAGTGTCGGTACAGGTGCTGAGGTGCAGGTGCTGAGTGTAGGTACAGGTGCTGAGTACAGGTACAGGGCTGAGTGTAGGTACAGGTGCTGAGTGTAGGTACAGGTGCTGAGTGTAGGTACAGGTGCTGAGTGTAGGTACAGGTGCTGAGTGTCGGTACAGGTGCTGAGTGTAGGTACAGGTGCTGAGTGTAGGTACAGGTGCTGAGTGTAGGTACAGGTGCTGAGTGTAGGTACAGGTGCTGAGTGTAGGTACAGGTGCTGAGTGTAGGTACAGGTGCTGAGTGTAGGTACAGGTGCTGAGTGTCGGTACAGGTGCTGAGTGTAGGTACAGGTGCTGAGTGTCGGTACAGGTACAGGTGCTGAGTGTGGTACAGGTGCTGAGTGTAGGTACAGGTGCTGAGTGTCGGTACAGGTGCTGAGTGTACAGGTGCTGAGGTAGGCAGGTGCTGAGTGTCGGTACAGGTGCTGGAGTGTAGGTACAGGTGCTGAGTGTCTGTACAGGTGCTGAGTGTCTGTACAGGTGCTGAGTGTAGGTACAGGTGCTGAGTGTAGGTACAGGTGCTGAGTGTCGGTACAGGTGCTGAGTGTCGGTACAGGTGCTGAGTGTCTGTACAGGTGCTGAGTGTCGGTACAGGTGCTGAGTGTAGGTACAGGTGCTGAGTGTCAGTACAGGTAGAGGTGCTGAGTGTCAGTACAGGTAGAGGTGCTGAGTGTCGGTACAGGTGCTGAGTGTCGGTACAGGTGCTGAGTGTCGGTACAGGTGCTGAGTGTCGGTACAGGTGCTGAGTGTCGGTACAGGTGCTGAGTGTCGGTACAGGTGCTGAGTGTCGGTACAGGTGCTGAGTGTAGGTACAGGTGCTGAGTGTCTGTACAGGTGCTGAGTGTCTGTACAGGTGCTGAGTGTCAGGTACAGGTGCTGAGTGTAGGTACAGGTGCTCCGGTACAGGTAGAGTACTGTGCTGAGTGTCGGTACAGGTGCTGAGTGTCGGTACAGGTGCTGAGTGTCGGTACAGGTGCTGAGTGTCGGTACAGGTGCTGAGTGTAGGTACAGGTGCTGAGTGTCGGTACAGGTGCTGAGTGTCGGTACAGGTGCTGAGTGTCGGTACAGGTGCTGAGTGTGTACAGGTGCTGAGTGTAGGTACAGGTGTAGGTACAGGTGCTGAGTGTGTACAGGTGCTGAGTGTAGGTACAGGTGCTGAGTGTAGGTACAGGTGCTGAGTGTCGGTACAGGTGCTGAGTGTCGGTACAGGTGCTGAGGTCGAAGTACAGGTGCTGAGTGTCGGTACAGGTACAGGTGCTGAGTGTCGGTACAGGTGCTGAGTGTCGGTACAGGTGCTGAGTGTAGGTACAGGTGCTGAGTGTCGGTACAGGTGCTGAGTGTAGGTACAGGTGCTGAGTGTCGGTACAGGTGGTACAGGTGCTGAGTACAGGTGCTGAGTGTAGGTACAGGTGCTGAGTGTCGGTACAGGTGCTGAGTGTGGTACAGGTGCTGAGTGTCGGTACAGGTGTGTACAGGTGCTGAGGTCGGTAGGTGCTGAGTACAGGTACAGGTGCTGAGTGTAGGTACAGGTGCTGAGTGCGGTACAGGTGCTCATACAGGTACAGGTGCTGAGTGTCGGTACAGGTGCTGAGTGTAGGTACAGGTGCTGAGTGTGTACAGGTGCTGAGTGTAGGTACAGGTGCTGAGTGTGTACAGGTGCTGAGTGTAGGTACAGGTGCTGAGTGTCGGTACAGGTGCTGAGTGTCGGTACAGGTGCTGAGTGTCGGTACAGGTGCTGAGTGTAGGTACAGGTACAGGTGCTGAGTGTCGGTACAGGTGCTGAGTGTCGGTACAGGTGCTGAGTGTAGGTACAGGTGCTGAATGTAGGTACAGGTGCTGAGTGTAGGTACAGGTAGAGGTGCTGAGTGTAGGTACAGGTGCTGAGTGTAGGTACAGGTGCTGAGTGTAGGTACAGGTGCTGAGTGTGTCGGTACAGGTGCTGAGTGTCGGTACAGGTGCTGAGTGTGGTACAGGTGCTGAGTGTCGGTACAGGTGCTGAGTGTAGGTACAGGTACTGAGTGTAGGTACAGGTGCTGAGTGTAGGTACAGGTGCTGAGTGCAGGCAGGTACAGGTGCTGAGTGTCGGTACAGGTGCTGAGTGTAGGTACAGGTACAGGTGCTGAGTGTAGGTACAGGTGCTGAGTGTCAGGTACAGGTGCTGAGGTAGGTACAGGTGCTGAGTGTAGGTACAGGTGCTGAGTGTCGGTACAGGTGCTGAGTGTCGGTACAGGTGCTGAGTGTACAGGTACAGGTGCTGAGTGTAGGTACAGGTGCTGAGTGTCGGTACAGGTGCTGGCAGGCACAGGTGCTGAGTACAGGTACAGGTGCTGAATGTCAGGTACAGGTGCTGAGTACAGGTACAGGTGCTGAGTGTAGGTACAGGTGCTGAGGTACAGGTGCTGAGTGTAGGTACAGGTGCTGAGTGTAGGTACAGGTGCTGAGTGTCGGTACAGGTGCTGAGTGTAGGTACAGGTGCTGAGTGTAGGTACAGGTGCTGAGTGTCGGTACAGGTGCTGAGTCGGTACAGGTGCTGAGTGCGGTACAGGTGCTGAGTGTAGGTACAGGTGCTGAGTGTCGGTACAGGTGCTGAGTGTAGGTACAGGTGCTGAGTGTAGGTACAGGTGCTGAGTGTAGGTACAGGTGCTGAGTGTCGGTACAGGTGCTGAGTAGGTACAGGTGCTGAGTGTACAGGTAGAGGTGCTGAGTGTAGGTACAGGTGCTGAGTGTAGGTACAGGTGCTGAGTGTCGGTACAGGTGCTGAGTGTAGGTACAGGTGCTGAGTGTCGGTACAGGTGCTGAGTGTTGGTACAGGTGCTGAGTGTAGGTACAGGTGCTGAGTGTGTACAGGTGCTGAGTGTAGGTACAGGTGCTGAGTGTAGAGGTACAGGTGCTGAGTGTAGGTACAGGTGCTGAGTGTCGGTACAGGTGCTGAGTGTCGGTACAGGTGCTGAGTGTAGGTACAGGTGCTGAGTGTGGTACAGGTGCTGAGGTGGTACAGGTGCTGAGTGTCAGTACAGGTAGAGGTGCTGAGTGTCGGTACAGGTGCTGAGTGTCGGTACAGGTGCTGAGTGTCTGTACAGGTGCTGAGTGTCAGGTACAGGTGCTGAGTGTCGGTACAGGTGCTGAGTGTCGGTACAGGTGCTGAGTGTAGGTACAGGTGTGAGTGTCTGTACAGGTGCTGAGTGTCAGGTACAGGTGCTGAGTGTCGGTACAGGTGCTGAGTGTCGGTACAGGTGCTGAGTGTCGGTACAGGTGCTGAGTGTAGGTACAGGTGCTGAGTGTCAGGTACAGGTGCTGAGTGTCGGTACAGGTGCTGAGTGTAGGTACAGGTGCTGAGTGTAGGTACAGGTGCTGAGTGTAGGTCAGGTGCTGAGGTCGGTACAGGTGCTGAGTGTAGGTACAGGTGCTGAGTGTCGGTACAGGTGCTGAGTGTCGGTACAGGTGCTGAGTGTAGGTACAGGTGCTGAGTGTCGGTACAGGTGCTGAGTGTAGGTACAGGTGCTGAGTGTAGGTACAGGTGCTGAGTGTCGGTACAGGTGCTGAGTGTAGGTACAGGTACAGTTGCTGAGTGTCGGTACAGGTGCTGAGTGTAGGTACAGGTGCTGAGTGTAGGTACAGGTGCTGAGTGTCGGTACAGGTGCTGAGTGTAGGTACAGGTACAGGTGCTGAGTGTCGGTACAGGTGCTGAGTGTAGGTACAGGTGCTGAGTGTCGGTACAGGTGCTGAGTGTAGGTACAGGTGCTGAGTGTAGGTACAGGTGCTGAGTGTCAGGTACAGGTGCTGAGTGTCGGTACAGGTGCTGAGTGTAGGTACAGGTGCTGAGTGTCGGTACAGGTGCTGAGTGTCAGGTACAGGTGCTGAGTGTAGGTACAGGTGCTGAGTGTAGGTACAGGTGCTGAGTGTAGGTACAGGTGCTGAGTGTCAGGTACAGGTGCTGAGTGTCGGTACAGGTGCTGAGTGTCGGTACAGGTGCTGAGTGTAGGTACAGGTACTGAGTGTAGGTACAGGTGCTGAGTGTCAGGTACAGGTGCTGAGTGTAGGTACAGGTGCTGTGTAGGTACAGGTACAGGTGCTGAGCGTAGGTACAGGTGCTGAGTGTACAGGTACAGGTGCTGAGTGTAGGTACAGGTGCTGAGTGCAGGTACAGGTACTGAGGTTGCTGAGTGCTGGTACAGGTACAGGTGCTGTGCAGGTACGGTACAGGTGCTGAGTGTTGGTACAGGTGCTGAGTGTAGGTACAGGTACAGGTGCTGAGTGTAGGTACAGGTACACAGGTGCTGAGTGTTGGTACAGGTACAGGTACAGGTGCTGAGTGTAGGTACAGGTACAGGTGCTGAGTCTTGTACAGGTACAGGTGCAGGTGCTGAGGTTGGTACAGGTGCTGAGTGTAGGTACAGGTGCTGAGTGTCGGGTACAGGTGCTGAGTGTCTGTACAGGTGCTGAGTGTCGGTACAGGTGCTGAGTGTCGGTACAGGTGCTGAGTGTCTGTACAGGTGCTGAGTGTAGGTACAGGTGAGTGCTGAGTGTAGGTACAGGTGCTGAGTGTAGGTACAGGTGCTGAGTGTAGGTACAGGTGCTGAGTGCACAGGTACAGGTGCTGAGTGTCTGTACAGGTGCTGAGTGTCGGTACAGTGTGCTGTACAGGTGCTGAGGTGTACAGGTGCTGAGTGTAAAGAGGTACAGGTGCTGAGTGTACAGGTGCTGAGTGCAGGGTACAGGTGCTGAGTGTCTGGTACAGGTGCTGAGTGTAGGTACAGGTGCTGAGTGTCAGGTACAGGTGCTGAGTCGGTACAGGTGCTGAGTGTAGGTACAGGTGCTGAGTGTCAGGTACAGGTGCTGAGTGTAGGTACAGGTGCTGAGTGTAGGTACAGGTGCTGAGTGTCGGTACAGGTGCTGAGTGTAGGTACAGGTGCTGAGTGTAGGTACAGGTGCTGAGTGTCGGTACAGGTGCTGAGTGTAGGTACAGGTGCTGAGTGTTGGTACAGGTGCTGAGTGTAGGTACAGGTGCTGAGTGTAGGTACAGGTGCTGAGTGTAGGTACAGGTGCTGAGTGCAGGTACAGGTGCTTGAGTGTCGGTACAGGTGCTGAGTGTAGGTACAGGTGCTGAGTGTAGGTACAGGTGCTGAGTGTAGGTACAGGTGCTGAGGTCAGGTACAGGTGCTGAGTGTAGGTACAGGTGCTGAGTGTCGGTACAGGTGCTGAGTGTAGGTACAGGTGCTGAGTGTAGGTACAGGTGCTGAGTGTAGGTCAGGTGCAGGTGCTGAGTGTAGGTACAGGTGCTGAGTGTCTGTACAGGTGCTGAGTGTAGGTACAGGTGCTGAGTGTAGGTACAGGTGCTGAGTGTAGGTACAGGTGCTGAGTGTAGGTACAGGTGCTGAGTGTAGGTACAGGTAGAGGTGCTGAGTGTAGGTACAGGTGCTGAGTGTAGGTACAGGTACAGGTGCTGAGTGTACAGGTACAGGTGCTGAGTGTCAGGTACAGGTACTGGTGCTGAGTGGTACAGGTACAGGTGCTGAGTGTCAGGTACAGGTGCTGAGTGTAGTGTACAGGTACAGGTGCTGAGTGTGGTACAGGTGCTGAGTGCTGACAGGTGTAGGTACAGGTACAGGTGCTGAGTGTCTGGTACAGGTGCTGAGGTACAGGTGCTGAGTGTCAGGTACAGGTGCTGAGTGTCTACAGAGGTACAGGTGCTGAGTGTACAGGGCTAGTGGTACAGGTGCTGAGTGGTACAGGTGCTGAGTGTAGGTACAGGTGCTGAGGTGGTACAGGTGCTGAGTGTAGGTACAGGTGCTGAAGTGTAGGTACAGGTGCTGAGTGTAGGTACAGGTGCTGAGGTTGGTACAGGTGCTGAGTGTAGGTACAGGTGCTGAATGTCAGGTACAGGTGCTGAGTGTAGGTACAGGTACAGGTGCTGAGTGTAGGTACAGGTGCTGAGTGTAGGTACAGGTGCTGCTACAGGTGCTGAGTGTAGGTACAGGTGCTGAGTGTAGGTACAGGTACAATTGCTGAGTGTCGGTACAGGTGCTGAGTGTCGGTACAGGTGCTGAGTGTAGGTACAGGCACTGAGTGTGTACTGAGTGTAGGTACAGGTGCTGAGTGTAGGTACAGGTGCTGAGTGTAGGTACAGGTGCTGAGTGTAGGTACAGGTACAGGTGCTGGCGTAGGTACAGGTGCTGAGTGTAGGTACAGGTACAGGTGCTGAGTGTAGGTACAGGTGCTGAGTGTAGGTACAGGTGCTGAGTGCAGGTACAGGTGCTGAGTGCAGGTACAGGTGCTGAGTGTACAGGTACAGGTGCTGAGTGTTACAGGTGCTGAGGTAGACAGGGTGCTGAGTGTAGGTACACAGGTGCTGAGTGGCACAGGTACAGGTACAGGTGCTGAGTGTAGGTACAGGCACAGGCTGCTGAGTGTGTAGGTACAGGCACTGAGTGTAGGTACAGGGCAGTGGTACAGGTGCTGAGTGCAACAGGCACAGGTGCTGAGTGCAGAGGTACAGGTGCTGAGTAGGCACAGGTACAGGTGCTGAGTGTAGGTACAGGTGCTGACAGGTACAGGTGCTGAGTGTAGGTACAGGTGCTGAGTGTAGGTACAGGTGCTGAGTGTCTGTACAGGTGCTGAGTGTAGGTACAGGTGCTGAGGTGCTGAGTGTCGGTACAGGTGCTGAGTGTAGGTACAGGTGCTGAGTGTAGGTACAGGTGCTGAGTGTAGGTACAGGTGAGTGCAGGAAGGTGCTTAGTGTCTGTACAGGTGCTGAGTGTAGGTACAGGTGCTGAGTGTAGGTACAGGTGCTGAGTGTCGGTACAGGTGCTGAGTGTACAGGTACAGGTGCTGAGTACTACAGGTGCTGAGTGTAGGTACAGGTGTACAGGTGAGTGTAGGTACAGGTGCTGAGTGTAGGTACAGGTGCTGAGTACAGGTGCTGAGGTAGGTACAGGTGCTGAGTGTAGGTACAGGTGCTGAGTGTGGTACAGGTGCTGAGTGTCGGTACAGGTGCTGAGTGTCTGTACAGGTGCTGAGTGGTACAGGTGCTGAATGTCGGTACAGGTGCTGAGTGTAGGTACAGGTGCTGAGTGTCTGTACAGGTGCTGAATGTCTGTACAGGTGCTGAGTGTACAGGTGCTAGTGTCAGGTACAGGTGCTGAGTGTAGGTACAGGTGCTGAGTGCTGTACAGGTGCTGAGTGTAGGTACAGGTGCTGAGTAGGCAACAGGTGCTGAGGTGGTACAGGTGTAGGTACAGGTGCTGAGTGTAGGTACAGGTGCTGAGTGTAGGTACAGGTGCTGAGTGTGGTACAGGTGCTGACAGGTACAGGTGCTGGTACAGGTACTGAGTGTAGGTACAGGTGCTGAGTGTAGGTACAGGTGCTGAGTGGTACAGGTGCTGAGTGTAGGTACAGGTACTGAGTGTAGGTACAGGTGCTAAGGCACAGTGCTAGGTACAGGTGCTGAGTGTAGGCACAGGTGCTGAGTGTAGGTACAGGTGCTGAGTGTTGGTAACAGCACAATTGCTGAGGTACAGGTGCTAGTGTAGGTACAGGTGCTGAGTGTCAGGTACAGGTGCTGAGGTACAGGTGCAGGTACTGAGTGGTACAGGTGCTGAGTGTTGGTACAGGTACAGGTGCTGAATGTCAGGTACAGGTGCTGAGTGTAGGTACAGGTGCTGAGTGTCTGTACAGGTGCTGAGTGTTGGTACAGGTGCTGAGTGTGCAGAGGTACTGAGTGGTACAGGTGCTGAGTGTAGGTACAGGTGCTGAGTGTTGGTACAGGTGGTACAGGTGCTGAGTGTAGGTACAGGTGCTGAGTGTGGTACAGGTGCAGGTACAGGTGCTGAGTGTAGGTACAGGTGCTGAGTGTAGGTACAGGTGCTGAGTGTAGGTACAGGTGCTGAGTGTAGGTACAGGTGCTGAGTGTAGGTACAGGTGCTGTCTGTACAGGTGCTAGGTACAGGTACAGGTGCTGAGTGTAGGTACAGGTGCTGAGTACAGGTACAGGTGCAGGTACAGGTGCTGAGTGTAGGTACAGGTGCTGACAGGTACTGAGTGTAGGTACAGGTACTGAGTGTTGTACAGGTACAGGTACAGGTGCTGAGTGTACAGGTACAGGTACAGGTGCTGAGTGTAGGCACAGGTACAGGTACAGGTGCTGAGTGTTGGTACAGGTGCAGGTACAGGTGCTGAGTGTAGGCACAGGTGCTGAGTGTTGGTACAGGTACAGGTGCTGAGTGTAGTACAGGTACAGGTGCTGAGTGTAGGTACAGGTGCTGAGTGTGGTACAGGTACTGAGTGCAGGCACAGGTGCTGAGTGTAGGTACAGGTGCACGGAGTGTAGGTACAGGTGCTGAGTGTCTTGGTGCTGAGTGCAGGTACAGGTGCTGAGTGTAGGTACAGGTGCTGAGTGCAGGTACAGGTGCTGAGTGTAGGTACAGGTGCTGAGTGTCTGTACAGGTGCTGGAGGTGTAGGTACAGGTGCTGAGTGTAGGCACAGGCACAGGTACAGGTGCAGAGGCAGGTACAGGTGCTGAGTGTAGGTACAGGTGCTGAGTGCAGGCACAGGTGCTGAGTGTAGGTACAGGTGCTGAGTGTAGGTACAGGGCACAGTGCTGTACAGGTGCTGAGTGTCTGTACAGGTGCTGAGTGTACACAGGTGCAGGAGTGAGGTACAGGTGCTGAGTGGTACAGGCACAGGCACAAGTGCTGAGGAGGTACAGGTGCTGAGTGTCACAGGTACAGGTGCTGAGTGTAGGTACAGGTGCTGAGTGTACAGGTGCTGAGGCACAGGTACAGGTGCTGAGTGTAGTACAGGTGCTACAGGTACAGGTGCTGAGTGTCTGTACAGGTGCTGAGTGCACAGGTACAGGTGCTGAGTGTAGGTAGAGGTGCTGAGTGTCTGTACAGGTGCTGAGGTACAGGTGCTGAGTGTCTGTACAGTGCTGAGTGTAAGGTACAGTGCAGAGTGTCTGTACAGGTGCTGATGTGGTACAGGTGCTGAGTGTAGGTACAGGTGCTGAGTGCAGGCACAGGGTTAGTGTGTACAGGTGCTGAGTGCAGGCAGGTGCTGGGAGTGTCTGTACAGGTGCTGAGTGTAGGTACAGGTGCTGAGTGTAGGTACAGGTGCTGAGTGTAGGTACAGGTGCTGAGTGTAGGTACAGGTGCTGAGTGTAGGTACAGGTGCTGAGTGTGGTACAGGTGCTGAGGTCCAGGTACAGGTGCTGAGTGTAGGTACAGGTGCTGAGTGTAGGTACAGGTACTGAGTGTAGGCAGGTGCTGAGTGTAGGTACAGGTGCTGAGTGTGGTACAGGTGCTGAGGTAGGTACAGGTGCTGAGTGAGGTACAGGTGCTGAGTGTAGGTACAGGTGCTGAGTGTGGTAGAGGTGCTGAGTGTCTGTACAGGTGCTGAGTGTAGGTACAGGTGCTGAGTGTACAGGTACAGGTGCAGGTACAGGTGCTGAGTGTAGGTACAGGGTGCTGGAGGTACAGGTGCTGAGGTCTGTACAGGTGCTGAGTGTTGGTAGGTAGAGTGTACAGGTGCTAGAGTACAGGTACAGGTGCTGAGTGTAGGTACAGGTACTGTACAGGTGCTGAGTGTACAGGTGCAGAGTGCACAGGTGCTGAGTGAGTACAGGTCAGTAGGTACAGGTGCTGAGTGTAGGTACAGGTGCTGAGTGCTGACAGGTGCTGAGTGTAGGTACAGGTGCTGAGTGTCTGTACAGGTGCTGAGTGTAGGTACAGGTGCTGAGTGTCTGTACAGGTGCTGAGTGTAGGTACAGGTGCTGAGTGTCGAGGTACAGGTGCTGAGTGTAGGTACAGGTGCTGAGTGTAGGTAGAGGTGCTGAGTGTAGGTACAGGTAGGCAGGTGCAGAGTGTCGGTACAGGTGCTGAGTGTCTGTACAGGTGCTGAGTGTGAGGTGCTGAGTGTAGGTAGAGGTGCTGGAGTGTCTGTACAGGTGCTGAGTGTAGGTACAGGTGCTGAGTGTAGGTACAGGTGCTGAGTGTCTGTACAGGTGCTGAGTGTCTGTACAGGTGCTGAGTGTTGGTACAGGTGCAGAGTGTTGGTACAGGTACAGAGTGAGGTACAGGTGCTGAGTGTCTGTACAGGTGCTGAGTGTCTGTACAGGTGCTGAGTGTAGGTACAGGGCTGAGTGGGCAGGCTGAGTGTCTGTACAGGTGCTGAGTGTAGGTACAGGTGCTGAGTGTTGGTACAGGTACTGAGTGTCGGTACAGGTGCTGAGTGTGGTACAGGTGCTGAGTGTAGGTACAGGTACTGAGTGTAGGTACAGGTACTGAGTGTAGGTACAGGTACTGAGTGTAGGTAGAGGTGCTGAGTGTAGGTAGAGGTACTGAGTGTAGGTAGAGGTACTGAGTGTAGGTACAGGTGCTGAGTGTCTGTACAGGTGCTGAGTGTAGGTACAGGTGCTGAGTGTCTGTACAGGTGCTGAGTGTAGGTACAGGTGCTGAGTGTAGGTACAGGTGCTGAGTGTCTGTACAGGTGCTGAGTGTCGGTACAGGTGCTGAGTGTACACAGGTGCTGAGTGTCTGTACAGGTGCTGAGTGTCGGTACAGGTGCTGAGTGTCTGTACAGGTGCTGAGTGTCGGTACAGGTGCTGAGTGTCTGTACAGGTGCTGAGTGTAGGTACAGGTGCTGAGTGTCTGTACAGGTGCTGAGTGTTGGTACAGGTGCTGAGTGTAGGTAGAGGTGCTGAGTGTCTGTACAGGTGCTGAGTGTCTGTACAGGTGCTGAATGTAGGTAGAGGTGCTGAGTGTCTGTACAGGTGCTGAGTGTAGGTAGAGGTGCTTAGTGTCTGTACAGGTGCTGAGTGTAGGTACAGGTGCTGAGTGTAGGTAGAGGTGCTTAGTGTCTGTACAGGTGCTGAGTGTAGGTAGAGGTGCTTAGTGTCTGTACAGGTGCTGAGTGTCTGTACAGGTGCTGAGTGTAGGTACAGGTCTGAGTGTCTGTACAGGTGCTGAGTGTCTGTACAGGTGCTGAGTGTCGGTACAGGTGCTGAGTGTCGGTACAGGTGCTGAGTGTCTGTACAGGTGCTGAGTGTTGGTACAGGTGCTGAGTGTCTGTACAGGTGCTGAGTGTCTGTACAGGTGCTGAGTGTAGGTACAGGTGCTGAGTGTCTGTACAGGTGCTGAGTGTCGGTACAGGTGCTGAGTGTCTGTATAGGTGCTGAGTGTCTGTACAGGTGCTGAGTGTCTGTACAGGTGCTGAGTGTTGGTACAGGTGCTGAATGTCTGTATAGGTGCTGAGTGTCTGTACAGGTGCTGAGTGTAGATAGAGGTGCTGAGTGTAGGTAGAGGTGCTGAGTGTCTGTACAGGTGCTGAGTGTCTGTACAGGTGCTGAGTGTAGGTAGAGGTGCTGAGTGTCTGTACAGGTGCTGAGTGTAGGTAGAGGTGCTTGAGTGTCTGTACAGGTGCTGAGTGTAGGTACAGGTGCTGAGTGTCTGTACAGGTGCTGAGTGTAGGTACAGGTGCTGAGTGTCTGTACAGGTGCTGAGTGTAGGTACAGGTGCTGAGTGTCTGTACAGGTGCTGAGTGTAGGTACAGGTGCTGAGTGTCTGTACAGGTGCTGAGTGTAGGTACAGGTGCTGAGTGTAGGTACAGGTGCTGAGTGTAGGTACAGGTACTGAGTGTAGGTACAGGTGCTGAGTGTAGGTACAGGTGCTGAGTGTAGGTAGAGGTGCTTAGTGTCTGTACAGGTGCTGAGTGTCTGTACAGGTGCTGAGTGTAGGTACAGGTGCTGAGTGTCTGTACAGGTGCTGAGTGTAGGTACAGGTGTGCTGAGTGTAGGTACAGGTGCTGAGTGTAGGTACAGGTGCTGAGTGTAGAGTACAGGTGCTGAGTGTAGGTACAGGTTCTGAGTGTATGTACAGGTGCTGAGTGTAGGTACAGGTACTGAGTGTAGGTACAGGTGCTGAGTGTAGGTAGAGGTCTGTACAGGTGCTGAGTGTAGGTACAGGTGCTGAGGTAGAGGTCTGAGTGTAGGTACAGGTGCTGAGTGTAGGTAGAGGTGCTTAGTGTCTGTACAGGTGCTGAGTGTAGGTACAGGTGCTGAGTGTCTGTACAGGTGCTGAGTGTTGGTACAGGTGCTGAGTGTCTGTACAGGTGCTGAGTGTCTGTACAGGTGCTGAGTGTGTACAGGTGCTGAGTGTCGGTACAGGTGCTGAGTGTCTGTACAGGTGCTGAGTGTCTGTACAGGTGCTGAGTGTCTGTACAGGTGCTGAGTGTCTGTACAGGTGCTGAGTGTAGGTACAGGTGCTGAGTGTCTGTACAGGTGCTGAGTGTCGGTACAGGTGCTGAGTGTCTGTACAGGTGCTACAGGTGCTGAGTGTCTGTACAGGTGCTGAGTGTCTGTACAGGTGCTGAATGTCGGTATAGGTGCTGAGTGTCTGTACAGGTGCTGAGTGTAGATAGAGGTGCTGAGTGTAGGTAGAGGTGCTGAGTGTCTGTACAGGTGCTGAGTGTCTGTACAGGTGCTGAGTGTAGGTAGAGGTGCTGAGTGTCTGTACAGGTGCTGAGTGTAGGTAGAGGTGCTTAGTGTCTGTACAGGTGCTGAGTGTAGGTACAGGTGCTGAGTGTAGGTAGAGGTGCTGAGTGTCTGTACAGGTGCTGAGTGTAGGTAGAGGTGCTTAGTGTCTGTACAGGTGCTGAGTGTAGGTACAGGTGCTGAGTGTCTGTACAGGTGCTGAGTGTAGGTACAGGTGCTGAGTGTAGGTACAGGTGCTGAGTGTAGGTACAGGTGCTGAGTGTAGGTACAGGTGCTGAGTGTAGGTAGAGGTGCTGAGTGTCTGTACAGGTGCTGAGTGTAGGTACAGGTGCTGAGTGTCGGTACAGGTGCTGAGTGTAGGTACAGGTGCGCTGAGTGTAGGTACAGGTGCTGAGTGTAGGTACAGGTGCTGAGTGTAAGTACAGGTACTGAGTGTAGGTACAGGTTCTGAGTGTATGTACAGGTGCTGAGTGTAGGTAGAGGTACTGAGTGTAGGTACAGGTACTGAGTGTAGGTAGAGGTACTGAGTGTAGGTACAGGTACTGAGTGTAGGTAGAGGTACTGAGTGTAGGTAGAGGTACTGAGTGTAGGTACAGGTGCTTAGTGTCTGTACAGGTGCTGAGTGTAGGTACAGGTGCTGAGTGTCTGTACAGGTGCTGAGTGTAGGTAGAGGTGCTGAGTGTCTGTACAGGTGCTGAGTGTAGGTAGAGGTGCTGAGTGTCTGTACAGGTGCTGAGTGTCTGTACAGGTGCTGAGTGTAGGTAGAGGTGCTGAGTGTCTGTACAGGTGCTGAGTGTAGGTAGAGGTGCTGAGTGTCTGTACAGGTGCTGAGTGTAGGTAGAGGTGCTGAGTGTTGGTACAGGTGCTGAGTGTAGGTACAGGTTCTGAGTGTAGGTACAGGTTCTGAGTGTAGGTACAGGTGCTGAGTGTAGGTTGTTCAGGTAATCTACCATACACTACAGTGCTTCAGACTGAATAAAGAGGAAGCAAGGAAGAGGATGCGTTTTAAAGACCCTGGTACATTCCAATGAGCTGGAGCCATCAAACATCACATAGTTCCTATAGCAGGACTGCAGTCAAGGGGAGACGTGTTTATGTCTCACTAATGATGACATGACAAGAGGTGAAACGTTCTATCTCCTTACCGTGGGGTTTTGGACATCTGTCCTTAACATAACCACATCAGGTGTTTATCCTAGACCCTTACAGGTGGATTTAAATGTTGGGGAGTGTTCATGTTCGGTAGAGGCATGAGAATGTTTGTAAAGATGTATTTATTTATTTTCTACAGGTGACAAGGCAGTTTCTGGAGTGGAGATAGGTTCAGGATGTTGCATATAGAAATATAATGAATAGAACAGACAATCTTATCTGTTCTACATGATACATTCTATACCGTCTCAGTGTGTGTGTGCGTGTGTGTGTAGGGAATATGTCATCAGTATAACCAGTGGCAGACAGACAGCGTAGTGCAATCAACACACAGACCAGTCAGATAGCAGATCAATGCTACATACCTAACCAGACACAAACACAAACACAAATAAAGGATCTGAGCTTTGGAAGTGGTTTTGATTTGTTGATGTCCCTCAAAAATGGATTTTGAATATTATAATTATCTAATTAATTCTCTCTTTCTGGAACCTCAATTTGTCTGAATAACACCTACTTCTAGCAGAAGTGGAATCCAATATCTTTGTTGTTGTGTGAGCTATCTAGTCACAGATGTCTGATTAAGAACCCAGAGAAATGGCGTTATTATTTTCTAAAAAAACATCTTCAAAACAGACCATGTAAAATTCAGGACATAAAATAATCTAGTTATTTATCCATTTACAAGTAAAATTCACAGACATTTCTATCCTTTGTGCAGGGCCCGGAGATTGATTCAGCGCGGGGCCTCTCCCTGAATGAAAGTAGTCTTCTATATTTAAAGTGTCTTTAGTTCATATAGGCGAAAAGGTTTACAGTGTGTATGGATTTAAAAAGCAGCTCTTGGGGAGGAGTGAGGCATACGTTCTTCAAAACCGGAGAACCAGAGATCACCTGCAACAGAGGAAAAGAGTGAGTGAGAATGAGAATACCAAGAAGACTAAAACATCTGAAAGAAAATGGTTTTAGTCACCTTTATTTCCTAGCACTGTGTTATTTCGCAACGTCCCTTCTGGGACAATAAAGATTTATTGATTCAAATGTTTCAGTCACCATGTTATGTCACATGGACAGATGAGAGATGGTAGGAGTGTCTACATGTTCCTAAACGCGATGAAGCAATAGTATGTGTCTACATGACCTGTATCCTAAAGCTACTGTATGTAACGCTATAGAATGCCTCAAAAAGTGATGAGGCAACAGGACTCACTGTTCTTTTCTGTCTAAATGACTCAGAGGATCGCATGAGAACATTTCAATACAATCTCACTGGACACATGCACAGGACAATGAATGATACAGACTGTCAAGTACACGGAAATAAATTTAAAAACGCAACCATTTCAAAGATTTTACTGAATTACAGTTCATATAAGGAAATCAGATAATTGAAATCATTAGGCCCTAATCTATGTATTTCACATGACTGGGAATACAGCTATGCATGTTGGTCAAAGATACATTTGTTTTTTAAATATAAGGGCATGGATCAGAAAACCAGTCCGTTTCTGGTGTGACCAGCATTTGCCTCATGCAGTGTGACACATCTCCTTCGCAAAGAGCAGATCAGGCTGTTGATTGTGACCTGCGGAATGTTGTCTCATTTCCTCTTCAATGGCTGTGAGAAGTTGCTGGATATTGGCGGGAACTGGAACACGCTGTCGTACACGTCGATCCGGAGCATCCCAAACATGCTCAAATGGGTGACATGTCTGGTGAGTATACAGGCCATGGAACAACTGGGACATTTTCAGCTTCCAGGAATTGTGTACACATCCTTGCGACATGGGGCTGTGCATTATCATGCTGAAACATGAGGTGATGGAGGCGGATGAATGGCACAACGATGGGCCTCAGGATCTTGTCACTGTATCTCTGTGCTTTCAAATTGCCATCGATAAAATGCAATTGTGTTCATTGTCCGTAGCTTATGCCTGCCCATACCATAACTCCACCGTCCCCGCACTGTCTGCCATCAGCCCGGCACAGTTGAAACTGGGATTAATCTGTGAAGAGCACACTTCTCCAGCGTGCCAGTGGCCATTGAAAGTGAGCATTTGCCCACTGAAGTTGGTTACGACACCGAACTGCAGTCAGATCAAGACCCTGGTGAGGACAATGAGCACGCAGATGAGCTTCCCTGAGACAGTTTGTGCTGAAATTCTTCAGTTGCACAAACCAACAGTTTCATCAGCTGTCCAGTTGGCTGATCTCAGATGATCCCGCAGGAGAGAGAAGCTGGATGTGGAGGTCCTGGGCTGGCCTGCAAAATTCTCTAAAATGACGTTGCAAGTGGCTTATGGTAGAGAAATTAACATTCAATTTTCTGACAACAGCTCTGGTGGACATTCCTGCAGTCAACGTGCCAATTGCACGCTCCCTCAAAACTTGAGACATATGGCATTGTGTTGTGTGACAAAATAACACATTTTAAAGTGTCCTTTAAGTCCCAAGTACAAGGTGCACCTGTGTAATGATCACGCTGTTTAATCAGCCACTTGACAATCCATCCACCTGACAGGTGTGGCATATCTTGGCAAAGGAGAAATGCTCTATAACAGGGATATAAACAAATTTGTGCAGAAAATCTGAGCGAAATAAGCTTTTTGTGCAAATGGAATATTTCTGGGATCTTATATTTCAGTTCATGAAACATGGGACCAACTAATAGGCCCATTGGCAAACATTACATATTGGTTGATATTGTTCAATACTGTCTGGAATCACTGAACGTACACTGAGAAAAATGTTTGCTTAAAATATCAGCGCTCTTATGTTCTCCACAGCCATTATTTGCACTTGTCATTTGCTGCCAAACATTATCAATAAAGTCAAGCTATTAGTCATAACTGGGGTGCAACAGGTGGCTCGTACAATAGCCGCGTTGTGCCTTGGTGGTGGCCTGTGTGTGTACTGGCGGAATGAGAAAAACAGCTCACGTTCACAAGTTAAAAGCTTGGGTCAACAATTGCCACTTGTACGGAATCATGTGACAATCACCAGTTCATGGCCTGTATGGGAGTGGTACTTTTAAATGAATGTTTTCCCTGTTCTGGCTGTTCCCTGCAATTCAGTTGAAATGCCCAGAAAGACGACAATAAAGACTTGAATCCATCTCAAAAAGTCCCTTGGCTTATCGTCGTTTTTACTCTAAAATCAATCCCCTATTATACCCAGTGAAATAAAACTGCTACAGGTGACTTAAGGACTAGCCAACTCCATCCAATAGAATCAATAGCAGCACTAAAGCCCATTAAGATGCATTGCAGACAGCATCCCAAGGGGGTCTGGACTGAAGCCCATTAAGATGCATTGCAGGCTACGTTCCAAGGGGGTCTGGACCTCAGCCTGAACAACCCGCCTGCCACCCTTGTTAGAAGCACTGCTTTAAACTAGTGGGTAAACAAGCCTATACATGAAGAGTCGTGATGCTGAATAGGAATGGCCAGACTTATTCATTAAAACCTGCCAAAGGCCACAGGCTCTTTTGACTGTAGCAGCCAGTAGAGAAAGAATATTAATTATGACAGATATTCATGAGCAAAGTGAAGTGTGCAATCAGGGCCTGGGCCATGGCGGATTCTGTGAGGTTAGCCAATACTAAATAAAACGACTATCATTAGCTAATTCATTTAATTTACTTAGCCATTGATATGTTTCTGTTTAGCTAATTTTCTTCCAACGTTTACTTGGTAGTACTTCATTCGCTCTCGATTTGGGAAGACACCGTTGTCTTATAAACTTCTCTGTCCAGTTGCAGGTGGTACTCCAAGAAAACAGAATATTCCGAAAAATATTAGATCCACTTCTTGCACCGTACAGCTCACATTGGACAACATATTTGCAGGGCGGCAGGTGGCTAGAGCGCTTGGCCAGTAATTGAAAGGTCGCTGGCTCGAATACACGAGCCGACAAGGTGAAACATCTGTCAATGTGCCATTGAGCAAGGCACGTAACCCTAATTTCCTCCAGGGGCACTGTACTAATATGGCTGACCCTGTAAAACAAGTTGGGGCGGCAGGGAACCTAGTGGTTAGAGCGTTGGGCCAGTAACCGAAAGGTTGCTAGATCAAATCGCTGAGCTGACAAAGTAAAAATGTGGCGTTCTGCACCTGAACAAGGCAGTTAACCCACTGTTCCTAGGCCGTCATTGTAAAATAAGAATTTGTTCTTTACCGATTTGCCAAGTTAAATAAAGATTAAATAATGGTTAAATAAAGGTTAAATGAAGGTAAAATGGAAATATCCTGAATATGGATGAAGAGGATCTACTCTACAGCGCTGTTGGCTGGTCGTCATTGACCTTGCGTAGGCTCAAACACTGGTATACACTGATTTATAAGGCCATATTGGGTAAAATGCCAGTTTAACTCTGTTATTTTTTAGTCAGGTCAGTTAATAAATATCAATTACGGTCCCATTCTGATTTGCTTCTAATAGTACCAAAAATTAGAACAGGTCATGGTAGAAATAGTTTAAGTTACTTAGCACCGTGGTCCAGGAATTCTCTCCTGAACATTTTAAAACATTTTAAAATGTGATGATCTAGTTTTGTTGGCGGAGTTTAAACACTTAATCGATGTATAGATCATAGAAGAGTGTAATAGTTTTTTTAGGCCAGCTGTTTTTAGTCAAGATGTTTGTGTTTTTAATATAATATGTAATTGTTGTACTGTATGTGTGTTTATAGTTTTGTTTAATGTTGTGTTAGTGTATGTAAGTTGTTTAGTCTGAAACTTTGTTCCCCCTGCTGCTATTGGACCAGGTCTCTCTTGGAAAAGAGATATTATCTCAATGAGAAAAACCTGTATAAATAAAAGGTTAATTATTATTATTATTTTTAAAGCTAAGATGGTCATACCAAGGATCATTCAGCTATTTGATTTGGAATTTTAAGACAATTTAAGGTATCAAAAAAATATTGGATGAAACATTGAATTTGGCATTACTGCTATTAGCCAATAGAAACGCAATGAATAACATTTTCAAGATTCACTACATGGAACAAAGGAAGTTTGTTCTGAAGTGTCTGTCTTGTATGAGATAAGAAAGACCAGGAAGCTATGACAATTGTTTTGTTGACATGTATTTATCCCCTAATATTTAGGCACTAAACTATCTCCATATATACTTACATTTGTTTTTAAAACTAGTACCAGGGATCTTCTGATGAGTCGGTGGGCGTCCCAGGACAAAACGGATAACACCATCGTGTCCGTGAGAGTCTCAGCTGTTAAGATAGAGTTTAATTTGTAGACTACAGACATTTTTGTGAGAAGACCGATTTTTCGGAATGTCTCAAGGTCTGACAAACACCACTCTAACTCTGCCACCTTTCACCCCAGATGCTGAAGGGCGATATCGGCGGATGAGGTGGATGGAGACGCAGTAGAAATGTCTATTCCTACCCGTGTAGAAATGTCTATTCCCACCCGTGTAGAAATGTCTATTCCCACCCGTGTAGAAATGTCTATTCCCACCCGTGTAGAAATGTCTATTCCCACCCGTGTAGAAATGTCTATTCCCACCCGTGTAGAAATGTCTATTCCCACCCGTGTAGAAATGTCTATTCCTACCCGTGTAGAAATGTCTATTCCCACCCGTGTAGAAATGTCTATTCCTACCCGTGTAGAAATGTCTATTCCTACCCGTGTAGAAATGTCTATTCCTACCCGTGTAGAAATGTCTATTCCTACCCGTGTAGAAATCTCTATTCCTACCCGTGTAGAAATCTCTATTCCTACCCGTGTAGAAATCTCTATTCCTACCCGTGTAGAAATCTCTATTCCCACCCGTGTAGAAATGTCTATTCCCACCCGTGTAGAAATGTCTATTCCCACCCGTGTAGAAATGTCTATTCCCACCCGTGTAGAAATCTCTATTCCTACCCGTGTAGAAATCTCTATTCCTACCCGTGTAGATATCTCTATTCCTACCCGTGTAGAAATGTCTATTCCTACCCGTGTAGAAATCTCTATTCCTACCCGTGTAGAAATCTATTCCTACCCTAGAAATGTTATTCCTACCCGTGTAGAAATGTCTATTCCTACCCGTGTAGAAATCTCTATTCCTACCCGTGTAGAAATCTCTATTCCTACCAGTGTAGAAATCTCTATTCCTACCCGTGTAGAAATCTCTATTCCTACCCGTGTAGAAATGTCTATTCCTTGAACAGATGGATTTTGGAGAGGTTTTGTTATTATGTTCATTATATTTCCATGGGGACCATTGTAGGCTAAGGGTTAAACACAAGCTTTCAAAAGCTATGCCGTTGACGTTTGAGTTCACTTGGCTACTGTGAAGGGCATCTATTCTGAAGGTCTAGGCTTTATAGCACTGGTTGTGTACAGTGCATTTGGAAAGTATTCAGACCCCTTGACTTTCTCTACATGTTGTTATGGTACATTACAGCCTTATTCTAAAATTGATTAATCTAAAAACACAATACCCCATAATGACAAAGCGAAAACAGGTTTAGAAATGTTAGCAAATTTATTAAAAATAAAAAACAAATATCTTATTTACATAAATATTCAGATCCTGCTATGGGACTTGAAATTGAGCTCAGGTGCATTCTGTTTCCATTGATCATTCTTCAGATGTTTCTACAACTTGAGTCCACCTGTGGTAAATTCAATTGATTGGACATGATTTGGAAAGGCACACACCTGTCTATATAAGGTCCCACAGTTGACACTGCATGGTCAGAGCAAAAACCAAGCCATGAGGTCAAAGGAATTGTCCGTAGAGCCCCGAGACAGGATTGTGTCGAGCCACAGATCTGGTGAAGTGTACCAAAACATTTCTGCAGCATTGAAGGTCCACAAGAACACAGTGGCCTTTATCATTCTTAAATGGAACAAGTTTAGAACCACCGATACTTTTCCTAGAGCTGGCCACCCGGCCAAACTGAGCAATCGGGGGAGAAGGGCCTTGGTCAGGGAGGTGACAAAGAACCCGATGATCACTCTGACTGAGCTCCAGAGTTCCTCAAGTGGAGATGGGAGAACCTTCCAGAAGGACAACCATCACTGCAGCACTCCACCAATCAGGCCTTTACGGTAGAGTGGCCAGACAGAAGCCACTCCTCAGTAAAAGGCACATGACAGCCCGCTTGGAGTTTGCCAAAAGGCATCTAAAGAATCTCAGACCATGAGAAACGAGAGTCTGAAACCAAGATTGAACTCTGTGGCCTGAATGCCAAGTCTCAGGTCTGGAGGAAACCTGGCACCATCCCTATGGTGAAGCATGGTGGTGGCAGCAACATGCTGTGAGGATGTTTTTCAGCGGAAGGGACTGGCAGACTTGTCAGGATCGAGACAAAGATGAACGGAGCAAAGTACAGAGAGATCCTTGATTTAAAAAAACTGCTCTAGAGCACTCAGGACCTCAGACTGGGGCGAAGGTTCACCTTCCAACAGGACAACGACCCTAAGCACACAGCCAAGACTCCGCAGGAGTGGCTTCGGGACAAGCCTCAATGTCCTTGAGTGGCCCAGTCAGAGCCCAGACTTGAACCCGAGCGAACATCTCTGGAGAGACCTGAAAATAGCTGTGCAGCGACGCTCCCCATCCGACCTGACGGAGCTTGAAAGGATCTGCAGAGAATAATGGGAGGAACTCCCCAAATTACAGATGTGCCAAACTTGTAGCGTCATACCCAAGAAGACTTAAGACTAATTGCTGCCAAAGGCGCTTCAATAAATTACTGATTAAAGGGTCTGAATACTTATGCAATTGTGATATCGGTTTAAAACTTTAATGTGCACAAATTTCTAAAAAGCTGTTTTTGCTTTGTCATTATGGGGTATGTGTTCAGATTTAGGAGGCAATTCTTTTGTTGTTGATTTAATACATTTTAGAATAAGGCTGCAATGTAGCAAAATGTGGAAAGGGGTCTGAATACTTTCCAGAATGCACTGTGTATTGCATCAATTAGATGTGACGTTGCATAGTCCCCAAGACGAGCGAGGAGTGTCGTCATATGCACTGCCTCATGGACACGCATCTCTTTTGATACCCGTTTGATTTATTCTATTCTAAGGAGTGGCACGACAGCAATGAGTCAGCATTGCAATGTTGTTTTACCCTCTTCTTCACGTCACCGTGTTCTATCCCAATGGATCATTAGATGTGACAACCTGGTTGTAACCTACTGGTGTTTAGTCATTTCTTCAAGGCAAGAGAGCCGAGGGAATGTTGACACAGTCTACAGTACATGTTGCCAAAACGGACATTAGCCTTGCTGTTGTATTGAGTGGGAAGATAGCTGCAGGAATAGCCTAAGAAATGGGATTGTGTAAGAGTTGCAACATTAAACTCTTTGGGAGGATAGAGTTCCTAACCAGGGAAATGAAATGGATTTATGTACAGTTCAAACAACTACAAATGAGGCTTGGCTCCTGTTTTGGTGTCAAATGCAGGCTAGTTAGAAATTGAGCAAAAAAAATAATGAAATTATGTTTACCTTGAGTGGGTGAATCTTATATTTTCATGTAATATGTATTTTATAAAGAAATTGATCCCAGAACATCAGGCTGAATCTAACAATAGAATGAGCCAAAAAAACTCAGCTAGATCAAGGTTAGGCCACTGGCGCCCCTTCTGAAGGCCCTCGGATTAACCCTGCCCAAAAATAAAGTCATTTATCATTTTTATGAAACGCAGTCGGGGTCTCAAATTACTGTTGCGATTTAGAACAGTAGAAAACACAAGGTGCCATTTCTAAACGTGGTTGTGTATCGGCAGTTTATCTTCTTATGGTAGTCACCGATAGTCGTTCAATTAGCCCATGTATGTGAAGATTTGTTAGATTGCTAAATCAGCTATCTAAATGTATTATCCTGGTCGAATTACCTACTGTGGTGCCTGCATTGGTTTTGTTATTCTCACTCAGATATAATATTAAAAACGGAAAACATTTATCTATAGCCTATGGCCAAATGTGTTATTGCAGGAAATTCGTTATAAAATTGCAACATTTTCTCTACATCCCATGGCAAAATATGGATGTGGGTACATATAAACCCACGAGCAACTGCTGCCCCTAATGAGTTCAGTTTTTTTTGTGCTGACCTAGAAAGAGCCACAGGTAATGAGTTGTTATTGTTTTGGATAATCACCTACCAACTGTGTGTCAGAGAAGCCTAACCACTTTTCCATCCATAATGCTCTGCAACACCTCAGAATCATTCAGAATCCCCAACTCCACCGTTTTCTCTGTAGGCTGGTGGTCAAAACGTCGGTCATATCCTAGATTGTCGTGTCCCGTCAGGCTGCTGCTGTGTTCACACGTAATTCGCGATAGAGTTTGATCAGGAACCGTTCCGTTCACTGATTCCTTTCCATTCCACTTGCACTTCTCCCCAGCTTCCAGAGTTTTAATCTTGCTCTTCGAGAGCCTTTCTGACAACTTTCTTGCCCAGTGCGCAAAATTGTCCAGGGTGCTTTTATCAAAGTCCTCGGAGTAAACCATTATGTTGCCCGTGTACCACAAAATCCACCAAGCCAGACTGAGGAAAATGATGAGTGCACCCGTGTAGATTAGGAAATCACCGTAGAAGTGACCGTCCAACTTTAGATCGGCGAAAATACCAACTAAAATAACTATCAAACCGCAGACGTCAAAAGCGATGGCTAGGAAAAATAACGGCGCACAGTTCCCCACGCAGTTGTGCGCCATACCTAAGCTGTATGAGTGATTGAGCTCAAATAACGGCAGGGAAGAGCTGAACTCGTTTTACAGGACGCACATTTCCTCACCATCCACCTGTGGTGAACACCTGTGCGCGCAGAGAGCCGCCAGAGAGCCGCCTTCCTGTGACGTCAATGTAAACGAGAGGGTTCAAACTAGAGGGTTTGCACAGATCTGAGTCCAAATTTAGAGCCTTTATCATTTGGGGGAGAAACGCAAAACTGATGTTAGATCAGTGTCTAAGTGTAACCCAAATGACAGGCGGTTGGTCATATGTAAAACAGGTAGGCTTGTATCGAAACAAGCAAATACATTCAAAATGTGTTACATAAAGTGCTGCATTTTAGCATTCCCCCACACCCAATCAGGTTGTCCCACCTGTTCTGTTTGTTGAACCTGAGAAGTGGCTCAGAAACTCATGCTAGTTCTGGGGGAAGCATCCATCTGGCAGTTTATTCTTTAGTTTTGAGATGATCGGACAATGGCTACCCATCACACAGGCTACCCATCACACAGGCTACCCATCACACAGGCTACCCATCACACAGGCTATCCATCACACAGGCTATCCATCACACAGGCTACCCATCACACAGGCTATCCATCACACAGGTTATCCATCACACAATCTACCCATCACACAATCTACCCATCACACAGGTTATCCATCACACAATCTACCCATCACACAATCTACCCATCACACAGGCTATCCATCACACAGGTTATCCATCACACAATCTATCCATCACACAGGCTGGGGTGGGATAATCAAAGGTTGAATATGATCCTCGTATTTTAGACACTATGATTGCTTGTTTTAATTGGTAAGAGTGAGGTTGGCCAGCCCTCCTCCTGGAGAATTGGCCTCTGCATAGTCTAGATTTCTAGAAGTTGTTCTTTAACTGACTTGCCTAATTAAAAAAAGGTTAAAAAAATAAAATACTAATTCTCTGTCGAGAACCATGGAGCAACAAGTTGAGCAGAAACTATAGAGCAGTCTCTCCCAGAACTTGTTCTGTGATACCCATCAACCACACCAGTTTCTGGCCACATCAACTCAAAACTAATCAGTCAGAGTCAGTCCCGCCCAACAGTAAACACCTGCTTAATGCCACTATAAAGCTCTTATAAAAGGGTTTGTTTATAGTGGGACCATAATTAGTCCAACTGATATAAATACTGTTTGTGCTTTTGCTTAGTGTTCCTGAGCTAATGGGAAAGAGTAATTTGTCTGCAGCAATAATCATGCATATTTTTATTTATTTATTTACAGAATAAAAAAATGTAGAGCTGTTGTTTTCCAATTCGGCTGCTGAGGGCGCCAAACCCCTTTGCAACAGGCCCAAACCCTGCTTCAGCGACTCACTCACGCTGCCTGTATAACGCCTGAGTGGCCAAGTAAGTAACGCGCGTGTGTGTGTGTGTTATTTAGAGCAAAGCTTGAAGGAGGCCGATAACATCCTTTCCAACTGTGTGTTTTAGGGACTAAGTGTTTTCACAAACACTGCGTTCATGAGCCCATTATGGACTTTGAGGTGAGGCCTGAGTTGACATTTATGTCTTTCAACACAGTGCATTGTATTAATGGTAGGCGTTTGAATGACAACAAGTTCACCCCAATCATCACCTCAAAGTGAGGGTGATATCTGATACTATCTCTAGTGTTGGCAGCTGAAATGACGGTCTAGTATACCTGTGTGTCACTGGGACACAAACACACACATATAGCCTCTGTACACATACTGTATCTAAACTGTGCACCCAGTTAATCCCCTGCATTCCTATACGGTATACTGCATTGCAGGGTTCTTGCCTGTCCAGTATATTCCCTTATGAAGAGGATTTTATATAGACGACCTGGCAGATACCTCCAGTCAGGTTGAACAGGAGAGGGAAGGCGAGGCTGAGACAAGGTGAGGGAGGGGAGATGAGGCTGAGATGAGGTGAGGTGAGGGGAGGCGAGTGGAGGAGAAGGGAGGGGAGGGGAGGCTAAGACGAGGGAAGGTGAGGCGAGGGGAGGAGAGGCTGAGACGAGGGGAGGGGAGGAGAGATGAGGGGAGGTGAGGGGAGGGGAGGCTAATACGAGGGAAGGTGAGGCGAGGGGAGGAGAGGCTGAGACGGGGGGAGGGGAGGGGAGGAGAGATGAGGGGAGGGGAGGGGAGGGGAGGTGAGGATAGGCTGAGACGAGGGGAGGAGAGACGAGGGGAGGTGAGGGGAGGCGAGGGGAGGAGATGCTGAGACGAGGGGAGGGGAGGTGAGGGGAGGAGAGGGGAGGGGAGGCTGAGACGAGGGAAGGTGAGGCGAGGGGAGGAGAGGTGAGGCCAGGCTGAGATTAGGGGAGGCTAGGAGAGGAGACGATAGGCTGAGATGAAGGAATGAGAGGAGATGGTAGGCTGAGACATGGGGAGGCGAGGGGAGTGGAGGAGAGGGGAGGTGAGGCTGAGACGAGGGAGGAGAGGGAAGGTGAGGGGAGGAGAGGGGAGGTGAGGCAAGGCAAGACTGAGTTGAGGGGAGGCAAACGGAGGGGAGGGGAGGGGAGGCAAGACTGAGATGAGGAGAGGGGAGGAGAGGCTAAGGGGAGGAGAAGCTGAGATGAGGGAAGGCGAGGGGAGGCAAGGCTGAGATGAGGGGAGGCTTAGACGAGGAGGGGAGGAGAGGTAAGACTGAGATGAGGGGAGGCTAGGGGAGGTGAGGCAAGGGAAGGGGAGGCAAGACTGAGATGAGGGGAGGGGAGGTAGGGAAGTAGAGGGAGGGGAGGTGAGGGGAGGCAAGACTGAGATGAGGGGAGGCTTAGACGAGGTGAGGGAAGGAGAGGTAAGACTGAGATGAGGGGAGGTGAGGCAAGGGAAGGGAGGCAATACTGAGATGAGGGGAGGGGAGGTGAGGGGAGGATAGGGGAGGCTTAGCCGAGTTAAGGCTGAGGCGAGGGGAGGCGTGGTTAGGAGAGGGGAGGCTTAGACGAGGTAAGGCTGAGTCGAGGGGAGGCGTGGTTAGGAGAGGGGAGGTGTGGTTAGGAGAGGGGAGGCGTGGTTAGGAGAGGGGAGGCGTGGTTAGGAAAGGGGAGGCGAAGCTGAGATGAAGGGAGGAAAGAAGCTCAAGCCAAGTCAAGACTCACACTCTGTCCTATCATCACTCTGTCCTATCATCACTCTGTCCTATCATTACTCTGTCCTATCATCACTCTGTCCTATCATCACTCTGTCCTATCATCACTCTGTCCTATCATTACTCTGTCCTATCATCACGCTGTCCTATCATCACTTGGTCCTATCATTACTCTGTCCTATCATCACTCTGTCCTATCATCACTTTGTCCTATCATTACTCTGTCCTATCATCACTCGGTCCCATCATTACTCTGTCCTATCATTACTCTGCCCTATCATCACACTGTCCTATCATCACTATGTCCTATCATCACTATGTCCTATCATCACTCTGTCCTATCATTACTCGGTCCTATCATTACTCTGTCCTATCATCACTCTGTCCTATCATCACTCTGTCCTATCATCACTCTGTCCTATCATCACTCTGTCATATCATCACTCTGTCCTATCATCACTCTGTCCTATCTGTCCCTATCATCATAACTCTGTCCTATCATCACGTTGTCCCTATCATCACTCTGTCCTATCATTACACTGTCTATCATCACTCTGTCCTATCATTATCATCTCACGTTGTCCTATCATTACTCTGTCCTATCATCACTCGGTCCTATCATCACTCTGTCCTATCATTACTCTGTCCTATCATCACTATGTCCTATCATCACTCTGTCCTATCATCACTCTGTCCTATATCATCCTATCATTCTGTCCTATCATCATTACTCTGTCCTATCATCACTCTGTCCTATCATCACTCTGTCCTATCATCACTCTGTCCTATCATCACTCTGTCCTATCATCACTCTGTCCTATCATCACTCTGTCCTATCATCACTCTGTCCTATCATCACTCTGTCCTATCATTACTCTGTCCTATCATCACTCTGTCCTATCATCACTCTGTCCTATCATCACTCTGTCCTATCATCACTCTGTCCTATCATCACTCTGTCCTATCATTACTCTGTCCTATCATCACTCTGTCCTATCATTACTCTGTCCTATCATCACCACTCTGTCCTATTATCACTCTATCATCATCACTCTGTCCTATCATCTGTCCTATCATCACTCTATCTATCATCACTCTGTCCTATCATCACTCTGTCCTATCCTATCATCACGCTGTCCTATCATCACTCTGTCCTATCATCGCTGTCCTAACATCACTCTGTCCTATCATCACTCTGTCCTATCATCACTCTATCCTGTCACTCTGTCCTATCATCACTCTGTCCTATCATCACTCTATCCTATCTCTGTCCTATCATCCTATCATCTTTGTCCTATCATCACTCTGTCCTATCATCACTCGGTCCCATCATTATCATCATTACTCTGTCCTATCACGCTGTCATCATCACTATGTCCTATCATCACTCTGTCCTATCATCACTCTGTCCTATCATTACTCTGTCCTATCATCCTATCATCACTCTGTCCCTCATCATTCACTCTGTCCTATCATCCTATCATCACTCTGTCCTATCATCCTCGGTCCCATCATCACTGTCCCATCATTACTCTGTCCTATCATTACCCTGTCCTCATCACGCTGTCCTATCATCACTATGTCCTCATCACTCGGTCCTATCTGTCCTATCATTACTCGGTCCTATCATCACTCTGTCCTATCATCACACTGTCCTATCATCACTCTGTCCTATCATCACTCTGTCCTATCATCACTCTGTCCTATCATCACTCTGTCACTCTATCCTATCATCACTGTCCTATCATCACTCTGTCCTATCACTCTGTCATCTCACTGTCCTATCATTACTCTGTCCTATCATTACTCTGTCCTATCATCACGCTGTCCTATCATCTGTCCTATCATCACTCTGTCCTATCATCACTCTGTCCTATCATTACTCGGTCCTATCATCACTCTGTCCTATCATCTGTCCTATCATCTGTCCTATCATCACTCTGTCCTATCATCACTCTGTCCTATCATCACTCTGTCCGGTCCCATCATCACTCTGTCCTATCATTACTCTGTCCTATCATTACTCTGTCCTACCATCACGCTGTCCTATCATCACTATGTCCTATCATCACTCTGTCCTATCATTACTCTGTCCTATCATTACTCTGTCCTATCATCACACTGTCCTATCATCACTCTGTCACATCATCACTCTGTCCTATCATCACTCTGTCCTATCATCACTCTGTCCTATCATTACTCTGTCCTATCATCACTGTCCTATCATTACTCTGTCCTATCATCACCCTGTCCTATCATCACTCTGTCCTATCATCACTCTGTCCTATCATTACTCTGTCCTATCATTACTCTGTCCTATCATTACTCTGTCCTATCATCACTCTGTCCTATCATCACTCTGTCCTATCATCACTCTGTCCTATCATCACTCTGTCCTATCACCACTCTGTCCTATCATCACTCTGTCCTATCATCACTCTGTCCTATCATCACTCTGTCCTATCATCACTCTGTCCTATCATCACTCTGTCCTATCATCACTCTGTCCTATCATCACTCTGTCCTATCATCACTCTGTCCTATCATCACTCTGTCCTATCATCACTCTGTCCTATCATCACTCTGTCCTATCATCACTCTGTCCTATCATACGCTGTCCTATCATCACCCTGTCCACTCTGTCCATCACTCTGTCCTATCATCACTCTGTCCTATCATCACTCTGTCCTATCCTATCATCACTCTGTCCTATCATCACTCTGTCCTATCATCACTCTGTCCTATCTTTACTCTGTCCTCTGTCCCATCATCCTCTGTCCTATCATCACTCTGTCCTATCATCACTCTGTCCTATCATCACTATGTCCTATCATCACTCTGTCCTATCATCACTCTGTCCTATCATTACTCTGTCCTAGCATTACTCTTTCCGAGCATTACTCTGTCCTATCATTACTCTGTCCTAGCATTACTATGTCCTATCATCACTCTGTCCTATCATCACTCTGCCCTATCATTACTCTGTCCTATCATTAGTCTGTCCTATCATCACTCTGTCCTATCATTACTCTGTCCTATCATTACTCTGTCCTATTATCACTCTGTCCTATCATTACTGTGACTATTACTGCTGCGACCAGGGCAGGCCCTAGCTGTATGGGGGACCTAAGATAGATTTGGTTGTGGGCCCCCCCCACCATGAGGGAAAAATGTTTAGTGGCCCACCACTTTACAGCAGAGATAAAAATACGGGCGATTATATTGCTGAAAGTCACCTTGTCCTAGAGAGATTTACACGGTCATCAAAACCTCACACCAGGGTGGCCTACACGGAACACAACCCATACTTTAAATGTAGAGCTGTTGTTTTGTCAAGAAACGGAATAGAGCTAAGCACAGGCAAAATCCTAGAGGAGAACCTGCCTTAGTCTGCTTTCCAACAGACACTGAGAGACAAATTCACTTTTCAGCAGGACAATAACCTAAAACACACGGCCAAATAAAAACTGGAGTTGCTTAACAATACAACATTGAATGTACCCGAGTGGCCTAGTTACAGTTTTGACTAAAATCGTCTTTAAAAACTACGTCAAGACTTTAAAATGGCTGTCTAGCAATTGATCAACAACCAATTTGACAGCCTTAAAAACTTTAAAAAGAATAATCTGCAAATATTGTACAATCCAGGTGTGCAAATCTCTTAGAGATTTACTCAGACTCACAGTGGTAATCCCTGCCAAATGGGATTGTAACATGTATTGACTTAGGGGGTTGAATACTTATGTAGTCAAGATATATTAATGTTTTATTTTTCATGTATATTTGTTTTTACTAATGTTTGAATTTTTCTTCCACTTTGACGTTAGAGTATTTTGTGTAGATCGTTGAAAAAAATGAAAATGAAATCCAATTTAATTCCAATTTGTAACACAACAACATGTTTGAGAAACAACATGTTTCCTCATGGTTCTCTTTAAAGTCATGTTCTCAGAACATTAAGGAATCTTTCTACAACAAAAAAAACACAAGAAAACATGAGTAACGTTCAAAGAACGTTCGTTCTCAGTGTCAACGAAGTGTGTTCAGGTGCGTTGGCCACGCCCACTAATTGGCCAACACCTGATCTTAATGAGTGCTTGTTTCTTTTGAAATGGGGTCTGTTTTGAATAGACTTTAATGAACAGCTTTGTATGAGTTAAAAAACATGGTAGGCTAGCTGCATCCTGGTGGCGCAGTGGACTAATTCCATGGATAGAGAACAGAAGATCATAGGTTTGCATGTCACTGATGGCATGCCACAGTACAGTGGGGCAAAAAAAGTATTTAGTCAGCCACCAATTGTGCAAGTTCTCCCACTTAAAAAGATGAGAGAGGCCTGTAATTTTCATCATAGACACACTTCAACTATGACAAAATGAGAGAAAATAAATCCAGAAAATCACATTGTAGGATTTGTAATGAATTTATTTGCAAATTATGGTGGAAAATAAGTATTTGGTCAATAACAAAAGTTTATCTCAATACTTTGTTATATATCCTTTGTTGGCAATGACAGAGGTCAAACATTTTCTGTAAGTCTTAACAAGGTTTTCACACACTGTTGCTGGTATTTTGGCCCATTCCTCCATGCAGATCTCCTCTAGAGCAGTGATGTTTTGGGGCTGTTGCTGGGCAACACAGACTTTCAACTTCCTCCAAAGATTTTCTATGGGGTTGAGATCTGGAGACTGGCTAGGCCACTCCAGGACCTTGAAATGCTTCTTACGAAGCCACTCCTTCGTTGCCCGGGCGGTGTGTTTGGGATCATTGTCTTGCTGAAAGACCCAGCCACGTTTCATCTTCAATGCCCTTGCTGATGGAAGGAGGTGTTCACTCAAAATCTCATGATACATGGCCCCATTCATTCTTTCCTTTACACGGATCAGTCGTCCTGGCCCCTTTTCAGAAAAACAGCACCAAAGCATGATGTTTCCACCCCCATGCTTCACAGTAGGTATGGTGTTCTTTGGATGCAACTCAGCATTCTTTGTCCTCCAAACACGACGAGTTGAGTTTTTACCAAAAAGTTATATTTTGGTTTGATCTGACCATATGACATTCTCCCAATCTTCTTCTGGATCATCAAAATGCTCTCTAGCAAAATTCAGACGGGCCTGGACATGTACTGGCTTAAGCAGGGGGACACGTCTGGCACTGCAGGATTTGAGTCCCTGGCGGCGTAGTGTGTTACTGATGGTAGGCTTGGTTACTTTGGTCCCAGCTCTCTGCAGGTCATTCACTAGGTCCCTCCGTGTGGTTCTGGGATTTTTGCTCACGTTCTTGTGATAATTTTGACCCCACGGGGTGAGATCTTGCGTGGAGCCCCAGATCGAGGGAGATTATCAGTGGTCTTATATGTCTTCCATTTACTAATAATTGCTCCCACAGTTGATTTCTTCAAACCAAGCTGCTTACCTATTGCAGATTCATTCTTTCCAGCCTGGTGCAGGTCTACAATTTTGTTTCTGGTGTCCTTTAACAGCTCTTTGGTCTTGGCCATAGTGGAGTTTGGAATGTGACTGTTTGAGGTTGTGGACAGGTGTCTTTTATACTGATAACAAGTTCAAACATGTGCCATTAATACAGGTAACGAGTGGAGGACAGAGGAGCCTCTTAAAGAAGAAGTTACAGGTCTGTGAGAGCCAGAAATCTTGCTTGTTTGTAGGTGACCAAATACTTATTTTCCACCATAATTTGCAAATAAATTCATTAAAAATCCTACAATGTGATTTTATGGATTTTTTTTCTCATTTTGTCTGTCATAGTTGAAGTGTACATATGATGAAAATTACAGGCCTCTCTCATATTTTTTGAAGTGGGAGAACTTGCACAATTGGTGGCTGACTAAATACTTTTTTGCCCCACTGTAAATAAATACGTGTTTGCCTGATTGATAATGCCTGAGCAAACGAATGTCCATATGTTCTATGCTTGCACTTCTAAACAACCAAAACTAAACTGTTGTTTGAAATCTTATTGAAACATTCAGAGAAAGTTTTTAAAAAAAACTCCAAATAACCTAGAATTGTTGTTCCCGGAACGTTAATAAAACTTCACAGGAAAATGTTCAGGGTCTCATACTAAAACATTCTCAGAACCTCCTTGCAACCTAAAGATTTTAGTTTCCAGAACAGACAAAATGTTAAATTTCGTTCTCAGCGCGTGAAAAACAACAACAAAAAACGTTTGGTTTCACCGGTCGGGAAACGTGTGGCTTCATTCCCAGAACCAATGGGAAACCAAAAACTCTCCCACAACTTCCAAGGAACCAAATGTGCTAGCTGGGATAGCGCCGTCTGTATATTTTTGTGTGGTGACATTTCTCCAGCCCCTCCTTCAGATTTTTACCGAAATAGTGGTGGTAGTACGCTTCGTTATTGTTTCAACTGCTGATTGGTCCTTTAAGATTCTCCTATGGAGTGCTGTCCATTCCAACGCCATAGATTTTAGATGTTAGGTATCGATGATCCAGCAGCAGTCCGGCACCATTTTAGAATAATTAGTTGGGTATATTATTTCATTGCATATAGTATGACATCAAACCTGTCACTCCCTGACCTTAGAGATTTTTAGGTCTCTATTTTGGTTTGGTCAGGGTGTGATTTGGGTGGGCATTCTATGTTCTTTTTTCTATGTTTTTGTATTTCTTTGTTTTGGCCAGGTATGGTTCTCAATCAGTGACAGTTGTCTATCGTTGTCTCTGATTGGGAACCATGCTTAGGTAGATTTTTCCCATTTACATTTACAATTAAGTCATTTAGCAGACGCTCTTATCCAGAGCGACTTACAAATTGGTGCATACACCTTATGACATCCAGTGGAAGAGCCACTTGCATCTAAATCTTTTTTTTGGGGGGGGTGAGAAGGATTACTTACCCTTACTTACCCTATCCTAGGTATTCCTTGAAGAGGTGGGGTTTCAGGTGTCTCCGGAAGGTGGTGATTGACTCCGCTGTCCTGGCGTCGTGAGGGAGTTTGTTCCACCATTGGGGGCCAGAGCAGCGAACAGTTTTGACTGGGCTGAGCGGGAACTGTACTTCCTCAGTGGTAGGGAGGCGAGCAGGCCAGAGGTGGATGAACGCAGTGCCCTTGTTTGGGTGTAGGGCCTGATCAGAGCCTGGAGGTACTGAGGTGCCGTTCCCCTCACAGCTCCGTAGGCAAGCACCATGGTCTTGTAGCGGATGCGAGCTTCAACTGGAAGCCAGTGGAGAGAGCGGAGGAGCGGGGTGACGTGAGAGAACTTGGGAAGGTTGAACACCAGACGGGCTGCGGCGTTCTGGATGAGTTGTAGGGGTTTAATGGCACAGGCAGGGAGCCCAGCCAACAGCGAGTTGCAGTAATCCAGACGGGAGATGACAAGTGCCTGGATTAGGACCTGCGCCGCTTCCTGTGTGAGGCAGGGTCGTACTCTGCGGATGTTGTAGAGCATGAACCTACAGGAACGGGCCACCGCCTTGATGTTAGTTGAGAACGTCAGGGTGTTGTCCAGGATCACGCCAAGGTTCTTAGCGCTCTGGGAGGAGGACACAATGGAGTTGTCAACCGTGATGGCGAGATCATGGAACGGGCAGTCCTTCCCCGGGAGGAAGAGGAGCTCCGTCTTGCTGAGGTTCAGCTTGAGGTGGTGATCCGTCATCCACACTGATATGTCTGCCAGACATGCAGAGATGCGATTCGCCACCTGGTCATCAGAAGGGGGAAAGGAGAAGATTAATTGTGTGTCATCTGCATAGCAATGATAGGAGAGACCATGTGAGGTTATGACAGAGCCAAGTGACTTGGTGTATAGCGAGAATAAGAGAGGGCCTAGAACAGAGCCCTGGGGGACACCAGTGGTGAGAGCGCGTGGTGAGGAGACAGATTCTCGCCACGCCACCTGGTAGGAGCGACCTGTCAGGTAGGACGCAATCCAAGCGTGGGCCGCGCCGGAGATGCCCAACTCGGAGAGGGTGGAGAGGAGGATCTGATGGTTCACAGTATCGAAGGCAGCCGATAGGTCTAGAAGGATGAGAGCAGAGGAGAGAGAGTTAGCTTTAGCAGTGCGGAGCGCCTCCGTGATACAGAGAAGAGCAGTCTCAGTTGAATGACTAGTCTTGAAACCTGACTGATTTGGATCAAGAAGGTCATTCTGAGAGAGATAGCGGTAGAGCTGGCCAAGGACGGCACGCTCAAGAGTTTTGGAGAGAAAAGAGAGAAGGGATACTGGTCTGTAGTTGTTGACATCGGAGGGATCGAGTGTAGGTTTTTTCAGAAGGGGTGCAACTCTCGCTCTCTTGAAGACGGGAGGGACGTAGCCAGCGGTCAGGGATGAGTTGATGAGCGAGGTGAGGTAAGGGAGAAGGTCTCCGGAAATGGTCTGGAGAAGAGAGGAGGGGATAGGGTCAAGCGGGCAGGTTGTTGGGCGGCCGGCCGTCACAAGACGCGAGATTTCATCTGGAGAGAGAGGGGAGAAAGAGGTCAGAGCATAGGGTAGGGCAGTGTGAGCAGAACCAGCGGTGTCGTTTGACTTAGCAAACGAGGATCGGATGTCGTCGACCTTCTTTTCAAAATGGTTGACGAAGTCATCTGCAGAGAGGGAGGGGGGGGATTCAGGAGGGAGGAGAAGGTGGCAAAGAGCTTCCTAGGGTTAGAGGCAGATGCTTGGAATTTAGAATGGTAGAAAGTGGCTTTAGCAGCAGAGACAGAGGAGGAAAATGTAGAGAGGAGGGAGTGAAAGGATGCCAGGTCCGCAGGGAGGCGAGTTTTCCTCCATTTCCGCTCGGCTGCCCGGAGCCCTGTTCTGTGAGCTCGCAAGGAGTCGTCGAGCCACGGAGCAGGAGGGGAGGACCGAGCCGGCCTGGAGGATAGGGGACATAGGGAGTCAAAGGATGCAGTAAGGGAGGAGAGGAGGGTTGAGGAGGCAGAATCAGGAGATAGGTTGGAGAAAGTTTGAGCAGAGGGAAGAGATGATAGGATGGAAGAGGAGAGAGTAGCGGGGGAGAGAGAGCGAAGGTTGGGACGGCATGATACCATCCGAGTAGGGGCAGTGTGGGAAGTGTTGGATGAGAGCGAGAGGGAAAAGGATACAAGGTAGTGGTCGGAGACTTGGAGGGGAGTTGCAATGAGGTTAGTGGAAGAACAGCATCTAGTAAAGATGAGGTCAAGCGTATTGCCTGCCTTGTGAGTAGGGGGGAAGGTGAGAGGGTGAGGTCAAAAGAGGAGAGGAGTGGAAAGAAGGAGGCAGAGAGGAATGAGTCAAAGGTAGACGTGGGGAGGTTAAAGTCGCCCAGAACTGTGAGAGGTGAGCCGTCCTCAGGAAAGGAGCTTATCAAGGCATCAAGCTCATTGATGAACTCTCCGAGGGAACCTGGAGGGCGATAAATGATAAGGATGTTAAGCTTGAAAGGGCTGGTAACTGTGACAGCATGGAATTCAAAGGAGGCGATAGACAGATGGGTAAGGGGAGAAAGAGAAAGACCACTTGGGAGAGATGAGGATCCCGGTGCCACCACCCCGCTGACCAGAAGCTCTCGGGGTGTGCGAGAACACGTGGGCGGACGAGGAGAGAGCAGTAGGAGTAGCAGTGTTATCTGTGGTGATCCATGTTTCCGTCAGTGCCAAGAAGTCAAGGGACTGGAGGGAGGCATAGGCTGAGATGAACTCTGCCTTGTTGGCCGCAGATCGGCAGTTCCAGAGGCTACCGGAGACCTGGAACTCCACGTGGGTCGTACGCGCTGGGACCACCAGATTAGGGTGGCCGCGGCCGCGCGGTGTGGAGCGTTTGTATGGTCTGTGCAGAGAGGAGAGAACAGGGATAGACAGACACATAGTTGACAGGCTACAGAAAAGGCTACGCTAATGCAAGGAGATTGGAATGACAAGTGGACTACACGTCACGAATGTTCAGAAAGTTAAGCTTACGTAGCAAGAATCTCATTGACTAAAATGATTAAAATGATACAGTACTGCTAAAGTAGGCTAGCTGGCAGTGGCTGCGTTGTTGACACTACACTAATCAAGTCGTTCCGTTGAGTGTAATAGTTTCTACAGTGCTACTATACGGGGGGCTAGCTGGCTAGCTAGCAGTGTTGTTTACGTTACGTTGCGTTAAAAGAACGACAATAGCTGGCTAGCTAACCTAGGAAATCGCTCTAGACTACACAATTATCTTTGAAACAAAGACGGCTATGTAACTAGCTACGATCAAACAAATCAAACCGTTGTACTGTAATGAAATGAAATGAAAATGTGACACTACCTGACCGGTGATTGAATTCGAAACAGTAGACGTTGGCTAGCTGTTAGCTGTTGGCTAGCTAGCAGAGTCTCCTACGTTAAGGACGACAAATAGCTGGCTAGCGAACCTCAGTGAATTAAGATAATCACTCCAAGGCTACACACACTAAACTACACAATTATCTTGAAAACAAAGACAGCTATGTAGCTAGCTAACGCTAGACTAATCAAGTCGTTGAGTTGAGTGAATAGCACTACAGTGATGCTAATCTGTGTGCGTTAGCTAGCGCTTGCTAGCTCCTGGGCGAATAGCAGTGAAGGCTACGTTAGGGCGACGAAATACGATAATTATGCAATTATCTCTGATACAAGGACAGCTATGTAGCTAGCTAAGAAGAATTGCTAAGATTAGACAAATCAACCGTTGTACTATAATGAAATGTAATGAAAAAGTTATACAACCTGCAGAGCGAAGTGCGAATGCGACCGCTCGCTCCAACCCGGAACCGGAAAAAAAAAAATAATGGTTTTTGTGGGTAGTTAATATCTGTTGAGTGTTTTGCACCTTACAGGACTTTTTCGGTTATTCTCTTTGTTATTTTTGTTGTGGTGGGTAGTTACAGAATTACCCACCACAAGCGGACCAAGCAGCGTGGTACGGAGGAGCAGAGGGTTCAGGACTCCTGGACATGGGAGGAGATATTGGACAGACAGGGACCCTGGAGACAGGCTGGGTAATATTGCCTCCCGAAAGAAGAACTGGAGGCAGCTAAAGCTGAGCGGCGGCGATATGAGGCAAGGCAGCGCAGCAGGCACGAGAGGCAGCCCCAAAATCTTTTTTGGGGGGATGCACAGCCCGGTTCATCTGGTGCCTCCTCTACGCACCAGGCCTCCTGTAGGCCTCCTGTAGGTCTCCCAAGCCTGGTGGGCCCTGTGGCAGCCCCACGCACCAGGATGTCTCTGCGTCTCCTCCCTCCAGTCTGGAGCCTCCAGAGGCGCCCTTCAGTCCGGAGCTTCCAGCGACACTCTCCAGTCCGGGGCCGACAACGAGGTTGCCCAGTCCATGGCCCACTACGAGGGTGCCCAGTCCGGGGCCTGCTACGAGGGTGCCCAGTCCGGGGCCGACAACGAGGGTGCCCAGTCCAGGGCCCGCTACGAGGGTGCCCAGTCCGGGCCCGCTACGAGGGTGCCCAGTCCAGGGCCCGCTACGAGGGTGCCCAGTCCGGGCCCGCTACGAGGATGCCCAGTCCGGGGCCCGCTACGAGGATGCCCAGTCCGGGGCCCGCTACGAGGGTGCCCAGTCCAGGGCCCGCTACGAGGGTGCCCAGTCCAGGGCCCGCTACGAGGGTGCCCAGTCCAGGGCCGGCGGCAAGGGTCCCCGCTCTAGAGGCGGGGTCTACGTCCCTCACCAGAGCCGTCACCGCAGAGAAATGCCCACCCAGACCCTCCCCTATAGTTTCAGGTTTTGCGACCGGATTCCGCACCTTTTGGGGAGTACTGTCACACCCTGACCGTAAGAGCTTTTTAGGTCTCTATTTTGGTTTGGTCTCAGGGTGTGAATTGGGTGGGCATTCTATGTTCTTTTTTCTATGTTTTTGTATTTCTTTGTTTTGGCCGGGTATGGTTCTCAATCAGGGACAGCCTATTGTTGTCGATGATGGGAACCATACTTCGGTAGCGTTTTCACACATGGTTTATGTGGGTAGTTCATTTCTGTTTAGTGTTTTGCACCTTACAGGACTTTTTCGGTTATTCTCTTTGTTTTTTTTGTTATGGTGTTCAGTTCCAATAAAAAGCATGAACACTTACCACGCTGCGCTTCCAATGATTCCTCTTCCTCTTCCTTAGACGATGGATATCTTTACAAATCCAAAGTACTTCGGCACAGAAACAATTGTCTTGCAAAGCTCCACTTAAGATCAATCTGAGTGAGAGAGTTCAGAGTTCTACCTTCTTTTCTCTTTGAGCAACTTCTAGTGCGATAAATAGTGGGCTTATTAAATAATTGAGCCTAGGAAGGTAATTGAAGACATTGATAAATAATATCCATTCTCATTACAGCCGTCCTCGGACACTTCCAGAGTTATAGGTCAATGGGTAAAGTTGGCAAGAGATCTAAAAACTGAAGAAATGATCTCACTTCTCTGTCCTGTCTCTCTCATCAGGGCTGTATGAAGCTTGGATGCGGCAGGTGGTTTGGCTGCACTAAGTTTCAGTAGGATGTCAGATCTCGCTGCGTTAGAAGTCGGGGATGTTTTGGGGAGGCTGACATTTTCCGGCCCCTGATTTCCCAGAGGGTCAGCAGTCTCGACATGCATGAACGTCCTGAGCATTTAAGCAGGCAGACCACACCTCCCTTAAAAGTGTGTGTGTACTGTCTGTGTGTATTGTGTTTGCACTGTGTGTGTGTGTGTGTGTGTGTGTGTGTGTGTGTGTGTGTGTGTGTGTGTGTGTGTGTGTGTGTGTGTGTGTGTGTGTGTGTGTGTGTGTGTGTGTGTGTGTACCAATCAGACTCCACCACTCCCCCCTCACTTTTCCCTTATTTTATTCAGTGCAGTTCATTTCTGTCAGAGAGATTTGCTAACTTTCTCAAGTTACTCTTAGATGTTACTCAAAACTGAAAGCATCTACCATCGCATTTAATCATGGTACCATAGCATTTAATCATGGTACCATAGCATTTAATCATGGTACCATAGCATTTAATCATGGTACCATAACATTTAATCATGGTACCATAGCATTTAATCATGGTACCATAGCATTTAATCATGGTACCATAACATTTAATCATGGTACCATAGCATTTAATCATGGTACCATAGCATTTAATCATGGTACCATAGCATTTAATCATGGTACCATAGCATTTAATCATGGTACCATAGCATTTAATCATGGTACCATAGCATTTAATCATGGTACCATAGCATTTAATCATGGTACCATAGCATTTAATCATGGTACCATAGCATTTAATCATGGTACCATAGCATTTAATCATGGTACCATAGCATTTAATCATGGTAACACTGCATTTAATCATGGTAACACTGCATTTAATCATGGTAACACTGCATTTAATCATGGCAAGGCGACTGGAAACATGGCCGAATACAAACAGTGTAGTTATTCCCTCCGCAAGGCAATCAAACAAGCAAAGCGTTAGTATAGAGACAAAGTGGAGTTGCAATTCAACAACTCAAACAAGAGACGCATGTGGCAGGGTCTACAGACAATCACGGATTACAAAAAGAAAACCAGCCCCGTCACGGACATCGATATCTTGCTCCCAAACAAATGAAACCATTTCTTTGAGTGCTTTGAGGACAATACAGGGCCACCGACATGGCCCGCTACCAAAGACTGTGGGCTCTCCTCCATTGCCGAATTGAGTAAAACATTTAAACGTGTTAACCCTTGCAAGGCTAACGGCCCAGACGGCATCTCTAGCCGCGTCCTCAGAGCATGCGCAGGCCAGCTGGCTGGTGTGCTTACGGACATATTTAATCAATCCCTATCCCAGTCTGCTGTTCCCACATGCTTCAAGATGGCCACCATTTTTCCTGTACCCAAGGAAGCAAAGGTAACTGAACTAAATGACTATCGCCCCATTGCACTCACTTCTGTCCTCATGAAGTGCTTTGAGAGACTAGTCAAGGATCATACCACCACCACCCTACCTGATACCCTAGACCCATTCCAATTTGCTTAACGCCACAATAGGTCCATAGACGATGCAAACGGCATCACGCTGCACTATCCCATCTGGACGATAGGAATACCTATGTAAGAATGCTGTTATCATTAAGCTTGAGACCCTGGGTCTCGACCCCGCCCTGTGCAACTGGGTCCTGGACTTCCTGACGGGCCGCTCCCTGGTGGTGACGGTAGGAAACATCATCTCCACACCGCTGATCCTCAACACTGGGGCCCCACAAGGGTGCGTTCTCAGCCCTGTCCTGTACTCCCTGTTCACCTACGACTGTGTAGCCTACCACACCTCCAACTCAATCATCAAGTTTGCAGACGACCCTACAGTGGTAGGCTTGATTACCAACAACGACGAGATGGCCTACAGGGAGGAGGTGAGGGCTCAAGGAGTGTGGTGCCATGAAAATAACCACTCACTCAATGTCAGCAAAACAAAAGAGATGATCGTGGACTTCAGGAAACAACAAAGGGAGCACCCCCCTATCCACATCGACGGGACTGCAGTGGAGACGGTGGACATTTTTAAGTTCCTCTGTGTACATATCACAGACAAACTGAAATGGTCCACGTACAAAGACAGTGTGGTGAAGAAGGCGCAAACAGCGTCTCTTCAACCTCAGGAGGCTGGAAAAATGTGTCTTGTCACCGAAAACCCTCTAACTTTTACAGGTGCACAATTGAGAGCATCCTGTCAGGCTGTACCACCGCCCACAACTCCAGAGCCAGGGGCAAACTACCTGCCCTCCAGGACACCTACAACACTCGATGTCACAGGAAGGCAAAAAATATCATCAAGGACAATAACCACCCGGGCATCATAACTGAAGTTCTGTAATTTAAGAGAGCCAGTGTTTATACCAAAGAGGCGGAGACACACACAATATGTCTCTGAGTGTATGAGGTTTCTTGAAAAAGGAAACAGGGTCTTTAACAGACAGCTTATCTGTGTATATACGTACACAAATGAGGGCTTGGCCAGGGGGTTGGAGTTTGGTGTGTGTCAGAGTACATTAGTCTCACCTTGACCTGATGGGTTCAGTGACAGCCCCACACACACACACACACACACACACACACACACACACACACACACACACACTCTTCTTGGTGGAGGTCAAAGGGCAGTCCCCATCAGCTAATGTCTAGAGAGAGATTATCCCTCCAAGGACACTAGCAGTTATTTATAGTATTAAATCATGACGTTCCGACTCCCCCCAGCTATAACAGGGGTGGGGGACAGACAGAGGGAAGCATGACGCCAATTAAATCTCTCCTCTATCCTCTTCTCCCACCCTCCCTCCTCTAAGTAGCCATTGTCTTCTACCCTGGGCATATAAGTCAGGATGGAGAGAGAGAGAGAAATGGATGTGGAGAGAGAGAGAGGAATGGATATAGAGACAGGATATATATATAAATATGTAGAGAGAGAGTGAAAGGGAGAGAGAGAGATGGATAAGAGACAGAGAGAGAGAGTGAGAGAGAGGGAGGAATGTATATATATATATATATATATATAATATATACATATATATGAGAGAGAGAGACACAGAGACAGAGGGAGAGAGACAGCGAGAGAGAGAGAGGAATGGATATATATACAGTGCCTTTGCATAGTATTCGGCCCCCTTGAACTTTGTGACCTTTTGCCACATTTCAGGCTTCAAACATGAAGATATAAAACTGTATTTTTTTGTGAAGAATCAACAACAAGTGGGACACAATCATGAAGTGGAACGACATTTATTGGATATTTCAAACTTTTTTAACAAATCAAAAACTGAAAAATTGGGCGTGCAAAATTATTAGTCAGATTAGAGAGAGAGAGAGAGAGAGAGAGAGAGAGAGAGAGAGAGAGAGAGGAGAGAGAGGGAGAGAGAGAGAGAGAGAGAGAGAGAGAGAGAGAGAGAGAGAGAGAGAGAGAGAGAGAGAGAGAGAGAGAGAGAGACAGAGACAGAGAGAGAGAGAGAGAGAGAGAGAGAGAGGGGAGAGAGCAAGAGACTTGACTTTTTTCCTTTCTTTAATGAAATGTTCCTCCGCCAAATAACCAACTTTGCCTGAGCAAACAGTCAATTCAACAAAACACATTTGGCCGTCTCCTTATTTGAATACCTGTACCCCATTATAAACATCCCAACAGTAAAAACCACCCCCAACCTCTCACACAGACATTCCAACAGAGACACTAATGGCATTAACCTGGCGCACACAGAAAACACATGAATCACAGTTTCTCTCAGAACACAGAAAAGACACCCCTGCCCGACTCCCGGGTCAACCCGTGCCAACCAGCTGTTACTGGCCAGGGCTCCATGTAGAACCCTCCACTGGTGGTCCCCTGACCTCTTTGGTACTGGGGCTTTGTAGAGCCCCCTCCATCTAAAACCCACCATACTCTTCTCCCCAAAACCCCCCTGCCACTGATGTGCCCTCACTCCTGTTAGGCTCCTAATGTTCCTTATCTTAATGCAGAGGTTGTAGGGGGCTTTACCTCCCACCCCTTCAAACTCCCCCAGGCTCAGAGTGTTAAAATCTAACAAGTCCTCCAGACCCCCTTGCCAGTCCCCAGTCTCTGCCGTCACCTGTAGTGGCGGAAACATTGGTGGCCCCTCCCCCTTTGGCCGCTCGAACACCCCCCTTACCGCCTCAAACAGTGCCTCCTGGATCTCCTCCAGGAATCTCTCCAGCAGCTTAAGAGACGTTATTCCTGTTTGTTTTGCCAGGACTTCCAGGGTTTTCCACCCCTCCTCTCCCAGCAGTCGCAGGTCACCCAGCCTTAGTAAAACTGCTGCCATAAGTTGCCTCTGCAGGGTGGCTGACTGAACCGATCTCAAAAGGATGGCTGGGTTGTGGAAGATAGGCTCCTCTCACACCCACAGCCCAGGCTCCACACCCCCTTCTGGTGTGGGCCTTAGCAGCTGCCAGGCCCTCATCACTGCAGAGCAACAATCTGAGAGACCTGCTGTACTCAGCCTCTCCAGCTTAATGAGGAACAGCTGCCGGTCCAACCCTAATCCATCAGCTCTCCTCAGCAGCGCGCATGCTGGTTCCCTCCAGCCAACATCAGTGTGGTACAGCAGTCTCTGCACCGCCTTTAGCCTGAAAGCAGCCATTCTGCTCTCCAGTTCCACCAGGCCCTGTCCTCCTTCGTGGACGGTCATGTAAAACACTGCCGCCCTCAGCCAGTGATGGCCCGACCAGGAAAAGTCCACCAGCTTGTGTTGCAGTTCTGCGAACAGTTGTATACTTTTCCCAAAATGTCTGGAAACCTGAGCAAAAAGTGGCATCTTGTAGGAGCTTTTACATTAAACTTCCAATAGGTTGCCTGCCGAGGCCCTGGAGAAATAGACAGCCGAGCCATGGTTATGTGATGACCCGAAAACCCCACCGGGAGAATGGTAGCGCCCATCAATCAGCCTATTGCTCTGATTCCTGGACATGTAAAACTGACCAAGTCGGGTTGCACTTATCTTCACCCATGTATACTGTCTTGTGTTGGGATGTTTACTTCTCCAAACATCCACTAGGTCGAACTGATTAATGATGTCCCTTAACACTCCCACTGACACTGAATGAGGCTCTTCCCCATTTCTGTCTTTCATAAAATCCATTGTAGAGTTCCAGTCCCCGCCGACCACCAGCGTCTCCTCAGGCGCTACCTGTGAGAGTTCCAGTCCCCTCTGACCACCAGCGTCTCGTCAGGCGCTACCTGTGAGAGTTCCAGTCCCCTCTGACCACCAGCGTCTCCTCAGGCGCTACCTGTGAGAGTTCCAGTCCCCTCTGACCACCAGCGTCTCCTCAGGCGCTACCTGTGAGAGTTCCAGTCCCCTCTGACCACCAGCGTCTCGTCAGGCGCTACCTGTGAGAGTTCCAGTCCCCTCTGACCACCAGCGTTTAACAACAAGCAGCCTAGCTTTACACACCTCCTTTGATGAGCAACGCTTTACAGACAGACCCGGTGCTAAAGGACTGTCTCCCCTGCACTAAGATCTGTCCCATGGCTCAACACACAGACAGCCCCGGTGCTAAAGGACTGTCTCTCCTGCACTAAGATCTGTCCCATGGCTCAACACACAGACAGCCCCGGTGCTAAAGGACTGTCTCTCCTGCACTAAGATCTGTCCCATGGCTCAACACACAGACAGCCCCGGTGCAAAAGGACTGTCTCCCCTGCACTAAGATCTGTCCCATGGCTCAACACACAGACAGCCCCGGTGCTAAAGGACTGTCTCTCCTGCACTAAGATCTGTCCCATGGCTCAACACACAGACAGCCCCGGTGCTAAAGGACTGTCTCCTCTACACTAAGATCTGTCCCATGGCTCAACACACAGACAGCCCCGGTGCTAAAGGACTGTCTCTCCTGCACTAAGATCTGTCCCATGGCTCAACACACAGACAGCCCCGGTTCTAAAGGACTGTCTCCCCTGCACTAAGATCTGTCCCATGGTTCAACACACAGACAGCCCCGGTGCTAAAGGACTGTCTCTCCTGCACTAAGATCTGTCCCATGGCTCAACACACAGACAGCCCCGGTTCTAAAGGACTGTCTCTCCTGCACTAAGATCTGTCCCATGGCTCAACACACAGACAGCCCCTGTGCTAAAGGACTGTCTCCCCTACACTAAGATCTGTCCCATGGCTCAACACACAGACAGCCCCGGTGCTAAAGGACTGTCTCTCTTGCACTAAGATCTGTCCCATTGCTCAACACACAGACAGCCCCGGTGCTAAAGGACTGTCTCCTCTACACTAAGATCTGTCCCATGGCTCAACACACAGACAGCCCCGGTGCTAAAGGACTGTCTACACTAAGATCTGTCCCATGGCTCAACACACAGACAGCCCCGGTGCTAAAGGACTGTCTCTCCTGCACTAAGATTTGTCTCATGGCTCAACACACATGCACCTTTCCACCAGAGCCCCCAATCGACTTCATTCAACACATCACTATGCGTCTCCTGCAGAATGAACACCTGTACTTTTTTTGTTTTACATATTCACCCAACACACTCCTCTTTCCCACATCTCTGGCACCATTTATATGGAGCGAGCCTACCCGAAGAGTCTCCAAAAGAAGTGGGAGAAAAGCCAACAAGGAAAGAGACCAATAGCAAAGCTCAAAAATCCCAAGTGCCAGAAAGAAACTATACATCTAAACAGCTTCTGAAGGTCGACCTTTACACACTGTTGTGACCCACTTCCTCAACCTAAACCGCTTCCTAGGTGAGAGGACACCATGCCCCTAATTTTTCATAGCATGCTGTACTGATCTTACAAACTTTCTCGGATAAGAAAAAAAGCCTCAATATTAACTTTTTCCCCCTTTGTCTCATTCAGGAACCTTGTCAGTTCCCTCAACGTGGACTTTGACCCCTCTGCTTGACTGGCTGTCAGCTCCGGACCCATTGAGGAAGAGTCTGAAAAAAAGGCCTCATCATCCTCTTCCTCAGACTCACTTTCCTCCTCATCTCCATCTCCCATCCTGACCACCTGCCCTTCCTCTCTGCCCCCCCCCTATAGCACCAGGCAACAGTTCCTTGGGGCCTTTGACCACACCATCCTCTCCCCTCCCACCTCCTCCCACCTAGTCTCTTACACATATACTCTCCTCACCCACTAGCATAACTTGACTAGACCCAGCCTTATCTACACCACCTTCCATAACTTGACTAGACCCAGCCTCATCTACACCACCTTCCATAACTTGACTAGACCCAGCCTCATCTACACCACCTTCCATAGCATGACTAGACCCAGCCTCATCTACACCACCTTCCATAACTTGACTAGACCCAGCCTCATCTACACCACCTTCCATAACTTGACTAGACCCAGCCTCATCTACACCACCTTCCATAGCATGACTAGACCCAGCCTCATCTACACCACCTTCCATAACTTGACTAGACCCAGCCTCATCTACACCACCTTCCATAGCATGCCTAGACCCAGCCTCATCTACACCACCTTCCATAGCATGACTAGATCCAGCCTCATCTACACCACCTTCCATAGCATGACTAGACCCAGCCTCAGCTACCCCACCATACATAGCATGACTAGACCCAGCCTCAGCTACCCCACCATCTCTAGCCTGACTAGACCCAGCTTCAGCTACCCCACCATCTATAGGCTGACTAGACCCAGCCTCAGCTACCCCACCATCCATAGCATGACTAGGCCCCACTTCAGCTACTCCACCATCTCTAGCCTGACTAGACCCAGCCTCAGCTACCCCACCATCCATAGCATGACTAAGCCCAGCCTCAGCTACACCACCATCTCTAGCCTGACTAGACCCAGCCTCAGCTACCCCACCATCTATAGGCTGACGAGACCCAGCCTCAGCTACCCCACCATCCATAGCATGACTAGGCCCCACTTCAGCTACTCCACCATCTCTAGCCTGACTAGACCCAGCCTCAGCTACCCCACCATCCATAGCATGACTAAGCCCAGCCTCAGCTACCCCACCATCTCTAGCCTGACTAGACCCAGCTTCAGCTACCCCACCATCTATAGGCTGACTAGACCCAGCCTCAGCTACCCCACCATCCATAGCATGACTAGGCCCCACTTCAGCTACTCCACCATCTCTAGCCTGACTAGACCCAGCCTCAGCTACCCCACCATCCATAGCATGACTAGGCCCCACTTCAGCTACTCCACCATCTCTAGCCTGACTAGACCCAGCCTCAGCTACCCCACCATCCATAGCATGACTAAGCCCAGCCTCAGCTACACCACCATCTCTAGCCTGCTAGACCCAGACTCCATAGCAGCTACCAGCCTCTGCATCTAGTCTCATAGGCTGACAAGACCCAGCCTCAGCTACCCCACCATCCATAGCATGACTAGGCCCCACTTCAGCTACCCACCATCTCTAGCCTGACTAGACCCAGCCTCAGCTACCCCACCATCCATAGCATGACTAAGCCCAGCCTCAGCTACCCCACCATCTCTAGCCTGACTAGACCCAGCCTCAGCTACCCCACCATCTATAGCCTGACTAGACCCAGCCTCAGCTACACCACCATCCATAGCATGACTAGCCCAGCCCCAGCTACCCCACCATCCATAGCAGCTAGGCCCTCCACCATCTCTAGCCTGACTAGACCCAGCCTCAGCTACCCCACCATCCATAGCATGACTAAGCCCAGCCTCAGCTACTTCACCATCTCTAGCCTGACTAGGCCCAGCCTCAGCTACCCCACCATCTTTAGCCTGACTAGACCCAGCCTCAGCTACCCCACCATCTCTAGCCTGACTAGACCCAGCTACTCCACCATCCATAGCATGACTAGGCCCAGCCTCAGCTACCCTACCATCCATAGCATGACTAGGCCCAGCCTCAGCTACCCCACCATCCATAGCATGACTAGGCCCAGCCTCAGCTACCCCACCATCTCTAGCCTGACTAGACCCAGCCTCAGCTACCCCAAAATCCATAGCATGACTAGACCCAGCCTCTGCGGCCTGCGTCTCATTGCCCCTTGCACGTTGACCCAGCCTCAGCTACCCCACCATCCATAGCATGACTAGACCCAGCCTCTGCTGTCTGAGTCTCATTGCCCCCTGCACGTTGACCCAGCCTCAGCTACCCCACCATCCATAGCATGACTAGACCCAGCCTCAGCTACCCCACCATCCATAGCATGACTAGGCCCAGCCTCAGCTACCCCACCATCTCTAGCCTGACTAGGCCCAGCCTCAGCTACCCCACCATCCATAGCCTGACTAGACCCAGCCTCAGCTACCCCACCATCCATAGCATGACTAGACCCAGCCTCGGCTGTCTGAGTCTCATTGCCCCCTGCACGTTGACCCAGCCTCAGCTACCCCACCATCCATAGCATGACTAGACCCAGCCTCAGCTACCCCACCATCCATAGCCTGACTAGACCCAGCCTCAGCTACCCCACCATCCATAGCATGACTAGACCCAGCCTCTGCGATCTGCGTCTCATTGCCCCCTGCACGTTGACCCAGCCTCAGCTACCCCACCATCCATAGCATGACTAAGCCCAGCCTCTGCTGTCTGCGTCTCATTGCCCCCTGCACGTTGACCTCGATTTCCCCCCACCGGTGCTTGTACCCTCACCTTGTCTACGGCCTTTATGTAGGCAAGTAAAGCTTTTATGCCCCAAATCCACACACTCAAAACACTGTAGCAAACCCTGCGTAGAGCCCCTCCCCATGCCTCACTTTAAAATGCACATTTAGCTGTTGCTCATTGTTGTTCAGAAACATAAACACTTGCCTCGAGAAAGAAACAACATGCTTAACGGCATCTGCCTGAAAGCCTGCTGACAGTACAGGAAAACCGCTAGCAGACTCAGCTCTTTCCTGATTTGATCATCCATAATAACAAAGGCAAATTAGCGAGTACCACCCTGGTCGAAGGGGTAGAAAGAGGCAAAATTGGCACCAACACACCCCTTACAAATATTCCACCAGCAATTAGCATACCAACCACAGCTTTGTTCATTCTGAAAGCAGAATATATCAATTCAGCTCCTACCTATTCAGGAACACACCTGAATCCATGTCATATCGACAGCGTCTCCTCTGCGCTGGGCTGAGAAGCCATCGCCCACACCACACCTTCCAAACCCTAGGAAACTAACTCTGTCCTCTTCCACCCTAACTTTGAAAAAACCTGTGGACACCGCTAAAACAAATAATGCATTAACCCTCCACCATAGAAAATAAAATTGAAAGAAAAGACCAAGGACAGAATCAAGAAAATAAGTTAGGACAGAGCCCTCCACACCACTCCAAAACACTCCCAGCATGCAGACAGAGAGACAGAGAGAGAGAGAGAGAGAGAGAGAGAGAGAGAGAGAGAGAGAGAGAGACTAGAGCTGTGGAGGAATAAGAGAAGTATAGATTATTTTCATCAGCTACTCGGTGGTGATTTTTATCTTGGCCAACAGTTTAATTAACCTTCTCTTCAGCTATTAGTCAACATCTCGGACCAGTCCTTATTTCTAGAGCCCAGGGGCTCCTATTCCTACCTAAAACGATTTGAGCCACCCCCTTCCCCCACCAAAGCTAAAGATGCCTCTCGAGCTTCAAGTGTTTTTGGTTTTGAATCAGGGTGGGGATTGATGTGGTGTTTACCCGCTGTCTCTTCCACTAACCCTCAGGGGATGTAGCTATGCTATTCATCTTTTCCTGCAGTGGACTAAATCAGGGTCACACACAGGGCTGTTGCGGTGACCGTATTACCGCCACAAATCCGGCGGGCCCCAGTCATGGAGGCAGTCAAATTCCACGTGACTTTTTTACTCACGGATATTAGGCTTCTCCAAGCTCTGATGCTGCCGATGGTCATTAGTAGCCAACCAAACTTGCTAACTGCCTGGTACTCAGCACTCTATTGTCCCTCTAATCACTCTGACATCAATGCAAATGTATCCGAAAATCTTATCAAACACTTCATGAGCTCATGTTGCTTAATATTTCTATAGGCAATGAGAAAACAGAGTGACGGCCTCGGTTTTGTACACACTTCAAAAGTCTCTCATTCACAATTTGACAAGCACTTAATGATGCCTAGAATTTCACGGCTGTATCCCCTTTATGGCTGTAATGCCGACTAAAGAAATCATTGCCCTTTGTGGCCTTGAGTGCTGCTGTGGTTCCCTTCTCCCTGTGTACAAGTGACACGGGTCTTTCTCACAGGCTACAAGTGAAGACAGACACATCGGGGACCTAAATGCATGCTTCCTTATCCAATTCCGAGGTGCGTATTGAAGATATTGGAAGAACTATCCACATGTACTTTTCATCAGGCAACAAGATGAGTAGGCCTAACGAACAGCAAAAGCACTAGCCTATGTCAATCTACTATCCCCCATAGTACGAAAGTCGACCTATTCTACTCTATGCGAGCAATATATACTCCAAACATAGTCTGGGACAGTTGTGGGATGCGTTAGATCCCAAATTAATACCACAAGCATCCCAAAGTTTTTTTAAACGTAATGTGGCTGACGCAACGTTTAGCTTAGTGTTGATAAACTATTAGGCTATTTCTTCACATTTTTTATTTTTAAAATTTTACCTTTATTTAACCAGGCAAGTCAGTTAAGAACATATTCTTATTTTCAATGACAGCCTGGGAACAGTGGGTTAACTGCAGTGGGTTAACTGTTCAGGGGCAGAACGACAGATTTGTACCTTGTCAGCTCGGGGGTTTGAACTCGCAACCTTCCGTTTACTAGTCCAATGCTCTTACCACTAGGCTACGCTGCCGCCCCAGGCGGGAATGGTGGGAATGGTCCATTAGCGGAAAACACCATGTGATTATGCATGTAATGCTTTTATTATAAAGGTTTATTATTATGGTGAAAGTGATCTTCCCCAAACATGAAAATCAAGCGCTGTTTATAGCCAGTTAGGCTCAACACTCCTTGTAAAGCGGATAAATGTGCCTGATTTTAAGAAGTTATTTGGCCGCTTAGTTGTGATACAAACCTTATGTCTTAATATAGACCTATGGCTACATGAAGTATGTGATTATGATTTGAACAAGTCACAAAAAAAGCCATCTTTCTCTTCATTTGTCTTGATTTAGAACGGACCTCTATCAAAACAGGCAGCGGATAAAATACATACAGTTGAAGTGGGAAGTTTACATACACTTAGGTTGGAATCATTAAAACTCGTTTTTTCAACCACTCCACAAGTTTCATGTTAACAAACTATAGTTTTGACAAGTCATTTTTCCAACAAATGTTTACAGACAGATTATTTCACTTATAATTCACTGTATCACAATTCCAGTGGGTCGGGAAGTTTACATACACTAAGTTGACTGTGCCTTTAAACAGCTTGGAAAAATTCCAGAAAATGATGTCATGGCTTTAGAAGCTTCTGATAGGCTAATTGACATCATTTGAGTCAATTGGATGTATTTCAAGGCCAACCTTCAAACTCAGTGCCTCTTTGCTTGACATTATGGGAAAATCAAAAGAAATCAGCCAAGACCTCAGAAAGAAAATTGTAGACCTCCACAAGTCTGGTTCATCCTTGGGAGCAATTTCCAAACGTCTGAAGGTACCACGTTCATGTCGACATACAGTAGTACGCAAGTATACACACCATGGGACCACACAGCCGTCATACTGCTCAGGAAGGAGACATGTTCAGTCTCCTAGAGGTGAACACACTTTGGTGCGAAAAGTGCAAATCAATCCCAGAATAACAGCAAAGGACCTTGTGAAGCTGCTGGAGGAAACCGGTACAAACGTATCTATATCCACAGTAAAACAAGTCCTATATCAACATAACCTGAAAGGCCGCTCAGCAAGGAAGAAGCCACTGCACCAAAACCGCCATAAAAAAGCCAGACTACGGTTTGCAACGGCACATGGGGACAAAGATCATACTTTTTGGCGAAATGTCCTCTGGTCTGATGAAACAAAAATAGAACTGTTTGGCCATAATGACCATCATTATGTTTGGAGGAAAAGGGGGAGGCTTGCAAGCCAAAGAACACCATCCCAACCATGAAGCATGGGGGTGGCAGCATCATGTTGTGGGGGTACATTGCTGCAGGAGGGTCTGGTGCACTTCACAAAATAGATGGCATCATGAGGGAGAAAATTAGGTGGATATATTGAAGCAACATCTCAAGACATCAGTCAGGAAGTTAAAGCTTGGTCACAAATGGGTCTTCCAAATGGACAATGACCCCCAAGCATACTTCCAAAGTTGTGGCAAAATGGCTTAAAGACAACAAAGTCAAGGTTTTGGAGTGGCCATCACAAAGCCCTGATCTCAATCCTATACACATTTTGTGGGCAGAACTGAAAAAGTGTGTGCGAGTAAGGAGGCCTACAAACCTGACTCAGTTACACCAGCTCTGTCAGGAGGAATGGGCCAAAATTCACCCAACTTATTGTGGGAAGCTTTTTGGAAGGTTACCCGAAACGTTCGACCCAAGTTAAACAATGTAAAGGCAATGCTACCAAATACTAATTGAGTGTATGTAAACTTCTGACTCACTGAGAATGTGATGAAAGAAATAAAAGCTGAAATAAATCCTTCTCTCTACTATTATTCTGACATTTCACATTCTTAAAATAAAGTAGTGATCCTAACTAACTTAAGACGTAATTTTTTACGAGGACTAAATGTCAGGGATTGTGAAAAATTGAGTTTAAATGTATTTGGTTAAGGTGTATGTAAACTTCCGACTTCAACTGTATCATCAATGCACTTAAATAGTGAATGGAGGATGCTTTTCCCCGTGGTTCATTTTCATGCCAGCCAGGTAGGCTATACTCCTGTTGTAAATATAAGCAATGTGCTTAATATTAGGAAGGTTGAGAAATAAATATAGTAGGCCTAGTCTACAGAAAGCTGATTGGCTCCTCCTCGTCATTAGAGTCTCCTCATTCAGCCTTACAATGTATTAAACATCTAACCATGTGTCCCAACATTTGTAGAACAACTAAAGTTACATTAATAACTCTAAATTAAGCATGTAGGAGTACCTATTTCTTTGTTAACCCCTCAACACGGAATAGCCCCAAGTCCCTGAAATCGTTTGGAGAAAATATTCATATTTTAGTAAGCTTTGTTCAATTGTATTCTTCGTACTATAAAATTATATAAAATAATGCCACGGAATTATAAGCAAATCTGGTCTGCTAAATGAACTAGTGTAGCCCACAGCCATATGGCATAAGACACATCAGGACCTAACATAAGGACAACTTAGAGTATGATATTATTTTCTTCTGAAATAGACTACATTTTCTTCTAAAAGAAATCATGGATTTATTGTGAAGGTGTAGGCTATATTACATGTATTATTAGACTTTTTAAAATGGCTTTTAGGCTGTGTGTGGAAGCCAGGAAATGCTGAATGTGTTTATGATAATTAATTGTCAATGTCTGTGAGACCGACAGTTTTTCATTGACAATCAACGGCTGAAGAAACATTGTGACCGCCACAGCCCTAGTCACACAGAATGTTTCTTGGTAATCTTAAACAAATCTACTTTGAAACAAAAGTATACACTTCACACACATGGATGGTTATGGGTACCCAAAAAATAAGCCTTTACCATGTCAGATATAGAGTTGAAATGTATTCCATTTTGAGTTTGCGTCCCAATATTACACTCTTTTATACATCACAGAAGACTGAAATATAACAAAACTGTTTGCCATAGAAACACCTTATTTTCGTCTGTAGAAAAACAAAAAGTTGATTAATTATTTAAATTCTGAAAAATATTGAATGACATTCCACCCATGAGGCCACTAGAGGGCGACTTGATCCTTTGCCTACTCATACACAAACAGGCGCTAAACAATGGGCCATGTCAGCCAGAGATTTGTCAAATCACCAAGATTAATTATTTTTTCACTTATCGACAACAAATACCAACCTGGAATCTTACTTAATCCCAAATGTCCGGGTTGTTTAATTAAAACAGCAGTGAATGAGTTAAATGCAGCTAAGAAAAAAAAGAAGATCAGCTATGCTCACGGCAACTGCCAGATTGTGTAATTGGATTACTAATGTGGAACAGTAAATGATTGAATGGATCCTTTGTGTGTCCGAGCTCTGGACAGGCCTCAACGGAGGAGGTGATTTTTATTCTGATGCAGTGGTCTTATTGGAAAAGAGGAAAATAAGTGATATAAATCATCCTCATTGTCCTAGAAGTACAGAGTCATTCAATTTCTCAAATGAGTGAATTTTAGATAACCCCATGCACCCCTCAGGAACCAATGCCAGGACAATAAGGCAATGTCTCATTAATTGGATGAAATAAATTATTTTTCTTGCGGGAAACAATTTGTGTGTTGAGGTGATGGTGGGAATGTTAAGTGTTGGGTAGACGACCGGATATCAAGTCATGCATTACAATTATAACAAAATGACTTCAAAATTGTCTTGTACTTACTTAGCTCACCAACTCTCAAATTCCCTAGCTACTTATTTCAATCAATAAATTATATTTAGTTACATTCACATTGATTTTCAATATAAATCTGCAGACATAACAAGACAAAACAACTTTCCACACAAAACATCACATATCATCTGACTGTTCTCTCTCTCTCGCTCTCTCTCCCTCTCTCTGTGTCTCTCTCTCTCTCTCTCCGTGTGTCTCTCTCTGTGTGTCTCTCTCTCTCTCTCCCCCCTCTCTCTCCCCCTCTCTCTCTGTCTTTCTCCCTCACTCTCTCTCTCTCTCCCTCTCTCTGTGTCTCTCTCTCTCTGTGTGTCTCTCTCTGTGTGTGTCTCTCTCTCCCCCCTCTCTCTCCCCTCTCTCTCTGTCTCTCTCCTTCACTCTCTCTCTCTCTTTCTCTCTCTCTCTGTCTCCCTCTCTCGCTCTCTCACTCTCTCTCTCTCTGTCATTTTCACACACTCTCTCTCTCTCTCTCCCCCCAGTCTCTCTCTCCCTCTCTCTCTCTGTCTCTCTCTCCCTCCCTCCCTCTCTCTCTGTCAATTCAATTCAATTGAAGGGGAATATCATGGGAAACACATGTTAACATTGCCAAAGCAAGTGAAGTAGATAATATACAAAAGTGAAATAAACAATAAAAATGAAGTTCCAAAAAGAATAAAGACATTACAAATGTCATATTATGTACACATACAGAGTTGTAACGATGTACACATGGTTAAAGTATAAAAGGGAAAATAAATAAGCATAAATATGCGTTGTATTTACAATGGTATTTGTTCTTCACTGGTTGACCTTTCCTTGTTGCAACAGGTCACAAATATTGCTGCTGTGATGGCACACTATGGTATTTCACACAGTAGATATGGGAGATTATCAAAATTGGGTTTGTTTTCGAATTCTTTGTGGATCTGTGCAATCTGAGGGAAATATGTGTCTCTATTATGGTCATACATTTGGCAGGAGGTTAGGAAGTGCAGCTCAGTTTGCACATAGTCTGTCTTCTCCTGAGAGCTGGGTCTGCCTACGGTGGCCTTTCTCAATAGCAAGGCTATGCTCACTGAGTCTGTGCATAGTCAAAGCTTTCCTTAAGTCTGGGTCAGTCACAGTGGTCAGGTATTCTGCCACTGTGTTCTCTCTGTTTAGGGCCAAATAGCATTAGAGTTTGCTCTGTTTTTTTGTTAATTCTTTCCAATGTGTCAAGTAATTATCTTGTTGTTTTCTAATGATTTGGTTGGGTCTAATTGTGTTGCTGTCCTGGGGCTCTGTGGGGTGTGTTTGTCTTTGTGAACAGAGATCCAGGACCAGCTTGCTTAGGGGACTGTTCTCCAGGTTCATCTCTCTGTACAGTTGTGGCAAAAAGTTTTGAGAATGACACAAATATTAATTTCCACAAAGTTTGCTGCTTTATTGTCTTTAGATATTTTTGTCAGATGTTACTATGGAATACTGAAGTATAATTACAAGCATTTCATAAGTGTCAAAGGCTTTTATTGACAATTACATGAGGTTGATGCAAGAGTCAATATTTGCAGTGTTGACCCTTCTTTTTCAAGACCTCTGCAATCCGCCCTGTCATGCTGTCAGTTAACTTCTGGGCCACATCCTGACTGATGGCATCCCATTCTTGCATAATCAATGCTAGGAGTTTGTCAGAATTTGTGGTGTTTTGTTTGTCCACTCACCTCTTGGGGATTGACCACAAGTTTTCAACGGGATTAAGGTCTGGGGAGTTTCCTGGCCATGGACCCAAAAATATAAATGTTTTGTTCCCCGAGCCACTTAGTTATCACTTTCACCTCACGGCAAGGTGCTCCATCATGCTGGAAAAGGTATTGTTCATCACCAAACTGTTCCTGGATGGTTGGGAGAAGTTGCTCTCCGAGGAGGTGTTGGTACCATTCTTTATTCATGGCTGTGGTCTTAGGCAAAATTGTGAGTGAGCCCACTCCCTTGGCTGAGAAGCAACCCCACACATGAATGGTCTCAGGATGCTTTACTGTTGGCATGACACAGGACTGATGGTAGCGTTTACCTTGTCTTCTCCAGACACGCTTTTTTTCCGAATGCCCCAAACAATCGGAAACTGGATTCATCAGAGAAAAGGACTTTACCCCAGTCTTCAGCAGTCCCAATCCCTGTACGTTTTGCAGAATATCAGTCTGACCCTGATGTTTTTCCTGGAGAGAAGTGGCTTCTTTGCTGCCCTTCTTGACACCAGGCCATCCTCCAAAAGTCTTCACCTCACTCTGCATGCAGATGCACTCACACCTGCCTGCTGCCGTTCCTGAGTAAGCTCTGTACTGGTGGTGCCCCGATCCCGCAGCTGAATCAACTTTAGGAGACGGTCCTGGCGGTTGCTGAACTTTCTTGGGTTCCCTGAAGCCTTCTTCACAACAATTGAACAGCTCTCCTTGAAGTTCTTGATGATCCGATAAATGGTTGATTTAGGTGCAATCTTACTGGCAGTAATATCCTTGCCTGTGAAGCCCTTTTTGTGCCAAGCAATGATGATGGCACGTGTTTACTTGCAGGTAACCATGGTTGACAGAGGAAGAACAATGATTCCAAGCACCACCCTCCTTTTGAAGCTTCCAGTCTGTTATTCAAACTCAATCAGAGGATATTTTTGCAGAATTCTGCAAGTCTCAATTTGGTGTTTGTCCCATTTTGTGAATTCTTTGTTGGTGAGCGGACCCTAGACCTCATAAACATAAAGGGCAATGAGTTATATAACAGATTCAAGTGTTTTTAGCCAAATCCTAATTGGTATGTAAAATTTTATGTTCCTTTTGATGGCACAGAATGCCCTTCTTGCCTTGTCTCTCAGATCGTTCACAGCTTTGTGGAAGTTACCTGTGGCGCTGATGTTTAGGCCAAGGTAAAGCTAATCTGAAAACAAGACTCCCTAAATTTTATCAGCATATCGATTGCGCAACCAGGGTGGTAAAACCTTGGATCATTGTTACTCTAACTTCCGCGACGCATATAAGGCCCTGCCCCGCCCCCCTTTCGGAAAAGCTGACCACGACTCCATTTTGTTGATCCCTGCCTACAGGCAGAAACTTAAACAAGAGGCTCCCACGCTGAGGTCTGTCCAACGCTGATCAGACCAAGCTGACTCCACACTCCAAGACTGCTTCCATCACGTGGACTGGGACATGTTTCGTATTGCGTCAGATAAAAATATTGACGAATACGCTGATTCGGTGTGCGAGTTCATTAGAACGTGCGTTGAAGATGTCGTTCCCATAGCAACGATAAAAACATTCCCTAACCAGAAACCGTGGATTGATGGCAGCATTCGCGTGAAACTGAAAGCGCGAACCACTGATTTTAATCAGGGCAAGGTGTCTGGCAACATGACCGAATACAAACAGTGCAGCTATTCCCTCCGCAAGGCTATTAAACAAGCTAAGCGTCAGTACAGAGACAAAGTAGAATCTCAATTCAACGGCTCAGACACAAGAGGCATGTGGCAGGGTCTACAGTCAATCACGGACTACAAGAAGAAACCCAGCCCAGTCACGGACCAGGATGTCTTGCTCCCAGGCAGACTAAATAACTTTTTGCCCGCTTTGAGGACAATACAGTGCCACTGACACGGCCTGCAACGAAAACATGCGGTCTCTCCTTCACTGCAGCCGAGGTGAGTAAGACATTTAAACGTGTTAACCCTCGCAAGGCTGCAGGCCCAGACGGCATCCCCAGCCGCGCCCTCAGAGCATGCGCAGACCAGCTGGCCGGTGTGTTTACGGACATATTCAATCAATCCCTATACCAGTCTGCTGTTCCCACATGCTTCAAGAGGGCCACCATTGTTCCTGTTCCCAAGAAAGCTAAGGTAACTGAGCTAAACGACTACCGCCCCGTAGCACTCACTTCCGTCATCATGAAGTGCTTTGAGAGACTAGTCAAGGACCATATCACCTCCACCCTACCTGACACCCTAGACCCACTCCAATTTGCTTACCGCCCAAATAGGTCCACAGACGATGCAATCTCAACCACACTGCACACTGCCCTAACCCACCTGGACAAGAGGAATACCTATGTGAGAATGCTGTTCATCGACTACAGCTCGGCATTCAACACCATAGTACCCTCCAAGCTCGTCATCAAGCTCGAGACCCTGGGTCTCGACCCCGCCCTGTGCAACTGGGTACTGGACTTCCTGACGGGCCGCCCCAGGTGGTGAGGGTAGGCAACAACATCTCCTCCCCGCTGATCCTCAACACGGGGGCCCCACAAGGGTGCGTTCTGAGCCCTCTCCTGTACTCCCTGTTCACCCACGACTGCGTGGCCACGCACGCTCCAACTCAATCATCAAGTTTGTGGACGACACAACAGTGTTAGGCTTGATTACCAACAACGACGAGACCGACTACAGGGAGGAGGTGAGGGCCCTCGGAGTGTGGTGTCAGGAAAATAACCTCACACTCAACGTCAACAAAACTAAGGAGATGATTGTGGACTTCAGGAAACAGCAGAGGGAACACCCCTATCCACATCGATGGAACAGCAGTGGAGAGGGTAGCAAGTTTTAAGTTCCTCGGCATACACATCACAGACAAACTGAATTGGTCCACTCACACTGACAGCGTCGTGAAGAAGGCGCAGCAGCGCCGATTCAACCTCAGGAGGCTGAAGAAATTCGGCTTGTCACCAAAAGCACTCACAAACTTCTACAGATACACAATCGAGAGCATCCTGGCGGGCTGTATCACCGCCTGGTACGGCAACTGCTCCGCCCTCAACCGTAAGGCTCTCCAGAGGGTAGTGAGGTCTGCACAACGCATCACCGGGGGCAAACTACCTGCCCTCCAGGACACCTACACCACCCGATGTTACAGGAAGGCCATAAAGATCATCAAGGACATCAACCATCCGAACCACTGCCTGTTCACCCCGCTATCATCCATAAGGCGAGGTCAGTACAGGTGCATCAAAGCTGGGACCGAGAGACTGAAAAACAGCTTCTATCTCAAGGCCATCAGACTGTTAAACAGCCACCACTGACATTGAGTGGCTGCTGCCAACACACTGTCATTGACACAACTCCAGCCACTTTAATAATGGGAATTGATGGGAAATGATGTAAATATATCACTGGCCACTTTAAACAATGCTACCTTATATAATGTTACTTACCCTACATTATTCATCTCATATGCATACGTATATACTGTACTCTACATCATCGACTGCATCCTTGTAATCCTTGTATGTAATACATGTATCACTAGCCACTTTAACTATGCCACTTTGTTTACTTTGTCTACATACTCATCTCATATGTATATACTGTACTCGATACCATCTACTGTATGCTGCTTTGTACCATCACTCATTCATATATCCTTATGTACATATTCTTTATCCCCTTACACTGTGTATAAGACAGTAGTTTTGGAATTGTTAGTTAGATTACTTGTTGGTTATCACTGCATTGTCGGAATTAGAAGCACAAGCATTTCGCTACACTCGCATTAACATCTGCTAACCATGTGTATGTGACAAATAAAATTTGATTTGATTTTGATTTGAGGTATGTATAGTTTTTTGTGTGCTCTAGGGCAACGGTGTCTAGATGGAATTTGTATTCGTAGTCCTGGCAACTGGACCTTTTTTGGAACACCATTATTATGGTCTTAATGAGATTTACTGTCAGGGCCCAGGTCTGACAGAATCTGTGCAGAAGATCTAGATGCTGCTGTATGTCCTCCTTGGTTGGTGACAGAAGCACCAGATCATCAGCAAACAGTAGACATTTGACTTCAGATTCTAGTAGGGTCTTTCTCTCTCTGTCTCTCTCTCTCTCTCTCTCTCTCCCTCTCGGTCTCTCTCTATCCCTCTTTCCCTCGCTTTGCTCTCTCTCTTACTCTCTCTCTCTCTGTCTAATGCTCTCTCTAGCTCTCACCCTTTCAGTCTCTCTCTCTCTCTCTGTTTCTCTCCCTCTGTTTTATTCCCTCTCTTTCTCTCTTTCTCCCTCTCCTTCACTTTGCTCTCTCTCTCTCTCTTTCCCTCTTTCTCTCTCTTCCCCTCTTTCTTTCTCTCTCTATCGCTCTCTTTCCCTATCTTTTTCAAGCTCTTTTCCATGCACTTTCGACGAATCTCCCGCATGTCGAAATTCACGCTACAGAGACGAGACTATCAGACGATGAGACGATGACACGTTGAGACAACTAGCAGGCTGAGAGAATAGAGAGAGCGATAGAGACGGTGCGTACTGACACACGCTGGATGACAATGTCAGTAGAGGATGAATGGTGCCGTCTAATAAGACAAGAGGATGAAATATTAAGAGAAACCGGGGAAAGACAAAATAAGAGTGCAGTCCTGAAAAGCAATAGATGGATTCATGATTCATGCTATGGAGTTACGGTATATGTGTGCTTCAAAGGGCCACAGATGATAGTCTGAAGTTGCTTTCCCCCCCTTTTCGTCTGGACTGAACTGAAACACAGAGGAGAAGAGACTTATTGAGATGCATCCTTTTTTTTAAATAGGCATCAAGCGTCACCCCTGCTATGACATGAATCTCACTAGATGGCGATGTTTGTTGTCAAAGAGAAGAACTACTGCAACATTAACTTGACTCCATGCTGAAACCCAGAAAAGGGAGTTACTGTGATTCATTCCAATCCATACTCAAAAATTGTATCAAATGTGAATCACCTCGTTACTAGACTCAGATATAGTGATTTCCTATCCATTAGAGCACACCGTGGCATAAACATAGCTTTAAATTGATTTAACTGGGTCTAATTGGGTTCCCCTGATTGATTCTTTTGATCTTCCAATTGAACAATACACAGAAACCCTGCTGAAGAAAACTTAGTTACACTGTGATTGTGTGGTGATTGTGTGGTGATTTTGCACTGAAAGTCTTTACAGACAGACAGTGTCTTGACAGACAGACAGACAGTGTCTTGACAGACAGACAGACAGTGTCTTGACAGACAGACTGACAGACAGACAGACAGACAGACAGACAGACAGACAGACAGACAGACAGACAGACAGACAGACAGACTTTGTCTTGACAGACAAACAGACAGAGAGAACTGTAGACAGTACGATGTGTTCTTCCACCTGTGTATGTGGGGAGGGGGAGACAGGGCATATTATCTCTCAGCTTGTTGTCAGACTTGAGAGACAGACAGCAACAGACAGACAGACAGACAGACAGACAGTATGGTAACAGACAGACAGACAGTAACAACTATAGGTATAGCAATAGTCAGACTTTAGTAACAGCTATAGGTATAGTATCAACTGACCATAGGTATAGTATAGTACAGTATAGTAACAGCCTGTCAACTATAGGTTAGGTCTGTATGGTAACAGCTAAAGAGTACAGTATAGAACTGGTTGTATAGGTTAGGTGGAGTACGTATGTGTTCTTCCACCTGTGTATGTACAGTATATTAACAGGGGAGTATAGTACAGGGGAGGTATAGTACAGTATGGTAACAGCTATAGGTATAGTATATCTAGTAACAGCTATAGGTTGTCAGTACTCTGTAACAGCTTAGGTATAGTATAGTACAGTATAGTAACAGCTATAGGTATAGTTAACAGTAACAATAGGTATTTTCAGTATAGTAACAGCTATAGGTATAGTATAGTACAGTATGGTAACAGCTATAGGTATAGTATAGTACAGTATAGTAACAACTATAGGTATAGTATAGTACAGTATGGTAACAGCTATAGGTATAGTATAGTACAGTATATTAACAACTATAGGTATAGTATAGTACAGTATATTAACAGCTATAGGGTATAGTACAGTATAGTAACAGCTATAGGTATAGTATAGTACAGTATAGTAACAACTATAGGTATAGTATAGTACAGTATAGTAACAACTATAGGTATAGTATAGTACAGTATGGTAACAGCTATAGGTGTAGTATAGTACAGTATATTAACAACTATAGGTATAGTATAGTACAGTATAGTAACAACTATAGGTATAGTAAAGTACAGTATAGTAACAGCTATAGGTATAGTATAGTACAGTATAGTAACAACTATAGGTATAGTATAGTACAGTATAGTAACAGCTATAGGTATAGTATAGTACAGTATAGTAACAGCTATAGGTATAGTATAGTACAGTATATTAACAACTATAGGTATAGTATACAGTATAGTAACAGCTATAGGTATAGTATAGTACAGTATAGTAACAACTATAGGTATAGTAGTAGTATGGTAACAACTATAGGTATAGTATATTAACAACTATAGGTATAGTATAGTACAGTATGGTAACAGCTATAGGTATAGTATAGTACAGTATATTAACAACTAGAGGTATAGTATAGTACAGTATAGTAACAACTATAGGTATAGTAAAGTACAGTATAGTAACAACTATAGGTATAGTACAGTATATTAACAGCTATAGGTGTAGTACAGTATATTAACAGCTATAGGTGTAGTACAGTATATTAACAGCTATAGGTGTAGTACAGTATATTAACAGCTATAGGTGTAGTACAGTATATTAACAGCTATAGGTGTAGTACAGTATATTAACAGCTATAGGTGTAGTACAGTATATTAACAGCTATAGGTGTAGTACAGTATAGTAACAGCTATAGGTGTAGTATAGTACAGTATAGGTGTAACAGTATATTAACAGCTATAGGTGTAGTACAGTATATTAACAGCTATAGGTATAGTATAGTACAGTATGGTAACAGCTATAGGTGTAGTAGTATAGTACAGTATAGTAACAGCTATAGCTATAGTATAGTACAGTATGGTAACAGCTATAGGTGTAGTACAGTATATTACAGCTATAGGTGTAGTACAGTATATTAACAGCTATAGGGTATAGTATAGTAACACAGTATAGTAACAGCTATAGGGTATAGTATAGTACAGTATAGGTGTAACAGCTATAGGTATAGTATAGTACAGTATGGTAACAGCTATATGTATAGTATAGTACAGTATATTAACAGCTATAGGTGTAGTATAGTACAGTATATTAACAGCTATAGGTGTAGTACAGTATGGTAACAGCTATAGGTATAGTACAGTATAGTAACAACTATAGGTATAGTACAGTATAGTAACAACTATAGGTATAGTATAGTACAGTATAGTAACAACTATAGGTATAGTATAGTACAGTATGGTAACAGCTATAGGTATAGTATAGTACAGTATATTAACAACTATAGGTATAGTATAGTACAGTATATTAACAGCTATAGGTATAGTATAGTACAGTATAGTAACAGCTATAGGTGTAGTATAGTACAGTATGGTAACAGCTATAGGTATAGTATAGTACAGTATATTAACAACTATAGGTATAGTATAGTACAGTATAGTAACAGCTATAGGTATAGTACAGTATAGTAACAGCTATAGGTATAGTATAGTACAGTATAGTAACAGCTATAGGTATAGTATAGTACAGTATATTAACAACTATAGGTATAGTATAGTACAGTATATTAACAGCTATAGGTATAGTACAGTATGGTAACAGCTATAGGTATAGTATAGTACAGTATATTAACAACTATAGGTATAGTATAGTACAGTATATTAACAGCTATAGGTGTAGTACAGTATGGTAACAGCTATAGGTATAGTATAGTACAGTATAGTAACAACTATAGGTATAGTATAGTACAGTATATTAACAACTATAGGTATAGTATAGTACAGTATATTAACAGCTATAGGTGTAGTACAGTATATTAACAGCTATAGGTGTAGTACAGTATGGTAACAGCTATATGTATAGTATAGTATATTAACAGCTATAGGTGTAGTACAGTATAGTAACAGCTATAGGTGTAGTACAGTATGGTAACAGCTATAGGTATAGTATAGTACAGTATGTAACAGATATAGGTATAGTATAGTACAGTATAGTAACAGCTATAGGTGTATTATAGCATATTAACAACAGTATAGTAACAGCTATAGGTGTAGTATAGTACAGTATAGTAACAGCTATAGGTGCAGTATAGTACAGCATATTAACAACTAGAGGTATAGTATAGTAACAGCTATAGGTGTAGTATAGTACAGTATAGTAACAGCTATAGGTGTAGTATAGTACAGTATAGTATAAGTATAGTGCAGTATAGTAACAGCTATAGGTATAGTATAGTATAGGTATAGTATAGTACAGTATAGTAACAGCTATAGGTGTATTATAGCACAGTATAGTAACAGCTATAGGAATATTATAGTATCGTATTGTAACAGATATAGGTATAGTATAGTACAGTATAGTAACAGCTATAGGTGTATTATAGCACAGTATAGTAACAGCTATAGGTATAGCATAGTATAGTAACATATGTAGGTATAATATAGTATAGCATAGTATAGTAACATATATAGGTATAGTATAGTACAGTATAGTAACAGTGATATGTATGTTTTAGCATTGTATAGCATGGTATAGTATAGTAGAGTAACATCTATAGGTATAGTATAGTACAGTATATTAACAACTATATGTATAGTATAGTACAGCATAGTAACAGCTATAGATGTAGTATAGTATAGTAACATATATAGGTATACTATGGTACAGTACTATGGTACAGTATAGTATATTATATTATAGTAACAGCTATACAGTTGTTACTATACTACGCGTATAGATGTTACTATACTATACTATGCCTATAGCTGTTACTATGGTTCAGTAACATTTAGAGGTATAGTATAGTACAGTATAGTAACAGCTATAGATGTAGTATAGTATGGTATAGTAACAGCTATAGATGTAGTATAGTATAGTAACATATATAGGTATACTATGGTACAGTACTATGGTACAGTATAGTATATTATATTATAGTAACAGCTATACAGTTGTTACTATACTACGCGTATAGATGTTACTATACTATACTATGCCTATAGCTGTTACTATGGTTCAGTAACATTTAGAGGTATAGTATAGTACAGTATAGTAACAGCTATATAGTTGTTACTATACTACGCGTATAGATGTTACTATACTATACTATGCCTATAGCTGTTACTATGGTTCAGTAACATTTAGAGGTATAGTATAGTACGGTATAGTAACAGCTGGAGGCATGTCTATATTTGATCATTTGGTAATAGCAGAGCCAACCACTTATCTGATAGAATCCACAGCAGCAACATAATGTATAGTGTTCTCCATTGTAATGGGCTCTACGTTGTTACATCTTGTTAGTCTACGGGGAGAATCGGATCATTCTTGAATCACTTTCCCCATATTTATCAATGTAACTTTCTGGCTGCAACACAGATGCTCGAGTGGAGGTAATGTGTGTATATGTGTGTACGTGTGTGTGTACCTGTGTGTGTGTACCTGTGTGTATGTGTGTGTGTGTAATTGTGTGTGTGTGTGTACGTGTGTAGGTTTGTGTGTGTGTACGTGTGTGTGTACGTGTGTGTATGTGTACGTGTGTGTGTGTGTGTGTAGGTTTGTGTGTGTGTACGTGTGTGTGTACGTGTGTGTGTGTGTACGTGTGTGTATGTGTACGTGTGTGTGTGTGTGTGTAGGTTTGTGTGTGTGTACGTGTGTGTGTACGTGTGTGTGTATGTGTACGTGTGTGTACATACAACACCAAGACCCCTCTGTCACTCACTCACCATGGTTTCAAGACACACACACCCACCCACCCACTCACACGCACCCACACCCACCCACCCACCCACTCACACGCACTCACACCCACACCCACTCACCCCCCTCCCCCCACACACACTCACTCCCACCCACACCTACAGTGAAGGGTATATGTGAAGCCTATACCGATGCATGCAGGCGCACACACACACACACACACACACACACACACACACACACACACACACACACACACACACACACACACACACACACACACACACACACACACACACACACACACACACACGACAGTGAGACGTCACCATGTGTGTGACCTCATATTGTGTGTGTGACCTCATATTGTGTGTGTGACCTCATATTGTGTGTGTGACCTCTGTCAGAGACGAAGACATCACTATTTGTGTCACCTCATTCACAAAGCAGAGGCCCATTGTTTGAAGCACAGGACTCAATTCCTGGAGGGGCACAGTGTCTGCTTTCTGTTCTTCCCTTGTAATTAGTGGTCTGATTTCCACCTGGAAACCAAGGTGTGTGGACTTCCCAGCCAATCAATGACCTTATTTGATCAATTAGGTGGCAGGGAGGAACAAAACCCTGCTGCAGACACTGCGTCCCTCCAGGGGTTGAATTTTACGTGGTTTAAAGCAGACATTCCATCTACTTTCAATCACACAGAGCTCTATGATTTTCTACTGTGTTTGTTCTGTTGTTGCACATATCTTATTGACTGTCCTCATTGGGGAATGTCATGTTCACAGCTTGTGGCAAGACAAAACAATTAGACGACACAAACAACTCCCACTGTGGAATACAATACATCCAACTAAACATAACCCTGCATCCACCACGTCTTTGAACAGAGTAGGTCACGATCAATTCACTTGATGAAACAGAATGTTGCGAGGTCAGTGGCTATGGAAAGAAGGAGTGGTCCATTTTCTACTGCATCCTACTGGAACAGAGCCTGTCTGGGCTCAAAGTCATTACAATGGATGAAAGGTTATTATGAGCAATGTTATTTGATGACTCTCTCCCTCCCCTTCTCCCCTTCCCTTCTCCCCTCTCTCCTTCTCTCTCTCTCCCTCCACTTTGATTTCTCTCTCTCTCTCTCCCTCCCTCCACTTTGATTAGTCTCTCTCTCTCTCTCTCTCTCTCTCTCTCTCTCTCTCTCTCTCTCTCTCTCTCTCTCTCTCTCTCTCTCTCTCTCTCTCTCTTTAAATACAACCAATAGGGACAGTGTCAACTATGTTAGCAGAAATCTGCCAATTACAAGCATTGATTTTCTTCCAGACAGGCTTTATAAAAGACTTAACTTTCCACTCAGATTCCAGGTAATTTGAGGGCATTGCATCCATTGCCATGTACTTCATTTATCATTGTGATCCCGTCTCAAGCTGTATGAAAGGGCACGGTGAACCAGGAATATTAATTAATAGGGCAGAGTGCCGTTCAGAGTCTGGGTCTACAGGTACTCCACCGCCATATTTCTCCACCTATCTGACACTCAATATATACACTGGAATATAGCAGCTCTAATACTTCAATTTGTTCTGTCTTTGGGAGACTACCGCCACCTGATGACTACAGATTACATGTCTTCTGAGGTAAAGAAAGTGGGGACAATGTGCTCCAAAGTAGTTTTAATCTACATTGAACATGCATGCATTCATTAACATGGGGTTGATGTGGGTGAATGTTTCAATGTAGATTTAAAAATAGTTCCCTTTGCCGGTTGAGAAGTCTTTGACAAAGCGGCTCAACTTCCCACAGTGTGATTTAAAATGTGCATGTCAAAGAGACAAGGCTCATTAGACCTGAACGAAAGGAGGGGAAACGGCAGTGTAGTAGAGGACGCAATGGAGCAACCCTGCTGCTTGGTTCGCTTTCTACTTTCCAGCTGCCAAGTTCTTATTATATCAGATGAAACCAATGAAGGGAGACGAGGAGAGGAAGCTATTTTAGACTACAGACTGTCTACACACACACACACACACACACACACACACACACACACACACACACACACACACACACACACACACACACACACACACACACACACACACACACACACACACACAAAATGAGGATTCATCAAGGGTTCTTTGGAGAGGCTATTGGTTCTATGTGGAACCATACTGACTCACAGAACCTTTGAGCTCTTCAATGGTTATTTACAGTTCACAAAAGGGTTCTTTGCTCTTTTAGTGATAATTAAAATGTAGGGGAGGCGGTTCATTCAAATATTTTGGGGCGTGGTTTACACACAGCTTTTTTTTGTGGAACCATGAGTGAGAGTGTCAGTCTAGTTTCTCTAATCTGCTGTGTTGTGCTATGAAATATTATTGGTCAGTTCACTTGCTTCTACTTGTCAATTAACAAGAATAACACCTTTATAATTGTAAGAAAATAACATGGCTGAACAGAATACAGAGTTCTTTGTTGTTCTTTCTGTTATGGTTTTCTTCCGTTGAAGGAGAGGAGGACCAAAATGCAGCGTGGTTTATCTTCATACATCTTTAATAAAGATAATGACAAACAATACAAAAATGTAACATGAAAAACCGAAAACAGCCCTATCTGGTGCAAACAAACACAGAGACAGGAACAATCACCCACGAAACACTCAAAGAATATGGCTGCCTAAATATGGTTCCCAATCAGAGACAACGATAAACACCTGCCTCTGATTGAGAACCACTCTCGGCAACCATAGATTTACCTAGACAACTCTACTGTACCACAATCCCATCACCTACAAAAACCCCAAGACAAAACACACCACATAAATAACCCATGTCACACCCTGGCCTGACCAAAATACTAAGACTAGGGTGTGACACTTTCAAATAATCTACAATTAACTTCTTAGATTTAGAAAGGTTCTTTATATAACTATTCTCTGTTAATGTTCAATAAAGAACAAGAAAAATGGGTTCTATCTAGCCCCAAAAAGGTTTCTGCTATGGTTACAAGCCAAATTACCCTTATCTGGTACTATTTAGAACCATTATGTTTTAAGTATGTCGATGTATGAGTGCCAGGACAGAAATGGGTGGCTAATTCAATTAACTATTATTCTTAAGGCATCAATGACGTGTTGATGCATCGCTTCTCTCTCTTCTCTCCACTCTACTCCCTCAGAATGATTCAAAATCCCTTTTGGTTCCAGCGGGTAGCCTGTGTGAGCCAGAACGGCTAATAGGGCAGGAGCCTATCCTGTTTTTGTAGCGTGGGGCTGCTTGATGTACAATTCCACCCCCTGGACAGGATGCTAGTCTATCGCAGGGCCTTTACACACAATCTACCTCTGTACCAGGGGGGTGGGGGTGAGGAAAGGGGGTGGAGATGGGAATTAGGGAACTTTTTTAGAGGCAAAATGTGAGGTTTGGGAAATCTAAGGGATGTGAATTGGCTTGGTCTCCTCATGTCCTCTTCTCATGTCCTCTCCTCTGTAATTGACTAGTGAGATGCAGCCCGCGGAACTGACAACGTTCCCCGGAGACAGGTGTCATGACTGTCCACGAGAATCCAAATAGGTAGGTCAATATCACACAAGATTACCATATGAACCATGCAACATTTTACATTTTTATTTCAGAATTTCTATTCCTTTTATGTTTGACTATAAAAAATAAATATTTGACTTGTAGAAAAACATGTTGGCCAAGCTCCAGCACTTAGAGTTAGATCATTATAAACACATTTTCAGTGAATTAGCCATATGATATGTCCACCCTGTTATGGACATGCACTTAACAGTCTTTAATTATTTTAATAATATTTACATTTTCGTAAAGCTATGGTGTCTCCTTGTTAACTCTGTCCATTTGTTCTGGTCAAATCATAAAGATAACAGATTTTGTATACAATATGTGGTTTTATACAGAACTTCATCTAATTTGCAACATATCTTTCTAAATTGAGACAGGTATTAATTATATTTTATCCAAGTTTATAATTGTGTGGTGTTGGCCGTGTCTTACTCTTTAAAATACATTACACAAATTCTTGATATTTGACAATGTAACTGAATTATTTTGAAAAGATGCCAAGATAACAGGGTGGACCAAGGTATAACTTCTTAAGGCTAGGGGGCAGTATTTGGAAGTTCGGATGACTGACGTGCCCAAAGTAAACTGCCTGTTACTCAGGCCCAGAAGCTAGGATATGCATATAATTGGTATGCATAGTATTGCATAGTATTGGATAGAAAACACTCTGAAGTTTCTAAAACTGTTAAAATAATGTCTGTGAGTATAACAGAACTGATATGGCAGGTCGAAAACCCACGGAGAATCCATCCGGAATGTTTAATTTTGAGGTCACCACCCATTGAAAATGCTTGTCTATGGGAAATTCAAAGGAAATCCTTCCAGTTTGCAGTTCCTATGGCTTCCACTAGATGTCAACGGTCTTTAGAAAGGGTTTCAGGCTTGTTTTTTTTAAATGAGCTAGAATTTCTAGTTTTTCAACATGGCTCTCATTCGTTATTTGTCTCTGGTAATGAACATACTACACTCCGTCTTACATTTTATCGTTTATTTACATATTAGGGTACCTGAGAATTGATTGGAAATGTTGTTTGACTTGTTTGGACGAAGTTTATTGGTAATTTTGGGATTGCTTTGTCTGCATGTTGAACGACTGGAACGGGTGGATACTGGTACTGAATCAAACGCGCCAACTAAATGGACTTTTTTGGCATTTAAAGAAGGACTTTATCGAACAAAATGACCTTTTGTTGTGTAGCTAGGACCCTTGGGATTTCAAACAGAGGAAGATCTTCAAAGGTAAGTAATTTATTTTATCGTTATTTCTGACTTTTGTGACGCCTCTGCTGGTTTGGAAAATGTTTTTAAGGATTTTTTATGCGGGGCGCTGTCCTCAGATAATCGCAAGGTATGCTCTCGCCGTAAAGCCTTTTTGAAATATGACAAAGAGGCTGGATTAACAAAAGGTTTATATTTTAAATGATGTATGACACTTGTATTTTCATGAATGTTTAATATTACGATTTTTGTATTTTGATTTTCGCGCTCTTCAATTCCACCGGATGTTGGCGAGGTGGATCACTAGCGCCCCACCTAGCCTTAAGAAACAGGGTGGACCAAGGTATAACAGGGTGGACAGCTATAACGGGACATAAATTAAACCCTGAACACTGAAAATATATCTACATAGTAATACATGTAGTAACAACATTGGAACTGCTATTTAGTTACATATTCAATGTGAAAAACAACACAAAAATGCATTGCCGGTGCATTAACCTTTTTGGGCAGCATTTTCCCTTTTGGATGAATAGTGTGCCCAGAGTGAACTGCCTCCTACTCTGTCCCAGATGCTAATATATGCATATCATTATTGAATTGTATAGAAAACACTCTGAAGTTTCTAAAACTGTTTGAATGATGTCTGTGAGTATAACAGAACTCAAATGGCAGGCGACAACTTGAGAAAAATCCAACCAGGAAGTGGGACATCTGAGGTTTGTAGTTTTTCAAAGCTTGGCCTACCGAATACACATTGAGATATGGATGAAGTTGCACTTCCTACGGCTTCCACTAGATGTCAACCATCTTTTCAAACTTGATTGAGGATTCTATTTTAAAGGAGGGGCTCATGAGACCTCTTTGAGTCAGTGGTCTGGCATAGTGCCTTGGTCTCATGACGCGCGCCCCCGACAGAGTTACCTCTCGTTCCAGTGCTTTTCTGAAGAAAAAAGGAATTCTCCGGTTGGAACATTATTGATGTTTTATGTTAAAAACATCCTAAAGATTGATTCCATACATCGTTTGACTGTAACGGAATATTTCGAGTTTTTGTCTGGATGAAGTGCCTGCACCTCATGAAGATGGATTACTGGGCTGAACACGCTAACAACACAATTCACTTACATTTGATGATCTTCATCAGAAGGCACACCCAGGAATCCCAGTTCGACAATAAATGACTGATTTGTTCCATAAAGATCCATAATTTATGTCCAAATACCTCCTTTTTGTTTGCACGTTTAGTACACAATCCAAACTCACAATTGCGAGCAAGTCCAGGCGAAAGTTCAGATGAAAAGTCATATGCCAGTTCGTAGAAACGTGTCAAACAAAGTATTAGAAACAATCTTTAGAATGTTATTATCTTTGCTTGAAAGAATTGCAGACCCCCACAAGTCTGGTTCATCCTTGGGAGCAATTCCCAAACGCCTCAAGGTACCACGTTCATCTGTACAAACAATAGTACGCAAGTATAAACACCATGGGACCACACAGCCATTCTACCGCTCAGGAAAGAGATGCGTTCTGTCTCCTAGAGATTAATGTACTTTGGTGCGAAAAGTGCTAATCAATTCCAGAACAACAGCAAAGGACCTTGTGAAGATGCTGGAGGAAACAGTTACAAAAGTATCTACAGCCACAGTAAAACGAGTCCTATATCAACATAACCCGAAAGGCTGCTCAGCAAGGAAGAAGCCATTGCTCCAAAACCGCCATAAAAAAGCCAGACTATGGTTTGCAACTGCACATGGGGACAAAGATCGTACTTTTTCCTCTGGTCTGATGAAATAAAAATACTGTTTGGCCATAATGACCATCATTATGTTTGGAGGAAAAAGGGGGAGGCTTGCAAGCCGAATAACACCATCCCAACCGTGAGGCACGGGGGGTGCCAGCATCATGTTGTGATATGCTTTGCTGCAGGAGGGACTGGTGCACTTCACAAAATAGATTGCATCATGAGGGAGAAAATTATGTGGATATATTGAAGCAACATCTCAAGACATCAGCCAGGAAGTTAAAGCTTGGTCGCATATGAATCTTCCAAATGAACAATGACCCCAAGCATACTTCCAAAGTTGTGGCTAAATGGCTTAAGGACAGCAAAGTCAAGGTATTGGAGTGGCCATCACAAAGCTGTGACCTCAATCCTATAGAAAAATGTGGTCAGAACTGAAAAAGCGTGTGCGAGCAATGAGGCCTACAAACCTGACTCAGTTACCCACCTCTGTCAGGAGGAATGGGCCAAAATTCACCCAACTTATTGTGTGGAAGGCTACCCAAAACGTTTGACCCAAGTTAAACAATTTAAAGGCAATGCTACCAAATACTAATTGTGTGTATGTAAACTTCTGACCCACTGGGAATGTGATGAAATAAATAAAATCTGAAATAAATCCTTCGCTCTCTACTATTATTCTGACATTTCACATTCTTAAAATAAAGTGGTGATCCTAACTAACCTAAAACAGGAAGTTTTTACTAGGAATAAATGTCAGGAATTGTGAAAAACTGAGTTTAAATGTACTTTGCTAAGGTGCATGTAAACTTCTGACTTCAACTGTATATTTGAGAATCAACCTCTTCCTGTATTTTTCCTTTTTTTCCCACTCCTTTGCCACTCCTGATTTTAAATGCTCTCTCTCTTTTTGGTGTCTTCTGTGTGTTTTATTCTAATGCGTTCCCCTTGCTGGCGTTGCCTAAAACACATTAAATGCATGGTTAGGATTCTAGTCAGAGATAAAGTTAAGGATTAGTAGATCGGGATTAGGGTTATGGGTTATGGTTAGTGATTACGGTTAGAGTTAGTAGAAATTTTAGAAATGAATTATCTTAAATGCCATATTTTAAGGATTTTCAGGAGTTTAGGGGGGTGTTTGGGACTGCAGCAACGCACTAGCCTTGGCCCTGGCTCTGAGTATCCTTTTTTGAATCTCTCCATTTCTTCCGTTCTGCACGCTGCACACTGTTACTGAGTTATTTCAGCTGCGCTACGAAGAGGTTCCATTCCTTCAGAAATGCCTGATTCAATTGAGATTTATTTATTCTTAAAATACTGTACATGCTATTTACTGTATACTGTAATTACATATTACAATTTATGAACAAAAACACATATTCTGCAACACATTACTGCAGAATATCCATTTGTCCACCCTGCTGAGTTCATGTCCACCCTGTCCACCACTTTCCTTTTGTTTTCTGTTTCTGTTCTGCTTCTCTTCCTCGTCAAAAAATTAGCAAAGGTCCCCTTCCAACTTCGCGCTCTTATTTGAAAAGCCCATCACCGTCTGGACATACTTCTGAAGTTGATACTTCTCCTGCTGAGTTCATGTCCACCCTGTTACGTGTACATGGATAACAGGGTGGAAAATAACAGAGTGGACATTTTGAGCAAAAATGAGCAACTATGCTCCAAGTGATCGTGATGAAGCTAGGATAATGGCTACCACTTGAAAAGGAATAGGCATTGTTTGACAAATATATTTAGAAAATTATGAAATTCGATTATGTCTTTTGTATTTTTTCTTAACAGGGTAGACACGTTATGCTTTCCTAAATCACATCACCAACATATAATGATGAAAATGTAGTATGAAATATAGATACTCACCAGGTTCACCACAGTTGTTTTCCCGCCAAGGAAGTGACATCATTTTTTGTTTGTGATGCCATTGTAGAAAATACATGTTTTCTTAAAATGCCACTAACCACAATGTAACAGGGTGGACAACAACTTTGAGAATGTACAGAAAATAGTCAAAATTCTTCTAAAAAGTGCAGCTTTTAACATAAAAAGACTATACATAAGATAACTTTTAATGAAGAAAATTAGAAAATATTTTTTTAAATGTTTGATTTTATTCCTAATTATTCTTGTTGAAGTTGTTTGAGCAGCACTTGGGACAAATAAATATTGCCTCCTTCACTGACATAAAATAGTGAAGCATTTGTAAAAATGTACTTTGAAGTCTATGTCATTATGAAGGCATTCACACATAAGGATCCTTCTGAAATTTGATCCAGTGTATATTTTGTATATACAATTTTGAATGATTTATTTTGAGGACAAAAAAACCCCACTTTTCAGGTCAGATCAGATTTGCAATGAATAACTTCAATCGGGGGGTTAACAACTCACGCCCTGTTGTAAATCAAGGGAGAAGATTCAGGTCTGCGCTCTCAAGATTCACCAAAGGAATGTGATTTGTTTCAACAGACCTTTTCCAGCTGAAACTCTAACGTGTTCAAAATCAAAAACTGAAACAATATTTCTAACATAAAGCATGGGGAATGGTCAGAGGCGATCTATAGAACACCAATGTCATTTTGTTTGCTATTTTGTGACGTCATTAAAAATGTTATAAAGGAAATACTGTAACTTGGAAAGTATAGCCACTACATATACGAAGTTTCCATACTTGTGCATTTAACATGAAAAATGATGAAAGTGTTTTTGTTAAGAGAGGGATGTGAGTTGAGAAACTATAAGAGATAATTGTTTTTCATAGGCTTTGCACAGTGAGCAGTTACCGCCCGGAGTGAGGTCAGGGAGCATGCCAGCCTGCCGGAACCGCCCCTTTCCAGCAAAATGTATAAATGATGGGTTAAGAATTAACATATCAGACCAGAAAGACTTGCAGCTGCACGTTTAAAGTGGTTTAAACTTTGAATCTCAACATGAGGTGCAGAAGACAAACTCACCTCCCGGACAATCACTGGTACTGCTGATTAGCTGTCCTAAGTAAAGTATTTTCAAAAGCGAATTTAAGTAGGACTCTGCCCAAACCATCATATTATGCTACTCTCATTACCCCACTGGGAAACCATCGATATGACTGGCTTGCCTGTCTTCAAATAAGCATCTTCAAGAGTGAATGGAAGGAAAGTCAACTCTTTAGTTCTGTTCAGGAGTAGACGACAAGTCACCGGATAACTACAAAGAAGGACAACAAAATAGAAGACTTGTTGGAACCATTTCGGACAATCAGAGCCTTACATTTTCGTCCACATTTTCTTACAATTTCTTACTCAAAGTGGGCGGAGGTTTGTGTGCAAAGTATATGGTTACTGTAGGTGAGAGTAGTTTCTGAATGTACCAATGTTGAGTGTCTCTGTCCTTCTCTCTCCCTCTCCATCTCTTCTTTAACAAGAATCAATGTAGTTGTCATTCTGCTAGGGACTTGTTTTCAGTGTATTTAGTCAATAACCAGTGCAGAGTGTGCATGTTTATCCTGTGTTCCCATTTAATTAGCTAGTAAATACATAATTAAACCAATTTGTGTAGTACTGAATCATAGATAAGGCTCAGGTTTTTTGCAGATGCAAGGAGGTTACGAATCTTCAGAATGATGATATGATACAAGTTTATGATTAATAAGTTGACTGTTTATCCTCTCTAGGCTAGGGGGCGGTATTTTCACGTCCGGATAAAAAGCGTGCCCAAAGTAAACTACCTGCTACTCATGCCCAGAAGCTAGGATATGCATATCATTAGTAGATGTGGATAGAAAACACTCTGCAGTTTCTAAAACTGTTTGAATGATGTCTGTGAGTATAATAGAACTTATTTGGCAGGCGAAACCCCGAAGACAAAACCATCCAGGATTTTTTTCTTGTTAAGGTGACAGTGTTTTCAATGGGGTTTCTATGTGGATCTAGATTTCTAAGGCACTTGCTTGCAGTTCCTATCGCTTCCACTGGATGTCAACAGTCTTTAGAAATTGGTTGATGTTTTTCCTTTGTGTAATGAAGAAGTAGGGTTGTTCAGAACGAGGGTCGAGTCTAGTGTACTGTTTGTTAGGGTCGCGCGATCTGAAAGCTCGCTCCACTTTGTTTTTATCTATTGAACGCAGTTTATCCCGTCTTAAATTTTATAAATTATTATTTAAAAAATACCTAAAGTGGTATTAGGAAAGTTATTTGAAATGTTTTGACAAAGATTACAGGTAACTTATTAGATATTGTAGTCATGTTGCGAGTTGGAACCGGTGTATTTCTGGATCAAACGCGCCAAACAAATGGACATTTAGGAGACGGAATTAATCGAACAAAAGGACCATTTGTGATGTTTATAGGACATACTGGAGTGCCAACAGAAGAAGCTCTTCAAAGGTAAGGCATGAATTATATTGTTTCTTCTGAGTTTTGTGTCGCGCCTGGTGGGATGAAATATGATTGTCTGTGTTTGTTTGATGGGGTGCTGTCCTCAGATAATCGCACGGTTTGCTTTCGTCGTAAAGCCTTTTTGAAATCTGACACCGAGGCTGGATTAAAAAGAATTTAAGCTTTATCTTGACATATTGCATGTGTATTTTCAAGAATGTTAAATATTTACAATTCTATAGTTTAAAATTTGGCGCCCTGCACTTTCGATAGCGTCCCATCTAGCCTCAAGAGGTTATAGATATGATAAGTAAATACCTTTTAGAGGTTAATTTGTGAGATGGTAACTCTTTAAAGAACCGCTCTCGTGGTCTCTCAAATCCTTCTGAGTTAATTGTTACACGATTAATTTAAATCGGGTAACAATGAAACATATTTAGTTAAATTTGATAAATAACAGTCTTCAGATTGATATTAAAGACATTGAGATGGAGTGAGTGAGTGAGAAAGTGTCAAGTGAAAGACAGAGAGCATCAACAGTGTCTCTATTTGAAGACAGCCTGTGTAAAAAAAAAATCACTTCCCCTCGCACCAGACCTCAGTTTCAGTCAGCTAAACTGACTGAGCCTCTCAACCTGCTCTGTACACTTCTCTCTCTCTCTCTCTCTCACACACACACACACACACACACACACACACACACACACACACACACACACACACACACACACACACACACACACACACACACACACACACACACACACACACACACACACACACACACACACACACACACACACACAATTTTTTACAAAACCTTTAAGTCCTTAACTTCGAAGAGCATAGCATTACAGCCAGAGGAGGACTGTCCATCCCTCATAGCCTGGTTCCTCCCTTGGTTTCTTCCTAGGTTCTGGCCTTTCTTGGGAGTTTTTCCAAGCCACAGTGCTTCTACACCTGCATTACTTGCTGTTTGGGGTTTTAGGCTGGGTTTCTGTACAGCACTTTAAGATATCAGCTGATGTAATAAGGGCTTTATAAATATATTTGATTTGATTTAGCAGGTGGTGTCAGAGGAAGGCCTTAAAAATAGTCAAAGACTCCAGCCACCCACAGACTGTTCTCTCTGCTACCGCACGGCAAGTGGTATCAATGCACCAAGTCTGGTACCAACAGGACCCTGAACAGCTTCTACACCCCAAGCTATAAGACTGCTGAACATTTCATTTTTAAAAAACTACCCAGACTATCTGCATTGACCCTTTTTGCACTAACTCTTTTGACTCATCACATACGCTGCTGCTACTGTTTATTATCTAACCTGTTGCCATGTCACTTCAATCCTCCCTACCTATATGTACATGTCTACCTCAATTACTTGTTGGTTATCTCGTGCTCCTGCACATCAACTCTCTACTGGTACCCCGTGTATGTAGCCAAGTTATCATTACTCATTATGTATTTATTTCTTGTCTTGTTATTTTTCTCTCTGCATTGTTGGGAAGGGCCTGTAAGTAAGTCATTTCACTGTCAGACTACAGCTGTTGTTTACAAAGCATGTGACAAATAACATTTGAGTTGATTTGATTATTGAACGCAAAGCCGATTTCACAAAGCTAGCGAGTTGCTAAGAAGCAGACACGTTCCCTGTGTGTGTGTGTGTGTGTGTGAATAGGACTAGACAATCATATACATGGATTTGAGGTGTGTGTTCCTGCTGTCAGTAATAATTACCGCTACAGGGGCTATTCTGTCTCCGTTACCATGGTAATAGTCATCAGCGTAAATGACAGAAGCTCATTGATTGTTATCATTCCGACAGAAGCTCATTGATTGTTATCATTCCCGTTTTATTAGGGGACTGTAATGTGCTACCACTAACGGTGTCCCTTAAATGCTTTCTGTACCGTGAAATGACAAGGCTGTAGTGCCCCTTTGCATTAGCGTAAATTATTGTCAGCTCCAAGGGTTTATAATGGGTTTATAACCACTTAATAAAGGCTCTAGCTGCCGCACACATTGGCATTCAGGAACAGCTGCCCCGTCACTTTTGTTTATTTACACTTTTACAAATATACAGAGTGCTGTGGTAGCTTTTGCTGGTAAACATTTTAAATATAAAGTGCCTTTTGCCTGCTTTACAACTGACATTTCCATTTCCATTCTAGAAAAAGCTCAAACGTCTTTTTCTCACAAAACTAAACTTCATTGTTTTTTGCGAAGCTTGATGGCTGCCCTTCAGAAGGCCTGAGCTTGTCCTCGTCTTATGATGTCATCTCCTCCTAGAGTTTCCTCATCAGCAAGGTCAGGAGTCTCTCAGTGTGAGGCCTTCCTGAGAGAGGTTATGTATTCACAAGGAGACAAGGGTGTGTCTCTCTTTCTCTCTCTGTGTGTGTGTGTGCGTGTGCATGCGTGCGAGCGTGTATGTGCGTGTGCATGTGGGGTATTTGGGAAGTGGCCTTCAGTCTGACCCTGGGAGATAGAAAAGCTGAGTAAATAATTAATCAGATTCCATTAATACCAATAAGAAAATAAATATGAGATTAGTCCCATGCAAATCAGTTATCTGCAATGATTGCAAAGGTGTGGATTATGACACACACACACACACACACACACACACACACACACACACACACACACACACACACACACACACACACACACACACACACACACACACACACACACACACACACACACACACACACACACACACACACAGTGTCCCTTCCATTACAGACCACAGCAGAACAATGTTATTCTCTGTCATTAAATGTGTTACATAACAGGTGGAAGAGGCCAACCAATCAGACATCGCCAAATTGTGAGTGGGTGGTCTTCACTCTGCAGTATCTAATTAGCAGCATATACACAAGTTATGTAAATTCAACGATCATATCCACAAGTTGTGTAAACTCAACGCTACTAATTCGCAACATGGCTCCTCTTGCATGACACCAGGTTGATGTAGGTCTACAGTGTGTACATTTGTACCGTTGAAAGTTGGGGGTCACATTTCCACGGTGTGAGGCCACCAACATATTTCCATCAGGAGCCAATATTGTTTCCCTGTTCCCCTTACGGCTGTGAAATGGGCTTTGTTGTTATCCATTAGTGTTTCATATCCAGCAGCTGTTACATGAAAAACCCCTCAGCACTCCCACTGTGGTGGGGGCCCAGGTGAACGCACACATCTCACACACACACACACACACACACACACACACACACACACACACACACACACACACACACACACACACACACACACACACACACACACACACACACACACACACACACACACACACACTTACACGCATGCATGCACGCACACACACCACCGTGCCCTCAAGGGTGGGAGATAGCCAGGCTTCCGGATAAACAAGCCGGCGTTAGTTACTATGGCAGCCATGACTACCTTACCTCCTGGAACATACAACACAGAACATCTAACATAGAACACATAATTCAGAACATGTAACATAGAACACAGAATTCAGAACATGTAACATAGAACACAGAATTCAGAACACATAGAATGGACAAGAGACCACTAAAAGTTTAGTCAATGTAACCCTGTGTACTATCTGTGCAGGAAGATATCATGTTAAAGCTTGCCTAAGGTAATTCAGATGTAGGATCTTCATTTGAGCCCATTTGCTATAGCAGCAAAATGTGAATATTATGTGGATTATAATTAATGGACATATTTGTAGGGGCTGATACATTTTACCTAAGGAAAATCAAGTCTGAAATTTCAAAGTGGAAATTAGAAACTTTAGCTGCCCTTTTAACCTCAAATACTCTAGATCAAATTAAGATTCTACATCTGTATGCGACAAGTACACTATATATTCAAAGTATGTGGACACGCCTTCAAATGAGTGGATTCTGCTATTTCAGCCACACCCGTTTCTGACAGGTATATAAAATGGAATGGCCTTAGTGAAGTGTCTTTCAACATGTGTAGCCTACCTTAGATTGTCACTCTGTCTTCCAGTTGTAGTTCTTTCAGGATGTTCCTGACTATTTCATATATGAACCCTCTCTAATCTATGACCCTGTGGGCTTTCACCCAGGGTCTGCTTTAAGTGTGTGAGTATTGAGTCAGCAACATTCAAGCCTGAGTGCCAGCCTATTCTGTTTGTACTTAAGCCAACCTGTTCCTTGGCAAAAACAAATATTTGACGCCATTGTTGTTTATAGAAACAGTACTGTAAGCAGGGCACAGTTTAGGTCAATCTGGGTTATGCTTGTTTGGAACATCACTACTCAATGTAAAACATACTTCATCACTAACATGTCGGAGTTATTGTATTGATAATAGCAGTAAACAAATTAAAATAAATAAACGGTACCTTTTGGAAATATACAAAAAGTGATAAATCAACACAGTTTTGCCATGATTTCCACAGCTGGTGTCTCTGACAACATGATCAATCTGCTTTACGCACCAGCCAATTCCAAACCAAACGTTTTCCAAACAAACATCAACAGTACCTGTGCACAGGGAGTTTGTTCTCTGGGCACCATGATTACTTTAGACCAACGATACTTCAGTTCAGTCCGATTAGCATCATTAGTATCACAAAGTGTAGAACGGAGAGTTGAACGGAGAGTAGAACGGAGAGTAGAACGGAGAGTTGCAGAGAAAGGAACACAGAGTGCATCCACTACAAAATGCTTTTCTACAGTCTCACCCAAAGTGTAAAGGGGTTACTGTGCTTTTCACAGTAGCTTACAGGTAGTTTATTGACAGCTCGGTGGGGCAGCAGGTAGCCTAGTGGTTAGAGTGTAGGGACGGCAGGCAGCCTACAAAATGCTTTTTGGTTAGAGTGTAGGGGTTACTGTGGACAGGTAGTTTATTGACAGCTCGGTGGGGCAGCAGGTAGCCTAGTGGTTAGAGTGTAGGGACGGCAGGCAGCCTAGTGGTTAGAGTGTAGGGATGGCAGGCAGCCTAGTGGTTAGAGTGTAGGGACGGCAGGCAGCCTAGTGGTTAGAGTGTAGGGACGGCAGGTAGCCTAGTGGTTAGAGTGTAGGGACGGCAGGCAGCCTAGTGGTTAGAGTGTAGGGACGGCAGGTAGCCTAGTGGTTAGAGTGTAGGGACGGCAGGTAGCCTAGTGGTTAGAGTGTAGGGACGGCAGGTAGCCTAGTGGTTAGAGTGTAGGGACGTCAGGTAGCCTAGTGGTTAGAGTGTAGGGACGGCAGGTAGCCTAGTGGTTAGAACGTTAGGCCATTAATCGAGAGGTTGCAAGATCAAATCACTGAGCTGACAAGGTAAAAATCTGTTGTTTTGCCCCTGAACAAGGCAGTTACCACACTGTTCCTAGGCCGTCATTGTAAATACAATTTTGTTCTTAACTGACTAGTTAAATCAAAATGTGAAATTCTGTATTTCATATTACAGTAGACCTACTATATATACGGTATCAAAGCAACTAATGTGTAATGAGACAGTACAATACCTTAAAGTGGAACTGACAGTGTTTTAAGTACTTTGCAGATATGAAACAAACAGACAATCACAATATCAGTCAAAAATATAACATTTCCAGTTCATGCTTCAAAACCAACTTAATTAATAAGAGGTTTTAAAAATAGGTTCTATTTGACTCAAGATTCCATGACGTACACTAAGCATCAGAACTCAGGATAAGACCCAGATGCAGACAGCTACAATCACAGATGTTTATTGAACCAAACAGGGGGCTGGCAAAAGACAGGTCGAGAGCAGGCAGAGGTCCATAATCCAGGGCAGTGTCAGCAAGGTACAGAACAGCAGGCACGCTCGGGTTCAGGGCAGGCAGAGGTTCGTAATCGGGTCAGAATCAGGCAGGTACAGAACGGCAGGCAGGCTCGGGGTCAAGGCAGGCAGAATGGTCAGAGCCGGGGAAAATTGGAAACAGAAACTTTAGAAAGCAGGAAGATGGGAAAGCATGCTAGTAAGACCTGACAAGACGAACTGGCAACAGACAAACAGAGAACGCAGGTATACATACACAGGGGATAATGGGGAAGATAGGCGACACATGGAGAGGGATGGAGACAAGCACAAAGACAGTTGAAACCGATCTGGGTGTGACACTAAGGCATTGTTGGCAGAATAGATGTATGCAGTTCAATGCATGATTCATATAATTCACCAATACATTTCTTGGTTGTACAAAAAATATGAATATCAGGTTGTAAATCACAGCAGGCCTAACATTAGTACATAGTTTCTGCCTCCACCCATTCTGGAAGCACTGTTTCAGTTTCAATGGTTAGGAATTTCACTACAATCAAACTAGCAAGGGCAATGATAAGTCAGTCATAACGTGGCTAATAGGCTAACGTATTTATTTCTGTAGTTCTTTATTTAGCAAGCTAAAAACACAGAGCCAAATGTTAGCTAGCTAGCCTCTGGGGTGGCAGCGTAGCCTAGTGGTTAGAGTGTTGGACTAGTAATATAATAATAATAATAATATATGCCATTTAGCTGACGCTTTTATCCAAAGCGACTTACAGTCATGTGTGCATACATTCTACGTATGGGTGGTCCCTGGGGAATCGAACCCACTACCCTGGCGTTACAAGCGCCATGCTCTACCAACTGAGCCACAGAAGGACCACGGAAGGTTGCGAGTTCAAACCCCCGAGCTGACAAGGTACAAATCTGTCGTTCTGCCCCTGAACAGGCAGTTAACCCACTGTTCCCAGGCCGTCATTGAAAATAACAATGTAATCCAGGACTGTAATGTTCCCAAATGTAAAAAGATGTACATATTTGCAGGAATCAGGCGGCTTTTGGCAAATACATTCTAATGATAAAGTCACGCTGTTGCAACTGCCTGTAAACACACAGTCCAGTTCAAAGTGAATGACGGCAGGTCCTTGTGGCAAATGACTTATTTGCATAAAGGCTTACTGAAGCTCTGATTGGCTATGGTGCACCGGTCTGTTTTTATTAGGTTTTATTTCTTGCAGTGTCTATTAATTGTCCAAACGCACAGCCTTTTCCCACTCCATTTTGCCATAGCATTTTGAATGAATACTTGCTGTTTTATATCCCCTGCACTTCAAGACAATGCACCATCATTTACAATATGCTGAAGTAAACTGTTTCAGAGTATTTTACTGTTGAGAATTCCCCCAAAATACTGTATAATTTAGAGTTTACCATTACAGTGCAGTGTCTAAGCTCTCAGACAATCGATTGGAAACCAGACTGTGTCACCAATACCCTTCCCCAAACACTATTGATCATGTGGCCTAATCCACCTGCAGAACGGTAGGGGAGACCCGAACACACAGATGGCCGGAGTCATGTTCATTAGGGCACACCGTAGCAAAGTGTTTTGCAAAAGAAAACTAAGCAAATGTTTCTTACTGGGCTGAACACAAGTGCTGAACACAACCTAGCTACACCAGCAGACAGGCAAAGACAGAAGCAGCCCGAATTCCATCACGTTCTGTCACCCAACAACAGTGGCAAATGGAGGATGGAGAGAGAGAATAACTGGTAGGAGAAAGAGAATGACTAGAAGAGAAACAGGAAACAAATGAAAATAGATTAGAGTGATTCATATATTTATCAAGCCATAGCAGACACATCAGATACAGATGTAGGATCTTAATTTGAGCCTAGTTTGCTACAGCAGGAAAATAATCCTGCAGCAACAGGAAATGTGAATTATTATGAGGATTATAATTAATGGACACTTTTCGTAAGGGAAAATCAAGTCTGAAATGTCAAAGTGGAAATTTCAGAAGCCCTCAAATCTCAAATAAACCACTGTATTGCAGGAAAGTTCTCCCACAACAGGGTGATCAAACTAGGATTCTCTCTCTCTCTCTCTCTCTCTCTCTCTCTCTCTCTCTCTCTCTCTCTCTCTCTCTCTGTGTGTTGAACCTGTGAGAGCATCAACTTTGTATTCAATTAAAACGGAGGGGATTACTCATGAAACATTTTGGCTTAGAAGTGTGTGTGACTATGTGTGTGTGTATTCTATTTCATTCTCACGCCTCTAAAGTAGCAATAGCTTTCAGTTCTGATTCCAATTTCGCTTGCCTTTATGTGGTCAGCCAATAGTCCTCGATCTTGACGTGAGTCATTCCTATGTCATCTAAATCCTTCTGACTGAAACCGTTATCACACGCCAACTGGAACCAACTGGAACCCACTGGAGCCCACTGGAGCCAACTGGAACCCACTGGAGCCCACTGGAGCCAACTGGAACCCACTGGAGCCCACTGGAGCCAACTGGAACCCACTGGAGCCCACTGGAGCCAACTGGAACCCACTGGAGCCCACTGGAGCCAACTGGAACCCACTGGAGCCAACTGGAACCCACTGTAGCCAAGTCATATCTGTGTTCACGCCTGAAAGTAACTGATGATAGTTAGCCTTTTGCTGCTGTTGTTTGGTGGAGTTGAGGACAGTGACTGATTGTGATCAGGGAAATGTAAAAAATGTTCAACTTCATATTCATCGTCTCTAGCACCAGTACAACATGTAAAACATATTCATCGTCTCTAGCACCAGTACAACATGTAAAACATATTCATCGTCTCTAGCACCAGTACAACATGTAAAACATATTCATCGTCTCTAGCACCAGTACAACATGTAAAACATATTCATCGTCTCTAGCACCATTACAACATGTAAAACATATTCATCGTCTCTAGCACCAGTACAACATGTAAAACATATTCATCGTCTCTAGCACCAGTACAACATGTAAAACATATTCATCGTCTCTAGCACCAGTACAACATGTAAAACATATTCATCGTCTCTAGGCACCAGTACAACATGTAAAACATATTCATCGTCTCTAGCACCAGTACAACATGTAAAACATATTCATCGTCTCTAGCACCAGTACAACATGTAAAACATATTAATCGTCTCTAGGCACCAGTACAACATGTAAAACATATTCACTGTCTCTAGCACCAGTACAACATGTAAAACATATTCATCGTCTCTAGCACCAGTACAACATGTAAAACATATTCATCGTCTCTAGGCACCAGTACAACATGTAAAACATATTCACTGTCTCTAGCACCAGTACAACATGTAAAACATATTCATCGTCTCTAGCACCAGTACAACATGTAAAACATATTCATCGTCTCTAGCACCAGTACAACATGTAAAACATATTCATCGTCTCTAGCACCAGTACAACATGTAAAACATATTCATCGTCTCTAGCACCAGTACAACATGTAAAACATATTCATCGTCTCTAGCACCAGTACAACATGTAAAACATATTCATCGTCTCTAGCACCAGTACAACATGTAAAACATATTCATCGTCTCTAGCACCAGTACAACATGTAAAACATATTCATCGTCTCTAGCACCAGTACAACATGTAAAACATATTCATCGTCTCTAGCACCAGTACAACATGTAAAACATATTCATCGTCTCTAGCACCAGTACAACATGTAAAACATATTCATCGTCTCTCTAGCACCAGTACAACATGTAAAACATATTCATCGTCTCTAGCACCAGTACAACATGTAAAACATATTCATCGTCTCTAGCACCAGTACAACATGTAAAACATATTCATCGTCTCTAGGCACCAGTACAACATGTAAAACATATTCATCGTCTCTAGCACCAGTACAACATGTAAAACATATTCATCGTCTCTAGCACCAGTACAACATGTAAAACATATTCATCATCTCTAGCACCAGTACAACATGTAAAACATATTCATCGTCTCTAGCACCAGTACAACATGTAAAACATATTCATCGTCTCTAGCACCAGTACAACATGTAAAACATATTCATCGTCTCTAGCACCAGTACAACATGTAAAACATATTCATCGTCTCTAGCACCAGTACAACATGTAAAACATATTCATCGTCTCTAGCACCAGTACAACATGTAAAACATATTCATCGTCTCTAGCACCAGTACAACATGTAAAACATATTCATCGTCTCTAGCACCAGTACAACATGTAAAACATATTCATCGTCTCTAGCACCAGTACAACATGTAAAACATATTCATCGTCTCTAGCACCAGTACAACATGTAAAACATATTCATCGTCTCTAGCACCAGTACAACATGTAAAACATATTCATCATCTCTAACACCAGTACAACATGTAAAACATATTCATCGTCTCTAGCACCAGTACAACATGTAAAACATATTCATCGTCTCTAGCACCAGTACAACATGTAAAACATATTCATCGTCTCTAGCACCAGTACAACATGTAAAACATATTCATCGTCTCTAGCACCAGTACAACATGTAAAACATATTCATCGTCTCTAGCACCAGTACAACATGTAAAACATATTCATCGTCTCTAGCACCAGTACAACATGTAAAACATATTCATCGTCTCTAGCACCAGTACAACATGTAAAACATATTCATCGTCTCTAGCACCAGTACAACATGTAAAACATATTCATCGTCTCTAGCACCAGTACAACATGTAAAACATATTCATCGTCTCTAGCACCAGTACAACATGTAAAACATATTCATCGTCTCTAGCACCAGTACAACATGTAAAACATATTCATCGTCTCTAGCACCAGTACAACATGTAAAACATATTCATCGTCTCTAGCACCAGTACAACATGTAAAACATATTCATCGTCTCTAGCACCAGTACAACATGTAAAACATATTCATCGTCTCTAGCACCAGTACAACATGTAAAACATATTCATCGTCTCTAGCACCAGTACAACATGTAAAACATATTCATCGTCTCTAGCACCAGTACAACATGTAAAACATATTCATCGTCTCTAGCACCAGTACAACATGTAAAACATATTCATCGTCTCTAGCACCAGTACAACATGTAAAACATATTCATCGTCTCTAGCACCAGTACAACATGTAAAACATATTCATCGTCTCTAGCACCAGTACAACATGTAAAACATATTCATCGTCTCTAGCACCAGTACAACATGTAAAACATATTCATCGTCTCTAGCACCAGTACAACATGTAAAACATATTCATCGTCTCTAGCACCAGTACAACATGTAAAACATATTCATAGCACCAGTCTCTAGCACCAGTACAACATGTAAAACATATTCATCGTCTCTAGCACCAGTACAACATGTAAAACATATTCATCGTCTCTAGCACCAGTACAACATGTAAAACATATTCATCGTCTCTAGCACCAGTACAACATGTAAAACATATTCATCGTCTCTAGCACCAGTACAACATGTAAAACATATTCATCGTCTCTAGCACCAGTACAACATGTAAAACATATTCATCGTCTCTAGCACCAGTACAACATGTAAAACATATTCACTGTCTCTAGCACCAGTACAACATGTAAAACATATTCATCGTCTCTAGCACCAGTACAACATGTAAAACATATTCATCGTCTCTAGCACCAGTACAACATGTAAAACATATTCACTGTCTCTAGCACCAGTACAACATGTAAAACATATTCATCGTCTCTAGCACCAGTACAACATGTAAAACATATTCATCGTCTCTAGCACCAGTACAACATGTAAAACATATTCATCGTCTCTAGCACCAGTACAACATGTAAAACATATTCATCGTCTCTAGCACCAGTACAACATGTAAAACATATTCATCGTCTCTAGCACCAGTACAACATGTAAAACATATTCATCGTCTCTAGCACCAGTACAACATGTAAAACATATTCATCGTCTCTAGCACCAGTACAACATGTAAAACATATCATTCATCGTCTCTAGCACCAGTACAACATGTAAAACATATTCATCGTCTCTAGCACCAGTACAACATGTAAAACATATTCATCGTCTCTAGCACCAGTACAACATGTAAAACATATTCATCGTCTCTAGCACCAGTACAACATGTAAAACATATTCATCGTCTCTAGCACCAGTACAACATGTAAAACATATTCATCGTCTCTAGCACCAGTACAACATGTAAAACATATTCATCGTCTCTAGCACCAGTACAACATGTAAAACATATTCATCGTCTCTAGCACCAGTACAACATGTAAAACATATTCATCGTCTCTAGCACCAGTACAACATGTAAAACATATTCATCGTCTCTAGCACCAGTACAACATGTAAAACATATTCATCGTCTCTAGCACCAGTACAACATGTAAAACATATTCATCGTCTCTAGCACCAGTACAACATGTAAAACATATTCATCGTCTCTAGGCACCAGTACAACATGTAAAACATATTCATCGTCTCTAGCACCAGTACAACATGTAAAACATATTCATCGTCTCTAGCACCAGTACAACATGTAAAACATATTCATCGTCTCTAGCACCAGTACAACATGTAAAACATATTCATCGTCTCTAGGCACCAGTACAACATGTAAAACATATTCATCGTCTCTAGCACCAGTACAACATGTAAAACATATTCATCGTCTCTAGCACCAGTACAACATGTAAAACATATTCATCGTCTCTAGCACCAGTACAACATGTAAAACATATTCATCGTCTCTAGCACCAGTACAACATGTAAAACATATTCATCGTCTCTAGCACCAGTACAACATGTAAAACATATTCATCATCTCTAGCACCAGTACAACATGTAAAACATATTCATCGTCTCTAGCACCAGTACAACATGTAAAACATATTCATCGTCTCTAGCACCAGTACAACATGTAAAACATATTCATCGTCTCTAGCACCAGTACAACATGTAAAACATATTCATCGTCTCTAGCAGCACCAGTACAACATGTAAAACATATTCATCGTCTCTAGCACCAGTACAACATGTAAAACATATTCATCGTCTCTAGCACCAGTACAACATGTAAAACATATTCATCGTCTCTAGCACCAGTACAACATGTAAAACATATTCATCGTCTCTAGCACCAGTACAACATGTAAAACATATTCATCGTCTCTAGCACCAGTACAACATGTAAAACATATTCATCGTCTCTAGCACCAGTACAACATGTAAAACATATTCATCGTCTCTAGCACCAGTACAACATGTAAAACATATTCATCGTCTCTAGCACCAGTACAACATGTAAAACATATTCATCGTCTCTAGCACCAGTACAACATGTAAAACATATTCATCGTCTCTAGCACCAGTACAACATGTAAAACATATTCATCGTCTCTAGCACCAGTACAACATGTAAAACATATTCATCGTCTCTAGCACCAGTACAACATGTAAAACATATTCATCGTCTCTAGCACCAGTACAACATGTAAAACATATTCATCGTCTCTAGCACCAGTACAACATGTAAAACATATTCATCGTCTCTAGCACCAGTACAACATGTAAAACATATTCATCGTCTCTAGCACCAGTACAACATGTAAAACATATTCATCGTCTCTAGCACCAGTACAACATGTAAAACATATTCATCGTCTCTAGCACCAGTACAACATGTAAAACATATTCATCGTCTCTAGCACCAGTACAACATGTAAAACATATTCATCGTCTCTAGCACCAGTACAACATGTAAAACATATTCATCGTCTCTAGCACCAGTACAACATGTAAAACATATTCATCGTCTCTAGCACCAGTACAACATGTAAAACATATTCATCGTCTCTAGCACCAGTACAACATGTAAAACATATTCATCGTCTCTAGCACCAGTACAACATGTAAAACATATTCATCGTCTCTCTAGCACCAGTACAACATGTAAAACATATTCATCGTCTCTAGCACCAGTACAACATGTAAAACATATTCATCGTCTCTAGCACCAGTACAACATGTAAAACATATTCATCGTCTCTAGCACCAGTACAACATGTAAAACATATTCATCGTCTCTAGCACCAGTACAACATGTAAAACATATTCATCGTCTCTAGCACCAGTACAACATGTAAAACATATTCATCGTCTCTAGCACCAGTACAACATGTAAAACATATTCATCGTCTCTAGCACCAGTACAACATGTAAAACATATTCATCGTCTCTAGCACCAGTACAACATGTAAAACATATTCATCATCTCTAACACCAGTACAACATGTAAAACATATTCATCGTCTCTAGCACCAGTACAACATGTAAAACATATTCATCGTCTCTAGCACCAGTACAACATGTAAAACATATTCATCATCTCTAACACCAGTACAACATGTAAAACATATTCATCATCTCTAACACCAGTACAACATGTAAAACATATTCATCGTCTCTAGCACCAGTACAACATGTAAAACATATTCATCGTCTCTAGCACCAGTACAACATGTAAAACATATTCATCGTCTCTAGCACCAGTACAACATGTAAAACATATTCATCGTCTCTAGCACCAGGCACCAGTACAACATGTAAAACATATTCATCGTCTCTAGCACCAGTACAACATGTAAAACATATTCATCGTCTCTAGCACCAGTACAACATGTAAAACATATTCATCGTCTCTAGCACCAGTACAACATGTAAAACATATTCATCGTCTCTAGCACCAGTACAACATGTAAAACATATTCATCGTCTCTAGCACCAGTACAACATGTAAAACATATTCATCGTCTCTAGCACCAGTACAACATGTAAAACATATTCATCGTCTCTAGCACCAGTACAACATGTAAAACATATTCATCGTCTCTAGCACCAGTACAACATGTAAAACATATTCATCGTCTCTAGCACCAGTACAACATGTAAAACATATTCATCGTCTCTAGCACCAGTACAACATGTAAAACATATTCATCGTCTCTAGCACCAGTACAACATGTAAAACATATTCATCGTCTCTAGCACCAGTACAACATGTAAAACATATTCATCGTCTCTAGCACCAGTACAACATGTAAAACATATTCATCGTCTCTAGCACCAGTACAACATGTAAAACATATTCATCGTCTCTAGCACCAGTACAACATGTAAAACATATTCATTAGCACCAGTACAACATGTAAAACATATTCATCGTCTCTAGCACCAGTACAACATGAACATATTATAGCACCAGTGTAAAAAAATAGCACCAGTACAACATGTAAAACTTTTATATGTTTTATAGTAAAAAAAAGATGGAGGAAGATAAGTGTTTCAATGACATCATCGGTAGCGTCATGTGATTTTAACCAATTATGAGTAGCCATCGATTACTAATTGCCTAGTAATTTTCTGCTCATTGGTTGATGGTCTCATTGGAAACACATATCTTCCTTCCACAGTACAACATTTTTTTATTACACAAACATGCCATTTTTCATGTTGGGGTGGTGGTTGAGATGATTAATATGAAGTTGAAAAATATAGACATTTCCATTTAAGGCTAGGGTCAGGGTGAGGGTTGAGCCTGGGTGTGGACATGATAGGATAAGTCTCTGACCAGCCCACATGAAGAAATACTATACTATTCAGCAGACTGTTTTAGTAGACTAGTATTCACTGCAGTCTTTTAGTAGACCAGTGTTTTAGCAGACTGTAAAGTATTCACTGTAGTGTTTTAGCACCAGTACAACTGTAGTATTCACTGCACCAGTGTTTCAGCAGACTGTAGTATTCACTGTAGTGTTTTAGCAGACTGTAGTGTTTTAGCAGACTGTAGTATTCACTGTAGTGTTTTAGCAGACTGTAGTATTCACTGTAGTGTTTTATTAGAATGTAGTGTTTTAGCAGACTGTAGTATTCACTGTAGTGTTTTAGCAGACTGTAGTATTCACTGTAGTGTTTTAGCAGACTGTAGTGTTTTAGCAGACTGTAGTATTCACTGTAGTGTTTTAGCAGACTGTAGTATTCACTGTAGTGTTTTAGCAGACTGTAGTGTTTTAGCAGACTGTAGTGTTTTAGCAGACTGTAGTATTCACTGTAGTGTTTTAGCAGACTGTAGTATTCACTGTAGTGTTTTAGCAGACTGTAGTGTTTTAGCAGACTGTAGTATTCACTGTAGTGTTTTAGCAGACTGTAGTGTTTCAGCAGACTGAAGTATTCACTGTAGTGTTTTAGCAGACTGTAGTATTCACTGTAGTGTTTTAGCAGACTGTAGTATTCACTGTAGTGTTTCAGCAGACTGTAGTGTTTCAGCAGACTGTCGTGTTTCAGCAGACTGTAGTATTCACTGTAGTGTTTTAGCAGACTGTAGTGTTTTAGCAGACTGTAGTATTCACTGTAGTGTTTCAGCAGACTGTAGTATTCACTGTAGTGTTTTAGCAGACTGTAGTATTCACTGTAGTGTTTTAGCAGACTGTAGTGTTTTAGCAGACTGTAGTATTCACTGTAGTGTTTTAGCAGACTGTAGTGTTTCAGCAGACTGAAGTATTCACTGTAGTGTTTTAGCAGACTGTATTATTCACTGTAGTGTTTTAGCAGACTGTAGTGTTTTAGCAGACTGAAGTATTCACTGTAGTGTTTTAGCAGACTGTAGTATTCACTGTAGTGTTTTAGCAGACTGTAGTATTCACTGTAGTGTTTTAGCAGACTGTAGTGTTTTAGCAGACTGTAGTATTCACTGTAGTGTTTCAGCAGACTGTAGTGTCTTAGCAGACTGTAGTATTCACTGTAGTGTTTTAGCAGACTGTAGTATTCACTGAAGTGTTTTAGTAGACTGTAGTATTCACTGTAGTGTTTCAGCAGACTGTAGTGTTTTTGCAGACTGTAGTATTCACTGTAGTGTTTAGCAGACTGTAGTATTCACTGCAGTGTTTTAGCAGACTGTAGTATTAACTGTAGTGTTTTAGTAGACTGTAGTATTCACTGTAGTGTTTCAGCAGACTGTAGTATTCACTGTAGTGTTTTAGTAGACTGTAGTATTCACTGTAGTGTTTTAGCAGACTGTAGTATTCACTGTAGTGTTTTAGCAGACTGTAGTATTCACTGTAGTGTTTCAGCAGACTGTAGTATTCACTGTAGTGTTTTAGCAGACTGTAGTATTCACTGTAGTGTTTTAGCAGACTGTAGTATTCACTGTAGTGTTTCAGCAGACTGTAGTGTTTCAGCAGACTGTAGTGTTTCAGTAGACTGTATTATTCAGTCCACAAAAACACTACAGTTCACTATAGTATAAATACTGTAAACAAAATAGTAGAATATACTATATTAGTTACTGCAGTGTTTCACATACATTGCTGTAGTATTTACTGTTGTATTTTTGACATAGAAGTTGAGACTTTGCCTTGCAGAAAACCTACTGGAGACATGCTAAACATAATCAATTTCTATAATCTGAAGGTCAACGCTTTTGCACTGTGGGAAACACAATACATGTTGTATACTTGGCACGTAGGTTTCACACTTATGGGTGGCACACATTGTGATATGGAGGAGGGAAATTGGCAGGGTATATGCAAATTGAATATGGTTGTATTTACCATAGTTAAAGAGTGTAGTTGTTTTGTGGACTGTAGTGTTTTTGCAGACATTTCTGTAGTATTTACTACAGTTTTTTTTGTTCATAATACTGTAGTATTTACTATAATATTCTACAGTATACTACATTAGATTCTAAGTAATACTCATGATCGAGGCATACTACAGTGTGTAGCATTCTAACATATACTACAGTTTACTACAGTTTTCTATAGGAAACTGTAGTATTTGTTGATGTCGGAGGGCATGGACATTAAGCTCAAGTTAGGGATAGGGATATGGCTAGGGTTGATCTGGGGTGTGGACATGAAGCTAGGGTTATGGATATTGCTAGGGTAAGGGTTGATCTGGGTGTGGACATGAAGCTAGGGTTATGGATATTGCTAGGGTAAGGGTTGATCTGGGTGTGGACATGAAGCTAGGGCTATGGATATTGCCAGGGTAAGGGTTGATCTGGGTGTGGACATGAAGCTAGGGTTATGGATATTGCTAGGGTAAGGGTTGATCTGGGTGTGGACATGAAGCTAGGGTTATGGATATTGCCAGGGTAAGGGTTGATCTGGGTGTGGACATGAAGCTAGGGTTAGGGATATGGATATTCCAGGGTAAGGGTTGATCTGGGTGTGGACATGAAGCTCGGGTTAGGGATATGGATATTCCAGGGTAAGGGTTGATCTGGGTGTGGACATGAAGCTAGGGTTAGGGATATGGATATTGCTAGGGTAAGGGTTGATCTGGGTGTGGACATGAAGCTAGGGTTATGGATATTGCCAGGGTAAGGGTTGATCTGGGTGTGGACATGAAGCTAGGGTTATGGATATTGCTAGGGTAAGGGTTGATCTGGGTGTGGACATGAAGCTAGGGTTATGGATATTGCCAGGGTAAGGGTTGATCTGGGTGTGGACATGAAGCTAGGGTTATGGATATTGCCAGGGTAAGGGTTGATCTGGGTGTGGACATGAAGCTAGGGTTATGGATATTGCCAGGGTAAGGGTTGATCTGGGTGTGGACATGAAGCTAGGGTTATGGATATGGATATTGCCAGGGTAAGGGTTGATCTGGGTGTGGACATGAAGCTAGGGTTAGGGATATGGATATTGCCAGGGTAAGGTTTGATCTGGGTGTGGACATGAAGCTCGGGTTAGGGATATGGATATTGCTAGGGTAAGGGTAGATCTGGGTGTGGACATGAAGCTAGGGTTAGGGATATTGCCAGGGTAAGGGTTGATCTGGGTGTGGACATGAAGCTAGGGTTAGGGTTATGGATATTGCCAGGGTAAGGGTTGATCTGGGTGTGGACATGAAGCTAGGGTTATGGATATTCCAGGGTAAGGGTTGATCTGGGTGTGGACATGAAGCTAGGGTTATGGATATTCCAGGGTAAGGGTTGATCTGGGTGTGGACATGAAGCTAGGGTTATGGATATTGCCAGGGTAAGGGTTGATCTGGGTGTGGACATGAAGCTAGGGTTAGGATATGGATATTGCTAGGGTAAGGGTTGATCTGGGTGTGGACATGAAGCTAGGGTTATGGATATTGCCAGGGTAAGGGTTGATCTGGGTGTGGACATGAAGCTAGGGTTATGGATATGGATATTGCTAGGGTAAGGGTTGATCTGGGTGTGGACATGAAGCTAGGGTTATGGATATTGCCAGGGTAAGGGTTGATCTGGGTGTGGACATGAAGCTAGGGTTATGGATATTCCAGGGTAAGGGTAGATCTGGGTGTGGACATGAAGCTAGGGTTATGGATATTGCCAGGGTAAGGGTAGATCTGGTGTGGACATGAAGCTAGGGTTATGGATATTGCCAGGGTAAGGGTTGATCTGGGTGTGGACATGAAGCTAGGGTTAGGGTTATAGATATTGCCAGGGTAAGGGTTGATCTGGGTGTGGACATGAAGCTAGGGTTATGGATATGGATATTGCTAGGGTAAGGGTTGATCTGGGTGTGGACATGAAGCTAGGGGTTATGGATATTGCTAGGGTAAGGGTTGATCTGGGTGTGGACATGAAGCTAAGGTTAGGGTTATGGATATTGCCAGGGTAAGGGTTGATCTGGTGTGGACATGAAGCTAAGGTTAGGGTTATGGATATTCCAGGGTAAGGGTTGATCTGGGTGTGGACATGAAGCTAAGGTTAGGGTTATGGATATTGCCAGGGTAGATCTGGGTGTGGACATGAAGCTAGGGTTATGGATATTGCCAGGGTAAGGGTTGATCTGGGTGTGGACATGAAGCTAGGGTTAGGGATATGGATATTGCCAGGGTAAGGGTTGATCTGGGTGTGGACATGAAGCTAGGGTTATGGATATTGCCAGGGTAAGGGTTGATCTGGGTGTGGACATGAAGCTAGGGTTAGGGATATGGATATTGCCAGGGTAAGGGTTGATCTGGGTGTGGACATGAAGCTAGGGTTATGGATATTGCCAGGGTAAGGGTTGATCTGGGTGTGGACATGAAGCTAGGGTTAGGGATATGGATATTGCCAGGGTAAGGGTTGATCTGGGTGTGGACATGAAGCTCGGGTTAGGGATATGGATATTGCTAGGGTAAGGGTAGATCTGGGTGTGGACATGAAGCTAGGGTTATGGATATTGCCAGGGTAAGGGTTGATCTGGGTGTGGACATGAAGCTAGGGTTATGGATATGGATATTGCCAGGGTAAGGGTTGATCTGGGTGTGGACATGAAGCTAGGGTTATGGATATTGCTAGGGTAAGGGTTGATCTGGGTGTGGACATGAAGCTAGGGTTATGGATATTGCCAGGGTAAGGGTAGATCTGGGTGTGGACATGAAGCTAGGGTTATGGATATTGCTAGGGTAAGGGTTGATCTGGGTGTGGACATGAAGCTAGGGTTATGGATATTGCCAGGGTAAGGGTTGATCTGGGTGTGGACATGAAGCTAGGGTTATGGATATTGCCAGGGTAAGGGTAGATCTGGGTGTGGACATGAAGCTAGGGTTATGGATATTGCCAGGGTAAGGGTTGATCTGGGTGTGGACATGAAGCTTTTTATTTTTTCATTTAACTAGGCAAGCCAGTTAAAAACAAATTGTTATTTACAATGACGGCCTACCAAAAGGCAAAAGGCCTCCTGCAGGGACGTGGGCTGGGATTAAAAATAAAAATGCAGGACAAAACACACATGACAACACAACATGGTAGCAACACAACATGACAACACAACATGGTAGCAACCCAACATGCCAACAACATGGTAGCAACACAACATGACAACACAACATGGTAACAGCCCAACATGACAACACAACATGGTAGCAACACAACATGACAACACAACATGGTAGCAACCCAACATGCCAACAACATGGTAGCAACACAACATGACAACACAACATGGTAGCAACACAACATGACAACACAACATGGTAGCAACCCAACATGCCAACAACATGGTAGCAACACAACATGACAACACAACATGGTAACAGCCCAACATGACAACACAACATGGTAGCAACACAACATGACAACACAACATGGTAGCAACCCAACATGCCAACAACATGGTAGCAACATGGCAGCAGCACAACATGGTAGAAAGACAACATGACAACACAGCATGGTAGCAACCCAACATGACAACAACATGGTAATAACACAACATGACAGCAGCACAACATGATAGCAAGACAACATGACAACATGGCAGCAGCACAACATGGTAACAACCCAACATGACAACAACATGGCAGCAGCACAACATGGTAACAACCCAACATGACAACAACATGGCAGCAGCACAACATGGTAACAACCCAACATGACAACAACATGGCAGCAGCACAACATGGTAGCAGGACAACATGACAACAACATGACAGCAGCACAACATGGTAACAACCCAACATGACAACACAGCATGGTAGCAACCCAACATGACAACAACATGGTAGCAACACAACATGGCAGCAGCACAATATGGTAGCAGCGCAAAACATGGTACAAACATTATTTGGCATAGACAACAGCACAAAGTGCAAGAAGGTAGAGACAACAATACATCACACAAAGCAGCCACAACTGTCAGTAAGAGTGTCCATGATTGAGTCTTTGAATGAAGAGATTGAGATAAAACTGTCCAGTTTGAGTGTTTGTTGCAGCTCGTACCAGTCGCTAGCTGCAGCGAACTGAAAATAGGAGCGACCCAGGGATGTATGTGCTTTAGGGTACTTTAACAGAATGTGACTGGCAGAACGGGTGTTGTATGTGGAGGATGAGGGCTGCAGTAGGTATCTCAGATAGGGGGGAGTGAGGCCTAAAATGATTTTTAGAGATATATGGGTATACAGAGATGACCAGTTTACAGAGTAGTATAGAGAGCAGTGATGTGTCCTATAAGGAGCATTTGTGGCAAATCTGACGGCTGAATGGTAAAGTACGTCTAGCCACTCGAGAGTACATTTACCTGCCGATCTAGAAATTACGTCTCCGTAGTCTAGCATGGGTAGGATGGTCATCAGGGTCAGTTTGGCAGCTGGGGTGAAAGAGGAGCAATTACGATAGAGGAAACCAAGTCTAGATTTAACTTTAGCCTGCAGCTTTGATATGTGCTAAGAGAAGGACAGTGTACCGTCTAGCCCAACTCCCAAGTACTGGTATGAGGTGACTACCTCAAGCTCTAAACCCTCAGAGGTAGTAATCACACTGGTGGGGAGAGAGGAATTCTTCTTACCAAACCACGTTACCTTTGTTTTGAAGGTGTTCAGAACAAGGTTAAGGGCAGAGAAAGCTTATTGTGCAGCGGTTAACACAAAATCCAGGGAGGGGCCAGCTAAGTATAAGACTGTATCATCTGCATATACATGGATGTGAGAGCTTCCTACTGCTTGAGCTATGTTGTTGATGGGGTATGCGCAATGCAATCGGGAGTACGCCAAATAAAGATGCGATTCACATTTTCAAACAGTCCAATCAGATTTTCCAACGGGGCTATACATTTGGGTGATGTTTTTCTCTCGCCTGAGTAGCCTCGTTTCACTGCCACAAATACAATTAAACCATCTAGTGTTAACAATACAATGTCCAATACAGGTAGCCTAGTCAAATAATTAAACTCCAATCACATGAACCGTTTTTCTCTATGTAGCCAAACGTAGCTGCTGCTCATTCTGTTTGCTCGAAAATGGATAAATGGTAAAAGAAAATTAAGGCCTGCATCCATAGAGACACATACCAGCTCTACTGGTAGTACTGCTACTACCAGCAGTACTACACCTGCACCTGTCAATGACAAGTTGGTCTGCTTCCATAGAGACACATACCAGCTCTACTGGTAGTACTGCTACTACCAGCAGTACTACACCTGCACCTGTCAATGACAAGTTGGTCTGCTTCCATAGAGACACATACCAGCTCTACTGGTAGTACTGCTACTACCAGCAGTACTACACCTGCACCTGTCAATGACAAGTTGGTCTGCTTCCATAGAGACACATACCAGCTCTACTGGTAGTACTGCTACTACCAGCAGTACTACACCTGCACCTGTCTACGACAAGTTGGTCTGCTTCCATAGAGACACATACCAGCTCTACTGGTAGTACTGCTACTACCAGCAGTACTACACCTGTACCTGTCGACAACACAAGTTGTTCTGCTTCCATAGAGACACATACCAGCTCTACTGGTAGTACTGCTACTACCAGCAGTACTACACCTGCACCTGTCGACAACACAAGTTGTTCTGCTTCCACAAGCACATCCAATGCTAGCATTAGTAATTCTACATTTGTTGTTAGCCCAGCTAGCATGGACACTGACAGTTGTGAGTCTGATGCAGCCGAAGAGCTACTGCCCCCTTACCTGGCAAAGAGCCGAACAACAGACAGGGACGTTGGACCATCGAAGAGACGCAAATATGATGAAAACTACATTGATTTGGGGTTCACCTATTTCGGGAGTAGTGCCTTTCCTCAGCCACAGTGTTTTATATGTGAAAAAGTACTATCTCACAACTCGATGAAACCTTCACTCTTGTGCAGACATTTAGAAACGAAACATGGCAATTTGAAAAATAATCCATGGGAGTTTTTTGAGCGAGAATTAAGACCCTTTTCGAGTAGTAAGACATGTATAAAAGCAACAAATACACTTTAATAAGAAGGTGCTAGAAGCATCTTATATGGTGAGCTACTGAGTGGCTAGGACAGGAAAGCCCCATACTATTGTGGAGAACTTAATTCTTCCTGCTGCCCTAGATATGGCTGGGACAATGCTGGGGGAAAAGCCCCCAAAAACTATACAGATGCCTCCATCAAACATCGCTGTTTCACGACGCATAAGTGACATGGCAGGAGATGTTTTGAAACAATTACTGCTTCGCATACAAGCCAATGAATTCTATGCGTTACAGCTGGATGAGTCCACAGACGTGGCGGGCCTGACACAGCTCCTGGTATATGTCTGTTACAGCTGGATGAGTAAACAGGGCCTGGCACAGCTCCTGGTATATGTCTGTTACAGCTGGATGAGTAAACAGGGCCTGGCACAGCTCCTGGTATATATCTGTTACAGCTGGATGAGTAAACAGGGCCTGGCACAGCTCCTGGTATATGTCTGTTACAGCTGGATGAGTAAACAGGGCCTGGCACAGCTCCTGGTATATGTCTGTTACAGCTGGATGAGTAAACAGGGCCTGGCACAGCTCCTGGTATATGTCTGTTACAGCTGGATGAGTCAACAGGGCCTGGCACAGCTCCTGGTATATGTCTGTTACAGCTGGATGAGTAAACAGGGCCTGGCACAGCTCCTGGTATATGTCTGTTACAGCTGGATGAGTAAACAGGGCCTGGCACAGCTCCTGGTATATGTCTGTTACAGCTGGATGAGTAAACAGGGCCTGGCACAGCTCCTGGTATATATCTGTTACAGCTGGATGAGTAAACAGGGCCTGGCACAGCTCCTGGTATATGTCTGTTACAGCTGGATGAGTAAACAGGGCCTGGCACAGCTCCTGGTATATGTCTGTTACAGCTGGATGAGTAAACAGGGCCTGGCACAGCTCCTGGTATATGTCTGTTACAGCTGGATGAGTGAACAGGGCCTGGCACAGCTCCTGGTATATGTCTGTTACAGCTGGATGAGTAAACAGGGCCTGGCACAGCTCCTGGTATATGTCTGTTACAGCTGGATGAGTAAACAGGGCCTGGCACAGCTCCTGGTATATGTCTGTTACAGCTGGATGAGTAAACAGGGCCTGGCACAGCTCCTGGTATATGTCTGTTACAGCTGGATGAGTAAACAGGGCCTGGCACAGCTCCTGGTATATGTCTGTTACAGCTGGATGAGTAAACAGGGCCTGGCACAGCTCCTGGTATATGTCTGTTACAGCTGGATGAGTAAACAGGGCCTGGCACAGCTCCTGGTATATGTCTGTTACAGCTGGATGAGTAAACAGGGCCTGGCACAGCTCCTGGTATATGTCTGTTACAGCTGGATGAGTAAACAGGGCCTGGCACACACAGCTCCTGGTATATATCTGTTACAGCTGGATGAGTAAACAGGGCCTGGCACAGCTCCTGGTATATGTCTGTTACAGCTGGATGAGTAAACAGGGCCTGGCACAGCTCCTGGTATATGTCTGTTACAGCTGGATGACTAAACAGGGCCTGGCACAGCTCCTGGTATATGTCTGTTACAGCTGGATGAGTAAACAGGGCCTGGCACAGCTCCTGGTATATATCTGTTACAGCTGGATGAGTAAACAGGGCCTGGCACAGCTCCTGGTATATGTCTGTTACAGCTGGATGAGTAAACAGGGCCTGGCACAGCTCCTGGTATATGTCTGTTACAGCTGGATGAGTAAACAGGGCCTGGCACAGCTCCTGGTATATGTCTGTTACAGCTGGATGAGTAAACAGGGCCTGGCACAGCTCCTGGTATATATCTGTTACAGCTGGATGAGTAAACAGGGCCTGGCACAGCTCCTGGTATATGTCTGTTACAGCTGGATGAGTAAACAGGGCCTGGCACAGCTCCTGGTATATGTCTGTTACAGCTGGATGAGTAAACAGGGCCTGGCACAGCTCCTGGTATATATCTGTTACAGCTGGATGAGTCAACAGGCCTGGCACAGCTCCTGGTATATGTCTGTTACAGCTGGATGAGTAAACAGGGCCTGGCACAGCTCCTGGTATATGTCTGTTACAGCTGGATGAGTAAACAGGGCCTGGCACAGCTCCTGGTATATGTCTGTTACAGCTGGATGAGTAAACAGGGCCTGGCACAGCTCCTGGTATATATCTGTTACAGCTGGATGAGTAAACAGGGCCTGGCACAGCTCCTGGTATATGTCTGTTACAGCTGGATGAGTAAACAGGGCCTGGCACAGCTCCTGCTATATGTCTGTTACAGCTGGATGTGTAAACAGGGCCTGGCACAGCTCCTGGTATATGTCTGTTACAGCTGGATGAGTAAACAGGGCCTGGCACAACTCCTGGTATATGTCTGTTACAGCTGGATGAGTCAACAGGCCTGGCACAGCTCCTGGTATATGTCTGTTACAGCTGGATGAGTCAACAGGGCCTGGCACAGCTCCTGGTATATGTCTGTTACAGCTGGATGAGTCAACAGGCCTGGCACAGCTCCTGGTATATGTCTGTTACAGCTGGATGAGTAAACAGGGCCTGGCACAGCTCCTGGTATATGTCTGTTACAGCTGGATGAGTCCACAGGGCCTGGCACAGCTCCTGGTATATGTCTGTTACAGCTGGATGAGTCCACAGACGTGGCGGGCCTGGCACAGCTCCTGGTATATGTCTGTTACAGCTGGATGAGTAAACAGGGCCTGGCACAGCTCCTGGTATATATCTGTTACAGCTGGATGAGTCAACAGGCCTGGCACAGCTCCTGGTATATGTCTGTTACAGCTGGATGAGTAAACAGGGCCTGGCACAGCTCCTGGTATATGTCTGTTACAGCTGGATGAGTCCACAGAGCCTGGCACAGCTCCTGGTATATGTCTGTTACAGCTGGATGAGTCCACAGACGTGGCGGGCCTGGCACAGCTCCTGGTATATGTCTGTTACAGCTGGATGTGTAAACAGGGCCTGGCACAGCTCCTGGTATATATCTGTTACAGCTGGATGAGTAAACAGGGCCTGGCACAGCTCCTGGTATATGTCTGTTACAGCTGGATGTGTAAACAGGGCCTGGCACAGCTCCTGGTATATGTCTGTTACAGCTGGATGAGTAAACAGGGCCTGGCACAGCTCCTGGTATATGTCTGTTACAGCTGGATGAGTAAACAGGGCCTGGCACAGCTCCTGGTATATGTCTGTTTCAGCTGGATGAGTAAACAGGGCCTGGCACAGCTCCTGGTATATGTCTGTTACAGCTGGATGAGTAAACAGGGCCTGGCACAGCTCCTGGTATATGTCTGTTACGTTTATGGGGGATCATTTAAGGAAGACATCCTCTTCTACAAACCACTGGAAACCAGGACAACAGGAGAGGATATTTTTAAAGTAAAGGACAGCTTTGTGACATCAAATGGGCTTTGGTGGTCAGGATGTGTTGGTATCTGTACTGATGGAGCAAAAGCCATGACAAGGAGACATAGTGGAGTGATAAAGCTTGTGCAAGCAGTTGCTCCAGACGCCACTTGGGTACACTGCAGCGTCCATCAAGAGGCTCTTGCTGCCAAGACGTCAGGGCATTCATACAGCGCTTCGCAGAGCAGACCTGTTGTGAAGGAAGTTGGCAAAGAATTGAGTTTGTGTTTATTTAGGACCTCCTGCCCCCACCTACCATCAACTAATTATGTCAATGCGGAGCTATAAGGAGCCCTCCGCAATGTTATAAAATTTGGGAGGCCTACAGCCATTACCGAATCAAGCATAAATTGTGTTACAGGGTTGATCTAGGGTGTGGACATGAATCTAGGGTTAGGGTTGAGTGGATGGCAGGTAGCCTAGTGGTTAAGGCTGTTAGGCCAATAAACAAGAGGCTGCTGGTTCAAATCCTGAGCTGACTAGGTGAAAAACTTATCGATGTACCCTTGAGCAAAGCACTTAACCAACATTCCCTGTATAAGAGTGTCTGCTAAATGTAAATGGACATGGTAGGGTTAGGTCACGTAACATCTATCATGACATTTTATTTTCAGTACCTGTACAAAAATAGATTACACTTACAATACAGTCACAATGACGTGCACAAGAGCACAGCATCAGTAGTAGACGAGCTATTCAAACATGAGAGTGGTTCCATGGTGTATAGACTGCATCATGTCCTTGTAGACGAGCTATTCAAACATGAGAGTGGTTCCATGGTGTATAGACTGCATCATGTCCTTGTAGACGAGCTATTCAAACATGAGAGTGATTCCATGGTGTATAGACTGCATCATGTCCTTGTAGACGAGCTATTCAAACATGAGAGTGGTTCCATGGTGTATAGACTGCATCATGTCCTTGTAGACGAGCTATTCAAACATGAGAGTGATTCCATGGTGTATAGACTGCATCATGTCCTTGTAGACGAGCTATTCAAACATGAGAGTGATTCCATGGTGTATAGACTGCATCATGTCCTTGTAGACGAGCTATTCAAACATGAGAGTGGTTCCATGGTGTATAGACTGCATCATGTCCTTGTAGACGAGCTATTCAAACATGAGAGTGATTCCATGGTGTATAGACTGCATCATGTCCTTGTAGACGAGCTATTCAAACATGAGAGTGGTTCCATGGTGTATAGACTGCATCATGTCCTTGTAGACGAGCTATTCAAACATGAGAGTGATTCCATGGTGTATAGACTGCATCATGTCCTTGTAGACGAGCTATTCAAACATGAGAGTGATTCCATGGTGTATAGACTGCATCATGTCCTTGTAGACGAGCTATTCAATCATGAGAGTGGTTCCATGGTGTATAGACTGCATCATGTCCTTGTAGACGAGCTATTCAAACATGAGAGTGATTCCATGGTGTATAGACTGCATCATGTCTTTGTAGACGAGCTATTCAAACATGAGAGTGGTTCCATGGTGTATAGACTGCATCATGTCCTTGTAGACGAGCTATTCAAACATGAGAGTGATTCCATGGTGTATAGACTGCATCATGTCCTTGTAGACGAGCTATTCAAACATGAGAGTGGTTCCATGGTGTATAGACTGCATCATGTCCTTGTAGACGAGCTATTCAAACATGAGAGTGATTCCATGGTGTATAGACTGCATCATGTCCTTGTAGACGAGCTATTCAAACATGAGAGTGATTCCATGGTGTATAGACTGCATCATGTACTTGTAGACGAGCTATTCAAACATGAGAGTGGTTCCATGGTGTATAGACTGCATCATGTCCTTGTAGACGAGCTATTCAAACATGAGAGTGATTCCATGGTGTATAGACTGCATCATGTCCTTGTAGACGAGCTATTCAAACATGAGAGTGGTTCCATGGTGTATAGACTGCATCATGTCCTTGTAGACGAGCTATTCAAACATGAGAGTGATTCCATGGTGTATAGACTGCATCATGTCCTTGTAGACGAGCTATTCAAACATGAGAGTGATTCCATGGTGTATAGACTGCATCATGTCCTTGTAGACGAGCTATTCAATCATGAGAGTGGTTCCATGGTGTATAGACTGCATCATGTCCTTGTAGACGAGCTATTCAAACATGAGAGTGATTCCATGGTGTATAGACTGCATCATGTCCTTGTAGACGAGCTATTCAAACATGAGAGTGGTTCCATGGTGTATAGACTGCATCATGTCCTTGTAGACGAGCTATTCAAACATGAGAGTGATTCCATGGTGTATAGACTGCATCATGTCCTTGTAGACGAGCTATTCAAACATGAGAGTGATTCCATGGTGTATAGACTGCATCATGTCCTTGTAGACGAGCTATTCAAACATGAGAGTGGTTCCATGGTGTATAGACTGCATCATGTCCTTGTAGACGAGCTATTCAAACATGAGAGTGATTCCATGGTGTATAGACTGCATCATGTCCTTGTAGACGAGCTATTCAAACATGAGAGTGATTCCATGGTGTATAGACTGCATCATGTCCTTGTAGACGAGCTATTCAAACATGAGAGTGGTTCCATGGTGTATAGACTGCATCATGTCCTTGTAGACGAGCTATTCAAACATGAGAGTGGTTCCATGGTGTATAGACTGCATCATGTCCTTGTAGACGAGCTATTCAAACATGAGAGTGATTCCATGGTGTATAGACTGCATCATGTCCTTGTAGACGAGCTATTGAAACATGAGAGTGGTTCCATGGTGTATAGACTCCATCATGTCCTTGTAGACGAGCTATTCAAACATGAGAGTGATTCCATGGTGTATAGACTGCATCATGTCCTTGTAGACAAGCTATTCAAACATGAGAGTGGTTCCATGGTGTATAGACTGCATCATGTCCTTGTAGACGAGCTATTCAAACATGAGAGTGGTTCCATGGTGTATAGACTGCATCATGTCCTTATCTATTTCACCAGGGCTTTAATAAACAACACATCCTCCTTCTCAATGTACACAACAGGAGCAGACGTGTCTCTCTCTCACACACACACACACACACACACACACACACACACACACACACACACACACACACACACACACACACACACACACACACACACACACACACACACACACACACACACACACACACACACACACACACACACACACACACAGAGATGATGTGCTTAATTCTCCCTGGGTTAAAATGATAACCCCCATCTACCTCTCTCCTCATACTGGTTGTTTTTCTCTCTGTCACTGGAGCTCCTTGGCAACCAAATCTGCTCTCTCTCATGTCATCGCTCTGCTTCATTCATATTTTCTCTCCGACCCAATTTCTCTGGTTTGTGCAGCATAAAAAGCCATGGCACAAAGGCAATTTTTCATAGCGCTTATCCTTTTTCCTAACAGACAAATTGTGCAAATGGAGAAGGGTTGTGACATAATAAGCCCCTGCTATTTGAATTATGACATATTGTACTGGTAAGAGCTGCTCAATGCATGTGTCATGGTTGTTGATTTGAGGTTACAGATGAGATGTATACAGTCAATTGCATGTTTACGGCTTGCGTTCAAATGATAGCTGCAATATACTTTCCGTGATATTCCTCAAATAGCAAAAAAGTTGAAAATGCATTCAAGATACTCTTCAAAGGGAAGTAATTGTAAACTCAAGTAACTGTCAACTGCGTTTATTTTCAGCAAACTTAACGTGTAAATATTTGTATGAACATTACAAACTGAACAAGTTCTACAGACATGTGACTAACAAAAATTGAATAATGTGTCCCTGACCAAAGGGGGGTCAAAATCAAAATTAACAGTCAGTATCTGGTGTGGCCACCAGCTGCATTAAGTACTGCAGTGCATCTCCTCCTCATGGACTGCAACAGATTTGCCAGTTTTTGCTGTGAGATGTTACCCCACTCTTCCACCAAGGCACCTGCAAGTTCCTGGACATTTCTGGAATCCATCACCCTCCGATCCAACAGGTCCAAGTGTTGTTAGACGTGGTCTGCCACTGCGAGGACGATCAGCTGTCAGTCCTGTCTCCCTGTTACGCTGTCTTAGGTGCCTCACAGTAACGCTGTCTTAGGCATCTCACAGTAAGGACATTGCAATTTATTTCCCTGGCCACATCTGCAATCCTCATGCCTCCTTGCAGCTTGCCTAAGGCATGTTCACGCAGATGAGCAGGGGCCCTGGGCATCTTTCTTTTGGTGTTTTTCAGAGTCAGTAGCAAGGCCTCTTTAGTGTCCTAAGTTTTCATAACTGTGACCTTAATTGCCTACCGTCTGTAGGCTGTTAGTGTCTTAACAACCGTTCCACAGGTGCATGTTCATTCCTTGTTGATGGTTCATTGAACAAGTGTGGAGGTCTGTTAAGTTAATTGGATTTTTACAAATTATTTTTGGAAAAGAGGGTCCTGAAAAAGGGACGTTTCTTTTTTCCCCTGAGTTTATATGCTGCTAGATCAGGAAACTAAACACATCAAATCATTACAATATGAATGTGACATACCTTACATTGCTGAGTGCTCCAAAATGCAATTTAGAGAAGGAGAATGTTCTTTGAGACAGATGGGTGAATACAAAAGCTCTGATTGTAAAACGCATTTGTACCGTCCACCAAGACTTCAGCTTAATGATCCGGGTTGCTATGGAGATAAACTTTGGGAAGTATTGATTATTGTCTCTGATACACTAAGGAGAGTCCGATTTCCAAGACTGAGCTCTGGATCGTGGCCAGAATGATCCCACTCGGGCTTTGTAGCTCAATTGGCTGGAGGATTAGAACCAGGGGCCCTCTCTTCGTGTTGGTTCGATGCCCTGGAACACACCCATCAGGATATCCCCAGTCTGGAACACGCAGCCTATCAATTAGTTTGGGACTGTCTTTAGTGCCTGAGAGTAACTACCATAAGCAAACACTGTTAAGTTGTTTTTGTAATTTTATCAGTAACTTACTATATTAATCAACAGTATGATACTGTATAAACTGAATACAGTAGATTACCATAGAATGCACAATAAAATGCTGTACATTTGTTTTACAGCACCCTGTAAGACCTTTCTGTAATTTCAACATTAAAACACTAGAATGTACAGTAAAATAGCGTAAATGGGTTTTACAGTAATAATTATGATGCATTGTGGGAAAATGTTGTGGGCGAGGAAAGTCTATGGGTCATTAACATATTTTACGGTGTGGCTTGTAAAAGGCTATATTTGTTTCACCCGTGAGTAAGAATGCTGTACCCACAGACTACTGTAAGATATTGTAGTTTACGACATCTAAAAATCTTGTCCTGAAACTCTGTAGAATCTTACTGGCCAATTGCTGATTTTAATTTAGGATACTGTTCAATACCACATTTTTGGAGTGCCAAAAACCCTTTGAACGTTGATGGGTAATTGGTGTTGTTGTTTCTCACTCATTAACATATTTAAAGGTGTGACTTTTAGCCAACTATATTTGTTGCACCCCCTTAGTGAGCGAGCAGTACCAATGTAATTGATATGTGGTAGTGGTTCTCTAAAAAATGTATTTCAACAAGGGATAAATCAGAATGACAGCAAGTCTCAAACTTTTAATGGGTGTGTGGCTAGTTTTCTCTGTATTCAATGTCAGTTTAGAAGCCTTTGTTAAGGCCCGAAGTCCAAGTGATATAAAACACAAAATATCAGTTGGTGTAGTATAATATCTAACTAATATAATGAAATGTTGTGGCAAGAGAAAGAATTGCAGGCTTATTAACATATTTTAAGGCGTGCTTTGTAATTGGCTATAGTTGTTTCCCCTGTTAGTGAGAGTCCTGTACCAATTTAGGTGATGAATGGTTGTAGTTTTCTAACAGTTTAATGTATAGTGCCTTCAGAAAATATTCATACCCCTTGACTCAGTCCACATTTTGTTGTTACAGCCTGAACTCAAAATGTATTAAATAGATGTGTTTTCTCACCCATCTAAACAAACAAAAAAAACATAATGAGAAAGTGAAAACATGTTTTCAGAAATGTTAGCTAATTAATTGAAAATTACATACAGAAATATTTCATTTACATAAGTATTTACACCCCTGAATCAATACTTTGTAGAAGCACCTGTGGTGGCGATTACGGCTTTGAATTATCTTGGGTATGTCTGTATCAGCTATGCACATCTGGATTTTGGGATTTTCTCTTATTCTTCCTTGCAAATTGTCTCAAGCTCTGCTAAATATAAATTAGATGGGGAGTGGGCGATCAACAGCAATCTTCAAGTCTTTCCACAGATTTTCTTTGGGATTCAAGTCTGGGCTTTGGCTGGGCCACTCGAGGACTTTCACAATCTTGTTCTGAAGCCATTCCAGCATTGCTTTGGCTGTATGCTTGGCAACATTGTCCTGTTGAATCCTCACCCCAGCCTAAGTTCGTTTGCACTATGAAACAGGTTCTCATCAAGGATTTGCCTGCATTTGGCCCCATTCATTGTTTCCTCTATCCTTACCAGTCTCCCAGTCCCTGAAAAGCATCCCTATAGCATGATGCCGCCACCACCCCCGTGCATCACAGTAGGGATTTCGTAAACGGGTGATGAGCTGTGCCTGGTTTTCTCCAGACATAACGCTTTGCAATCAGGCCAAAGAGTTCAAATTCTGTCACATCAGAAAAGAAGAAGAGAATCTATTGCCTTATGGTCTCACATGCTGACCACACCGCTCGTGTTACGTGCACGAGCATTGCAAAATAAAAGTACATTATAAATGTTATTCAATCATTTCATCCAAACTGCTCGGACGCATCTGCATAGCCAGGTGCTAAAATAGAACTTGGTCTCCCGTCTCCTCATTGGTTTTTAGGAGTAAATACCCACGTGGGTGATTGAAACATTAACTGAGGTCCCCACTCCAGTCCAGTTGTTGGTGGTGGTGGTAATACCCCTTAAAGTTGGTTTCCAACTGCCATATATAGTCCAAAGAAGAAGAGAAGGAAGGAGAAGAGATTACTTTCACGTGCCTTTTGGACAACTCCAGCCATGCTGTCATGTGTCTATTTCTCAGGAGTGGTTTCTGGCCACTCACCCATTAAACCCAGATTGGTGAAGTGCTGTAGAGACTGTTGACCTTCTGGCAGATGGATGAGCTCAAGGATGATCAAAGGAAATTGGATGCACCTGAGCTCAATTAGGAGTGTCATAGCAAAGGGGAGTGAATACTTCTGTAAATGTAACACATCAACATGTGGAATAAGTCAAGGGGTATGAATACTCTCTGAAGGGAACAGATCAGAGTGATAGTGGGTCTTCAGCCTTTTAATGGTTGAATATTTACCCATGTCCATATGTTCTGTTCTGTCCTGTAATCACATCCAGTTTGGAAGCCTTTGTTCAGGCCTCTGGAAGTGAAAGTGATATAAAACACCTAGTATTCATTAATATGCTGTAATATGTAAATTCTTACCGCCAACCTGCTTGCTCTAATCCCTTGTAATTACAGTAAAATCCTGTCAAAATATTGTTCTTACAGTTTAATAGTCACTTTTACTGTGTTTCATTGCTCTGGCATCAAGTTAATATGAATATATCAGTATTGTATTGGCACTATCCAGAGAGTCAGAAATATATCATAAGATATCTTGTTATAATTACAATTATTTATTAAGACAAATGTATCCTTAACTACAACATTCTCTGTAATGGCTACAAAAACCTTTTATTTGCTATGACTGTTATATGTTTTTTTATCAACCTCGGTTGAATGGACTGACTGTATGTTGTTAAGGACAAGAGCGCCCGCTAAATGACCAAAATGGAAATGTTGAATGGAACATTGCAAAGAACGCTGGGTAATATGCCGCTGCATGGGTCATTCCAGTAAATTAGATTCCAGTAACATTTTTAGTACTGTAAAATGGATTACCATAAAATGAATTAACGTAAAATAAATTAAAGTAGCTGTAATCCATCAGCCTACTGAACAACCTGGGGAAGTTGCTAGAGAGGGTCCATGCCAGCCGCCCCCAGAGGTTTATCTATAGGCTATCTGATACAAACCACTCAGATGGTCACTCTTTTAAACAGCTTTTTAAATCAGAGGGAGATGAGTGACAGAAGCCATATCATCCAGGTTCAGGCAGGAGTACTCCAAGGCTCCGCCCTCAGCCCTCTACTGTTTTTAACATACATCTGTGATATTTATTACCCAAGAGAGGGACAAGTGGCCCAGTTCGCAGATGATCTCTGTTATTGAACCTCCTCCAAGAACTTTGCCCATGCTGGAAAAAAAGCTGCAGAAGAGCATAACAGAGATTGAGAACTGGGCCAATCTGTGGCAGGTCAAGCTCAACCCCATGAGGACGCTGTGCGTTCTCTTCTCCAGGCACCCCAAAAGAACAAGTAAGTGGACCTTAAACTGTATGGACAGGCACTCCAGACGACCTCAACGGCCAAGTTCCTTGGGGTCACATTCCAAGAAAACATGTCCTGGAATGCTCACATACAGTGCCTGGAGAAGGAGCGAAGGAAGTTCCTGAACCACGTTAGTTTTCTCTGCAGAAGAAAAGAAGGAGCCACTGCTGGAACAGCTATTGGAGTGTATTAGAGATCTGAGTTAGAAACACCTCCACTTCACTGATGCTCAACACAGGGGCCCCACAAGGATGCGTGCTCAGCCCCCTCCTGTGTTCCCTGTTCACCCATGACTGCGTGGCCACGCAGTGGGGAGGTCTTATGACATGAAACTTCAGACTATCAAAACGAGATGGCAAACAGACTCCCCACGTACACAAACACACACTACATACATGAACTTTCAGGACTGAGAATAGTAGAGGAGAGGATGGCTGTTCTGGGGCACCGGTTTACCCTCAGGCTGGTGGCCAATCCATCACTGAAGCCCATGATTCAGGAGGAACTAGTTGACACGCCCAGATTTTTTTATCCAGCGTCCCGCTCACCTATGGAGAAGTACAGCAGCTGCCAGCTTTTATGAACCTTTTACGTAAAACAATATACATATATAATCCTCTTTTTAAAACATGTACACCTACCTGGAATGGCCTTTTAAAAACATGAAACCTAACCCTGAGCAGCCTTTTAAGCATGCATGCCTTTTCAAGTTCCAAATCAAATCAAAATGTATTTGTCACATACGTGTTCAGCAGATGTTATTGCGCGTGTAGAGAAATGCTTGTGTTTCTAGCTCCGACAGTGCAGTAATATCTAACAAGTAATATCTAACAATTTCACAACAATACACACAAATCTAAAGTAAAGGAATGAAATTAAGAATATATAAATATTTGGACGAACAATGTCAGAGTGGCATAGACTAAGATACAGTAGAATGGAATACAGTATATACATGAGATGAGTAATGTCAGAGCAGCATAGAATAAGATACAGTAGAATAGAATACAGTATATACATGAGATGAGTAATGTCAGAGTGGCATAGACTAAGATACAGTAGAATAGAATACAGTATATACATGAGATGAGTAATGTCAGAGTGGCATAGACTAAGATACAGTAGAATAGAATACAGTATATACATGAGATGAGTAATGTCAGAGTGGCATAGACTAAGATACAGTAGAATAGAATACAGTATATACATGAGATGAGTAATGTCAGAGTGGCATAGACTAAGATACTGTAAAAAAGGATAGAATACAGAATATACATGAGATGAGTGATGGAAAATATGTAAATATTATTATAGTGACTAGTGTTCCATTATTAAAGTGGCCAGTGATTTCAAGTCTGTGTCTGAGGGCAGCAGCCTCTAATGTGCTAGTGATGACTATTTACCAGTCTGATGGCCTTGATGCAGTAATGTACTGACCTCGCCTTCTGAATGACAGCGGGGTGAACAGACAGTGGCTCGGGTGGTTGTTGTCCTTGATGATCTTTTTGGCCTTCCTGTGACATTGGGTGCTGTAGGTGTCCTGGAGGGCAGTTAGTTATTTTCCTGGCGCCACACTCCCAGGGCCCTCACCTCCTCCCTGTAGGCTGTATCATCATGGAATGGTGTTCAGGCCTACTACTATTGTGTCATCTGCAAACTTGATGATTGAGTTGGAGGCATAGACACGCAGTCATGGGTGAAAAGGAGTACAGGAGGGGGCTGAGCATGCATCCTTGTGGGGACCCTGTGACTGAGGATCAGTGAAGTGGAGGTGTCGTTTCCTATCTTCCCCACCTGGGAGTGGCCTGTCAGAAGTCCAGGACCCAGTTGCACAGGGCGGGGTTCAGACCCAGGGCCTCAAGCTTAATGATGAGCTTGGAGGGTACTATGGTGTTGAATGCTGAGCTATAGTCAATTAACAGTATTTTTACATAGGTGTGTGGATATATTGGGGTTGTAAGCTAATGGAAGTGGGTCTAGGGTGTAAGGTACAGGTGATATGAATACTAGTCTCAAAGCACTTCATGATGACAGAAGTGAGTGCTAAGGGGCGATAGTAATTTAGTTCAGTTACCTTTACTTCCTTGGGTACAGGAACAATGGTGGACATCTTGAAGCATGTGGGGACAGCAGACTGGGATAGGGAGAGATTGAATATGTCCGTAAACACTCCAGCCACCTGGTTTGATGCTCTGAGGACACGGCTAGGATGTCACCTCAGCTGGCTGCCTTGCGATGGTTACTCACATTGGCCACAGAGAAGGAGAGCCCACATTTATTGGTAGTGGGTCGCGTCAGTGGCGCTGTGTTATCCTCAAAACGGGCGAAAAAGGTGTTTATTGTCCGGTGCAACTAGTCGGTGTCCATTATTCGTGGCTGGTTTTCCCTTTGCCTTCTGGAGGAATAACTACACTGTTTGTGTTCTGCCATATTCCCAGTCACTATTTTGCAGTTTGATTAAATGCGATGGTTGACCTCGCGCTTCTTTCAGTTTTGCGGGCGAATGCTGACATATATCCTTGGTTTTTGGTTGGGATAGTCACAGTGGTTACAACATCTCCTATACACTTCCTGATAAACTCAGTCACCGTATCAGTGTATTTTTCTATGTTATTTTCGGAGGCTACCCTGAACATATCCCAGTAGGCTGTATTCATCATTGGTCAGACCAGTGTTGAATAGTCATCTAGCACGGGTACTTCCTGTTTGAGTTTCTGCCTATAGGAGGGGTGGAAAATGGAGTCATGATCAGATTTGCCAAAGGGGGCGGGAGAGGGCCTTGTGGGCATTCCCTGTGTTGGAATAGTAGTGGAGTGTTTTAGCTGCTCGAGTACCAGTCAATGTGTTGAAAAAAAACATCAGTAGCATTTTTCACATTTGCTTTGTTAAAACCCCTTGCTACAATAAATGAGCCTCATGGTTATGTGGTTTCCAGTTTGCATAGTCCTGTGAAGTTTTTTAGGGCCATTGTGGTATCGGCTTGAGGGTGATTATACACGGCTGTGACTATAACCGAAGACAATTCTCTGGGAGGTAATACGGTCGGCATTTTATTGTGAGGTATTCCAGGTTGGGTGAACAAAAGGATTTGAGTTCCTGTATGTTATCACAATCACACCATGAGTAGTTAATCATGAAACATACAACCCACCTTTCTTCTTCCCGGAGAGATTTTTATTTCTGTCTGGACATGAATTGAGAACCCATTGGCTGGACGGATTCAGACAGTATATCCCAAGAGAGCCAAGTTTCCATGCTCTGAAATGTTACAATCCTTGATGTCTCTCTGGAAGGAAATCCTTGCCCTGAGCTTGTCAACTTTATTATCCAGAGACCGAACATTAGCGAGTAATATAGTCGGAAGAGGTAGGTGGAGTGCTCATCTCCTGAGTCGGACTCAGAAGTCCAAGAAGTACCACTTTTCCGCCGGCTGTGTTTTGATCAGCCTCTGAATCAGTTCAATTGCTCTGGGGTTATGACAAAGGATCTGATTCGGGAAAGACATATTCCTGGTCGTAATGCTGGTGAGTTACCGCCGCTCTGATATCCAAAAGTTCTTCCCAGCTGTATGCATTAACAACAAAAATCCTTGGCTAATAATGTAAGAAATAACACACAAAAAACGAAATAGGGCAAAGTTTACTAAGAGCTAGAAGCATGGCATCCCTATCCGTGGCCATTTTTCTGTCTTATCGATAGTAGTGGCAATTTAAAACATGCATATGTACCCGGAGTGGCCGTTTTAATATGCATACCTACTTAATTACTTATCTGAATCTACCCCTCTTCCTATATAAAGTGTTTTATTTAACTTTGTTACATTTTTTATCCATTCAACTTTGTTTTAATCAAATCAAGTTGATTAACAAAAATATAACTCAACCACCCCCCTCCTCCTTGAAAGAAATAACTCCACCACCCCCTCCCCCTTGTACCTTGCTAAACCTGACCTTCATCCAGAAAGATACATGGAGAAGAGGGATAGAAGACGACATGAAGTCCTGAGATGTCCGTACCAGTACCAAAGTGTGCTGTCACTTCAGGTTATAGAGAAGAGCAGAAGCGTTGAACTACCTGTTCAGAACCCCAGTCCTACAGGTCATGGGTACATTTGGTCTTTTAGTATTTCGTCAGTAGGTTTCCGAAGAAGAAAGCCTCCACTTCTTTATAAAAGATAATAAAACAGCAACACCATAGTGTTACTACTACAGCAATGTCAGCCAAAACACTACAGTAAATACTACAGTAAACTAATGTCAGCCAAATCACTACAGTAAATACTACAGTAAACTAATGTCAGCCAAAACACTACAGTAAATACTACAGTAAACTAATGTCAGCCAAAACACTACAGTAAATACTACAGTAAACTAATGTCAGCCAAAACACTACAGTAAATACTACAGTAAACTAATGTCAGCCAAATCACTACAGTAAATACTACAGTAAACTAATATCAGCCAAAACACTACAGTAAATACTACAGTAAACTAATGTCAGCCAAAACACTACAGTAAATACTACAGTAAACTAATGTCAGCCAAAACACTACAGTAAATACTACAGTAAACTAATGTCAGCCAAATCACTACAGTAAATACTACAGTAAACTAATGTCAGCCAAAACACTACAGTAAATATTACAGTAAACTAAAGTCAGCCAAAACACTACAGTAAACACTACAGTAAACTAAAGTCCGCAAAAACGCTACAGTAAATACTAGAATATATTACAATCCACAAACCCCTACATTAATTACTATTGTATATACTACAGTTTTCTTTCAGTACAGTATTTATACTATAGTTAACTGTAAATTCATACCATAGTATACCATAGTATTTTTCGCATGTGGTGCTGCATGGTATCATTGTCCTGGTCATCAAATGGATAGACCGCATTATCTCCTCAAAGTTATTGAAAAATGTGTGTGTGTGTATCTGAGTAGAACAGCGTACGGTAAGGGACATAAACGTAAAACAAGGCAATTTCACTAAAGATGGGAACACCGTGCAGGGAGATAGAGAGAGAGAGGAGTAGGTTTTAAAAGGTTTGGCAGTAAATGGAATTAATGAGTGTCGGAGGGAAGCTGGTCAATTGAAATATGAAATAGGGTCATAGAAAATGAGGATGTTTCATAAAGTGCCGTATTGGCTGGTTATGGAAGATTACGCACACACACACACACACACACACACACACACACACACACACACACACACACACACACACACACACACACACACACACACACACACACACACACATTCCAGTGGCGGTTGGTGCCGTTTAGGATTAGGGAGGTCAATTTATTTTTTCAATGAGCGTGGCCTTTTTTCTATTACAGCATATTGGATGACTGTCTGTCACCCAGCTCAATGTAATATCCATAGGTTAAGGCTACTACATAGGCTACAACCTAGCCTATGAATGAAAGTTTATAACGTAGATGCAAAGGTCGAGACAGAAATTGGAGTAATCAAGGTAACTGACAGTGACACATTTAATACCACCTTGTACGCCTTTGCCTTCATCTAGCTACTCTAGGGTGTAGTCATTAGTCCAAAAAGTGGCAAAACAATACGTTTTGCAACTAAAACAAGAGTTTCGATTGGACAAATTCAGGAAATTCCATCCCCGTTTTGTTCCATTAGCTTCCGTTTAAGAAACGTTTCACAACAGAACTTTTGGAATGAATGCACCCCTGATTACCCGCACACACAGTTCACTTTCATAGCAGCCATGCAAACACGTCATAGTCAATATAGCTAATAGAAATAATGCGTTATTAAACCCACAATCCAGTCCATGTGTTCAATCATGCAGTAGTGTACAGCAACCAGTTTAGCAGTTACACCGGCGGGCCCCTGTGCAAATAAATGAATTAAACTGAAAGCTGCCTTGACTTGGAAGAGTTGGCGTTTCAGATAGCCTTATTCAGCTATCTAACATAAATAGTATTCCTCTCTGTTTGAGTCAGGTTGTTGAGTAGGCTAAATTAGGTGCATTAGCTACTGTAGCTTAAGTGAATGTGAAATGTGAAAAATACAGTATATATACAAAGAAAAATCTCTCTCTCTGCTGCTTCTCCTTAATTTTTGAAGAAATTAATTTGTTCAAATCTGTTCAACTATTTTCCTTTTCTCTCTTTGAGTCAACCAACTACTCACCCCATTTCTTGCACTTTAGTGCTAGCTAGCTGTAGCTTATGCTTTCAGATCTAGATTCATTCTCTGATCCTTTGATTGGATGGTCAGTTCATGCTAAAAGAGCTCTGATAGGTTGAAGGACGTCCTCCGGAAGTTGTCATAATTACTGTGTAAGTCTATGGAAGGGGGTGAGAACCATGAGCCTCCTAGAGCACCGACTACACCATGGTGCTACCCTACAGAGTGCTGTTGAGGCTACTGTAGACCTTCAATGCAAAAAAGTGTGTTTTAATCAGTTATTTGGTGACGTGAATATATTTAGTATAGTTTTATTTTAAAATAACTTTTTTAATGCTTCACTATAAAAAAATATATAATAAATTGACTGAGTAGGATGGTCCTCCCCCTTTCTTCCCCCGAGGAGACTCCATTGAGACGCTCAAACACACCCTTCCATCCAACCAAACGTTTTAGACAAAGAACTTTATAAAACCCTAACAGCCCTGTTGTGAGAACATTTTTAATAACCTACGCCTGAAACAGTGAGAGTCATAGGAGGGAGTTTACTCTGCGGAGTGAGACAGTCAGGCAGCCATTTTATAATGAGGGATGGAACCACTGAACCATACTGCACCACTTCTGCTAGAATCCTTAACTTAAATAACCAAACCATGCATGCATTGCCCCCCAAATCTCCAGGGCTACCTTTCTCTGAGTGGAATCTAACTTCCACCTGATGAGCCCAGCGCCCATCTGTTACAGCAGAGTCCTGAGATCTCAGACGATGAGCACAGCTCCTATCTGCTAAAACGAGTCCTGAGATCTCACCAGTGTAACCTGACTTCCCTGCTTAGCTGAAAAACTTAATGATCTAGGAATCATCTTCTAAATCTTTATGCTTGAGGTGTCTCAATAGCCTTAATATTCCTTCACAACCCTTAACATCTTACTGGATGGGGTTCCACCATATTGCTTATTGCTTTTCACCTGTCAAGTCCTTCAGAGAAGTAAACATATGATGACGCAAAGGAAATGAGGGAAAGAACCAATAAAAGTCACACTATTGCCAATTCATTGAATGGATTTACAGTACCAGTCAAATGTTTGGACACACCTACTCATTCAAGGGATTTTCTTAATTTTTAAAACTATTTTCTATGTTGTAGAATAATAATGAAGACGTCAAAACTTGAAATAACACATATGGGATCATGTAGTAACCAATTTTTTTTTTTAACAAATCAAAATATATTTTATATTTGAGCCACCCTTTGCCTTGATGACAGCTTTGTACACTCTTGGCATTCTCTCAACCAGCTTCACCTGGAATCATTTTTCAAAGGTTTTGAAGGAGTTCCCACATATGCTGAGCACTCATTGGCTGCTTTTCCTTCACTCTGCGGTCCCAAAGCATCTCAATTGGGTTGAGGTTCGGTGATTGTGGAGGTCAGGTCATTTGATGCAGCACTCCATCACGCTCCTTCTTGGTCAAATAGCCCTTACACAGCCTGGAGGTGTGTTTTGGGTCATTGTCCTTTTGAAAAACAAATGATAGTCCCACTAAGCGCAAACCAGTTCTTTGCAGCAATTCAACCATGAAGGCCTGATTCAACCAGTCTCCTCTGAACAGTTGATGTTGAGATGTGTCTGTTACTTGAATTCTTTGAAGCATTTATTTTGGGTTGCAATTTCTGAGGCTGGTATCTCTAATGAACTTATCCTCTGCAGCAGAGGTAACTCTTCCTTTCCTGTGGCGGTTTCATCATAGAGCTTAATGGTTTTTGCGACTGCACTTAAATAAACTTTCAAAGCTCTTGAAATGTTCCAGATTGACCTACCTTCATATCTTAAAGTAATGATGGACTGTTATTTGTCTTTGCTTATTTGAGCTGTTCTTGACATAATATAGACTTGGTCTTTTGCCAAAGAGGGCTATCTTCTGTAAACCACCTCTACCTTGTCACAACACAACTGATTGTCTGAAACGCTTTAAGGAAGGAAGAGAAATGAAGGAAAGAAATTCCACAAATTAACTTTTAACAAGGCACACATTCTACCTGAAAAAGCTGATCCAGAGAATACCAATAGTGTGCAAAGCTGTCACCAAGGCAAAGGGTGGCTACAGTTAGGGTTTCGTTCCTTTAGTCCTTCCTTGTCAATCATTGGTTCATTGGTGAAATTAGCATTATGACAATATCTTTAATTAAATCGTTCAAAACCTTTATTAATGCAATTGCAGACAGAAGTTGACAAACAGGAACATAGCACGAATGTTGCTGAGTAAGTTCTGCCTCCCAACACAAGGTCTCCAGTGGTTTTATTAAATCCTGAGTCGCGCCCTGGTGATGTCACTGCCTACGTCATCATCCTCTACTCCTGGGACCAAAACCATGCCTACAAAGCCGTATAAACAGGGCCTTTAACTGTTAGCTAAACACTTGGCAGTAAATGTCCCCTTCCCCAAAAGTTGATTTATTGTGGAATGTTTGCCTAGTCTTATCTCCTTCACGGGGCGGCAGGGTAGCCTAGTGGTTAGAGCGTTGGACTAGTAACCGAAAGGTTGCAAGTTTGAATCCCCGAGCTGAAAAGGTACAAATCTGTCGTTCTGCCCCTGAACAGGCAGTTAACCCACTGTTCCTAGGCTGTCATTGAAAATAAAAATTTGTTCTTAACTGACTTGCCTAGTTAAATAAAGGTAAAAAAATAAAACTCCCCTGCAGAATTCTGTCGAAGGGCCTCCTTTATAATGAGGCAGAAAGAGAGAGAGAGAAAATACAAATGTAGAACAATACTAAACTTCTACAATGAATATATATTGTTCATCCGTTGTCTAAAACCCTATAAATGTAAGGAGGGAGGGGTATTTTAACCCCTCCCATTCTATTAATTTACATTTACATTTAAGTCATTTAGCAGACGCTCTTATCCAGAGCGACTTATAAAACATAAGCATAAGCATAATACAGTTTTTCTAATACACACAACCCTTTTCATGACCCCTAGGTGAACCCGACACTACTTTGAAGAATCTGAAATATAAAATCTATTTTGATTTGTTTAACACTTTTTTTTTGCTTACTATATGTGTTATGTCATAGTTTTGATGTCTTCACTAATATTCTACAATGTAGAAAATAGTAAAAATAAAGAAAACCCTGTAATGAGTAGGTGTGTCCAAACCTTTGACTGGGACAGGAAATGGGCCTCTTCCATACACTGTATGGAGGAAACTCTCCCATTCACCACTAATCTGTAGCCTACCCTTTAGGTGATGCCACAGATGCCATTTTCGCACTTACTAAAAAATACAACTTATTGACAGTGTCCTCAATGGACTGGGTGTATTCCTTAGAATCAGAATTGTAACACCCTCCTATGACAAATTTGACAGTCGAATTCCACCACCATTTTTCATGAGAAATTAGTTTCTCAGTTTCAAGTGTTATTGTCACGCACACAAATACAGTAACAAGCTCTTTCCCAACAATACGCTAATCTATATCAGTAGTGTCCTATAAAGTAGAATAAAACTATATGACACATACAAATAAGAAGAACACGAGAAAGTAAGTAAGCTATATACAGGGACAGTTCCAGGGTCAGTAGTTATATACAGGGTCAGTTCCAGGGTCAGTAGTTATATACAGGGTCAGTTCCAGGGTCAGTAGCTATATAAAGGGTCAATTCCAGGGTCAGTAGTTATATACATGGACAGTTCCAGGGTCAGGAGCTATATACAGGGTCAGTAGTTATATACAGGGACAGATCCAGGGTCAGTAGCTATATACAGGGTCAATTCCAGGGTCAGTAGTTATATACAGGGTCAATTCCACGGTCAGTAGTTATATACATGGACAGTTCCAGGGTCAGTAGTTATATACAGGGTCAGTTCCAGGGTCAGTAGTTATATACAGGGTCAGTTCCAGGGTCAGTGCTAATACCATAATTATAACGTGCAGGGAGCAAAGGAAGTGTGTGTGTGAGTGGTTGTTGGAGAGTCAGTGTGAGTGGGTGTTGGAGAGTCAGTGTGAGTGGTTGTTGGAGAGTCAGCGTGAGTGGGTGTTGGAGAGTCAGTGTGAGTCAGTGTGAGTGGGTGTTGGAGAGTCAGTGTGAGTGGGTGTTGGAGAGTCAGTGTGAGTGGTTGTTGGAGAGTCAGTGTGAGTGGGTGTTGGAGAGTCAGTGTGAGTCAGTGTGAGTGGGTGTTGGAGAGTCAGTGTGAGTGGGTGTTGGAGAGTCAGTGTGAGTGGGTGTGAGTGGGTGTTGGAGAGTCAGTGTGAGTGGGTGTGAGTGGGTGTTGGAGTGTCAGTGTGAGTGGGTGTGAGTGAGTGTCAGTGTGAGTGGGTGTGAGTGAGTGTCAGTGTGAGTGGGTGTGAGTGGGTGTTGGAGTGTCAGTGTGAGTGGGTGTGAGTGAGTGTCAGTGTGAGTGGGTGTGAGTGAGTGTCAGTGTGAGTGGGTGTGAGTGGGTGTTGGAGAGTCAGTGTGAGTAGGTGTGAGTGAGTGTTGGAGTGTCAGTGTGAGTGGGTGTGAGTGAGTGTCAGTGTGAGTGGGTGTGAGTGGGTGTTGGAGTGTCAGTGTGAGTGGGTGTGAGTGAGTGTCAGTGTGAGTGGGTGTGAGTGGGTGTTGGAGTGTCAGTGTGAGTGGGTGTGAGTGGGTGTTGGAGTGTCAGTGTGAGTGGGTGTGAGTGAGTGTCAGTGTGAGTGGGTGTGAGTGGTTGTTGGAGAGTCAGTGTGAGTGGTTGTTGGAGTGTCAGTGTGAGTGGGTGTGAGTGGGTGTTGGAGAGTCAGTGTGAGTGGGTGTGAGTGGGTGTTGGATTGTCAGTGTGAGTGGGTGTGAGTGAGTGTCAGTGTGAGTGGGTGTGAGTGGTTGTTGGAGAGTCAGTGTGAGTGGTTGTTGGAGTGTCAGTGTGAGTGGGTGTGAGTGGGTGTTGGAGTCAGTGTGAGTGGGTGTGAGTGAGTGTCAGTGTGAGTGGGTGTGAGTGGGTGTTGGAGTGTCAGTGTGAGTGGGTGTTGGAGTGTCAGTGTGAGTGGGTGTTGGAGAGTCAGTGTGAGTGGGTGTTGGAGAGTCAGTGTGAGTGGGTGTTGGAGTGTCAGTGTGAGTGGGTGTGGGAGTGTCAGTGTGAGTGGGTGTTGGAGTGTGAGTGTGAGTGGGTGTTGGAGTGTCAGTGTGAGTGGGTGTTGGAGTGTCAGTGTGAGTGGGTGTTGGAGTGTCAGTGTGAGTGGGTGTTGGAGTGTCAGTGTGAGTGGGTGTTGGAGTGTCAGTGTGAGTGGGTGTTGGAGTGTCAGTGTGAGTGGGTGTGAGTGAGTGTCAGTGTGAGTGGGTGTTGGAGTGTCAGTGTGAGTGGGTGTGAGTGAGTGTCAGTGTGAGTGGGTGTTGGAGTGTCAGTGTGAGTGGGTGTGAGTGAGTGTCAGTGTGAGTGGGTGTTGGAGTGTCAGTGTGAGTGAGTGTTGGAGTGTCAGTGTAGGTGGGTGTTGGAGTGTCAGTGTGAGTGGGTGTGAGTGAGTGTGTTGGAGTGGGTGTGAGTGGTTGTTGGAGTGTCAGTGTGAGTGGGTGTGAGTGGGTGTTGGAGTCAGTGTGAGTGGGTGTGAGGGTGTTGAGTGTCAGTGTGAGTGGGTGTGAGTGGGTGTTGGAGTGTCAGTGTGAGTGGGTGTTGGAGTGTCAGTGTGAGTGGGTGTTGGAGAGTCAGTGTGAGTGGGTGTTGGAGAGTCAGTGTGAGTGGGTGTTGGAGTGTCAGTGTGAGTGGGTGTTGGAGTGTCAGTGTGAGTGGGTGTTGGAGTGTCAGTGTGAGTGGGTGTTGGAGTGTCAGTGTGAGTGGGTGTTGGAGTGTCAGTGTGAGTGGGTGTTGGAGTGTCAGTGTGAGTGGGTGTTGGAGTGTCAGTGTGAGTGGGTGTTGGAGTGTCAGTGTGAGTGGGTGTGAGTGAGTGTTGGAGTGTCAGTGTGAGTGGGTGTGAGTGAGTGTCAGTGTGAGTGGGTGTTGGAGTGTCAGTGTGAGTGGGTGTGAGTGAGTGTCAGTGTGAGTGGGTGTTGGAGTGTCAGTGTGAGTGGGTGTTGGAGTGTCAGTGTAGGTGGGTGTTGGAGTGTCAGTGTGAGTGGGTGTGAGTGAGTGTCAGTGTGAGTGGGTGTTGGAGTGTCAGTGTGAGTGAGTGTGGAGTGTCAGTGTGGGTGGGTGTTGGAGTGTCAGTGTGAGTGGGTGTGAGTGAGTGTTGGAGTGTCAGTGTGAGTGGGTGTGAGTGAGTGTCAGTGTGAGTGGGTGTGAGTGAGTGTTGGAGTGTCAGTGTGAGTGGGTGTGAGTGAGTGTCAGTGTGAGTGGGTGTGAGTGAGTGTCAGTGTGAGTGGGTGTGAGTGAGTGTCAGTGTGAGTGGGTGTTGGAGTGTCAGTGTGAGTGGGTGTGAGTGTTGGAGTGTCAGTGTGAGTGGGTGTGAGTGGGTCTTGGAGTGTCAGTGTGAGTGGGTGTGAGTGGGTCTTGGAGTGTCAGTGTGAGTGGGTGTTGGAGTGTCAGTGTGAGTGGGTGTGAGTGTTGGAGTGTCAGTGTGAGTGGGTGTGAGTGGGTCTTGGAGTGTCAGTGAGAGTGGGTGTGAGTGGGTCTTGGAGTGTCAGTGTGAGTGGGTGTTGGAGTGTCAGTGTGAGTGGGTGTGAGTGGGTCTTGGAGTGTCAGTGTGAGTGGGTGTGAGTGGGTCTTGGAGTGTCAGTGTGAGTGGGTCTTGGAGTGTCAGTGTGAGTGGGTGTGAGTGTTGGAGTGTCAGTGTGAGTGGGTGTGAGTGGGTAGAGTCCTGTAAGTGTGCATAGAGTCCGTGCAAAAAATAGCAAATAGAGCAAAATGTTAGCTATTTAGCAGTCTTTTGACTTGGGGTAAGAAACTGTTCAGGAGCCTGTTGGTGTCAGACTTGTGGCTCTGGAGCCGCTTGCCATGCGGAAGCAGAGAGAACAGTCTATGGCTTGTGTGGCTGCTTGTGTGGAGTCTAATAATTTTCCAGGCCTACCTTTCTCACCTCCTGATACAGAGGTCGTTGATGGCAGGAAGCTCCAACCCCAGTGATGTACTGGGCTGTCCGTACTACACTCTGTAGTGCCATGCGATCGAGGGCGGTGCAGTTGCTATACAAAGCAGTGATGCAGCCAGCCAAGACACTCTCAATGGTGCAGCTGTAGAACTTTTAGAGGATTTGAGGGTCTGTGTCAAATCTTTTTAATCTCCTGAGGGGGAGAGGCACTTTTTTTCACGACTGTGTGGGTGTGTGTGAACCATTTTTAAGTCCTTAGTGATTTGGACACCGAGGAATTTGAAGCTCTTGACCCGCTCCACTACACATTTTCTACATGCTTTAATATCGAAAGAACATCATAACATGCAAACCAGTCAAGGGATTATCAGAAGTTCATTTGACACGTTATTGGTTTTGTGTTAAGTTGTGCTGACAAGCTGGTAAAATTGCAGTGCGCACTCTTGCCTGTGTCAACTGACTTTAGGGCTGACAGCGCGTGGGTTGCAAGAGAGAGAGAGAGAGAGAGAGAGAGAGAGAGAGAGAGAGAGAGAGAGAGAGAGAGAGAAACAATTTCATGGTTGCACCACTGTTTTGAAGCTGAATGAATCATTTATCCGTTTTCTACATGCGTAGCAATATCAAGTCAGTTGTTGATCTTGATCTAAAAGTGTTTCTATGATGCGAAAGAGGAAATATACCATAGGTAAAGTGAACTTATGTTGTGTAAATTAACATCTGCACTTAAATGTGAATTCATATTTTGTTGTCATTACTTATCAATCCACTGAAATGAAATAATAACTCAATTAGATATTTAAAAAATAAATGAATGGTCAGTGTGGCACATCCTCACCACCTGGGGTCCAGGAAAGCCAAGATCCAGTTGCAGAGGAAGGCATTCAGTCCCATCGTCCCGAGCTTGGTGATGAGCTCCAAGGGGACTATGGTGTTGAACAGCATTCTCACGTAGCTATTTCTCTTATCTAGGTGGGTGAGGGCAGTGTGCAGTGCAATGGAGATTGGATCTGTTGGCGTGGTATGCAAATTGGAGTGGGTCTGGTGTGTCTGGGATGATGGAGTTGATGTGTGCCATAACCAGCCTTTCAAAGCACTTAAGGAATACGGATGTGAGCTCTACAGGGCGGGAGTCATTGTGGAAGGTAGCCTTAGAGTTCTTGGGAACAGAAATGAGTGGTCAGCTTGAGATGTGGGGATTACAGACTGGGACCAGGAGAGGTTGAAAATGACAGTGAATATGCATGCCAACTTTTGTGTGCATGCTCTGATTACGCGCCCAGGAATACTGTCCGGCCCAGCAGCCTTGCGAGTGTTGACCTAATTAAAAACCTTACGTCAGCATGGGAGAGTAAGATTACCCAGAGTCCTATGGGTCGTCGGAGCCCCTCATGCACAGCTCAGTGTTGTTTTTGACAAAGCGTGCATAACATGCATTGAGTGTGAGTGGGTATTGTGGGTATGTATTGTTAGGCAGATCACGACTGGGTTTCCCTCCGTTGTCATCTATAAGCTCTGCCACATGCCACGGGCATCAGAGCCTGTGTAACAGGGTTCCACCTTGCTCCTATGTTGTCCTTTTGCTTGTTTGATGGCTCTGCAGAGGTAGTAGCAGGACATCTTGTACTTGTTTGTGTCCTCAGCTGTAGCCTTGCGGTTGGCTGCGATAGCCCTGTGCCCGGTAGACCGGTCCTTTACTTGGTGCCAACCTCTTTTAATCCGAGGCTTTTGATTGGGGAAGCAGCGAACCTTCACTGTGGGGACAACGTCGGTGATGCATGTCCTAAAGAAGCTGGTGATGGAGGTGGTTAGCTTGTTGACGATATCGGCGGAGTCCCGGAACATATTAATGTCAGCGCTATCAAACCAGTCCTGTAGCATAGCTTCCGTTTCGGAGTACCATTTCTCAGGGACTGTACATTGGCCAATAGAATGGAGGGAAGAGGCTGCCAGTTTTCCCTTCACCGTAATCTCGCGTTTCATTTTGGGTTGCCCGAAAATTGGGTCGGAATTACACATTAAGCCCAGGGCAGATGAGTCGAAGTCGAAGTCGAAGTTGAAGCCGGGAATTGAGCTTAGTAAGTGTCGATCTGATGTTCAAAAGTTCTTCTCGATTATAAGAAATGATAGCAGATACATTTATTGCAAAAAAAGTAAAGTAAAACTCCTAAATAATCATAAAATAGCTTATTTGGGTCGGAGCTCACAAGACGGCAATTACATAGTGCTTTTGAATACTACTTACAAACCTACACCTATAATGCAACTGGCAACGTACTTTAACGTACGGCAACGTACTGTAGCCATACCTTGGCAGCTAGGGAGTGAGTCAGCCAGCAAGCATATGGATTATGAGGACTTTGCATGAGTCAATGGAGCTAGTTTCAGGGAAATAAATCAAAATTGGCAGTGCACTGTGGTGAAGCTAATTAGTGGTAGTGCTTTGTTAGGCACCGTTTGATGATCCCTCTAAAAGTATTGTCAATATTGAAACTATTTTTACTGGAGTTGTTTTATCACATTCTGTGTCTCAGTCTGTCCTTGAAGTAAACAGGGGGAAAAACATATTTTTTTGCAAACATTCTCTCTGTCACGAAACACATCCTGTGGGTTCTCAGCTTGTTCCTCCAGCCATCGAAGTGATGAAACCCAGTGACGTCACATCAACATATCATTTGTAATGACAAGGCATTTTTCCTAGTCCGGTCACTTTGATAGGCAAACCTCCTGACCCTGTGTGGCTTCCCAACATTCTTTCTTCCACCATTCATCCATCCATTCATTCATCCATCCATCCATCCATCCATCCATCCATCCATCCAGTCCCAAAATGGATGAATGGGTGTGATGGAGTTATGTGACGTCAGGGACCTTTCCATTAGGCAGGCAACAGATAGGAAGCCATGCATAATTTAGATGGATTTACTGTGGAGCCTTTCCTCATTAGCAGTTGGCGGGGAAACAGAGAATAGACTGGGCCTTGGAGAGCAATGCAATTGATCTGGTAACTAGGACCTCCGGTGACAGAATACACAGAAACACAGCTTTGTTAGCTGGAGGATGACTGGGAGATGATGGTTTGTTAAACTTTCATGAGTTTGTGCTAATGTTTCTGAGATAAAGTAATACATTAACATAGGTCAGTAAAATCTTTGAAATTGTTGCACGTTGAGTTTGTATTTTTGTTCTGTGTATTTCCTTTGATACTCAAATACAGGTCTCAGAAAAACAAATACTATTTGAAGGTATTTGAAAACAAAACAAATGTTTATTTGATGGCTGACAAATATTTGACGAAGAACCAAAACCTAGCTCAGTTAATTTAATTAGTCAAAATATATTATCATTAGCATATGGTTTCAAGGGCTTTCAGATATTAATCTTAACAGCCTAGAATGAAATACATAATGATAAAAAAAAATATATAGAAACATTAACATTTATCAATTGAAATAATGGAAAGTAATACAAATATAAACAGATGTTGTTTTATAGTTGACCATTTATTTACATATTGCATTACGTTACTCTTTACATCATTGTCTATGGTTCTGTAACGGTCATTTTAGATCTGGGTTAATCATTTAAGATGGCGATTGCATTTGATGAACATCAGGGTCTTGTTTTGTCCTGTTGAGCAACGATCAGACCTGAAGTTTCTTCCAGCGATGCTGAAACAAACTATTTCCTAATTCCTCCATTAATGTGTATCTGTCCAATGCCATCAGTTATGTAGGTTCAGGTACATCCCTCATTCTCAAATGGATTGAAAAGAAAAGCACAGCATGAAACCAGGGATTTATATCACACTTATATTTTCATTTAGCATTGAGGCATTACAGGGCCTTCGGAAAGTGTTCAGACCCCTTGACTTTTTGTTGTTATGTTACAGCCTTATTCTAAAATGGATAAAATAAAACATGTTGCTCAGCAATCTACACAATCTACCCCATAATGACATCACAATACCCCATAATGACAAAGCGAAAATTGGTTTTTAGAAATCTTAGCAAATTTATAAAAAAAATAAAAAAACATAAATATAAGTATTCAGACCCTTTGCTATGAGACTCGTAATTGAGCTCAGGTGCATCCTGTTTCCATTGATCATCCATGAGATGTTTCCACAACTTGATTGGAGTCCAAATTCAATTGACTGGACATGATTTGGAAAGGAACACAATTGTCTATATAAGGTCCCACAGTTAACAGTGCATCTAAGCAAAAACCAAGCCATGATCTGGGGAAGGATACTAAAACATTTCTGCAGCATTGAAGGTCCCCAAGAACAGTGGCCTGCCTACATCATGCTTCAATGGAAGAAGTTTGGAACCACCTAAACTGTTCCTAGAGCTGGACGCCCAAGAGGGGAGATGACCAAGAACCCAATGGTCACTCTGACAGAGCTCTAGAGTTCCTCTGTTGAAATGGGAGAATATTCAATAAGGGTAACCATCTCGGCAGCACTCCACCAATCAGGCCTTTATGGTAGAGTGGCCAAACGGAAGCCACTCCTCAGTAAAATGCACATGACAGCCCGCTTGGAGTTTGCCAAAAGGCATCTAAAGAATCTCAGACCATGAGAAACAAGATTCTCTGGTCTGATAAAATTTTGGCCTGAATGCCAAGCGTCACGTCTGGAGGAAACGTTGCACCATCCCTATTGTGAAGCATGGTGGTGGCAGAATCATGCTGTGGGGGATGTTTTTCAGCGGCAGCGACTGGGAGACTAGTCAGGATCGATGCAAAGATGAACGGAGCAAAGTACAGAGAGATCCTTGAAGAAAATCTGCTCCAGGGCGCTCAAGACCTCAGACTAGGGCGAAGGTTCACCTTCCAACAGGACAACGGCTCTAAGCACACAGCCAAGGCAACGCAGGAGTGGCTTTGGGACAAGTGTCTGAATGTCCTTGAGTGGCCCAGCCAGATCCCTGACTTGAACTTGATCAAACATCTCAAATCAAATCAAACTTTATTTGTCACATGCGCCGAATACAACAAGTGTAGACCTTACAATCCCTGAACCAACAGTGCAGCTCAAGAAGAGTTAAGAAAATATTTACCAAATAAACTAAAGTAAAAAATAATAAAAACGAACACAATAAAATAACAATAATGAGGCTATATACAGGGGTATCGGTACCGAGTCAGTGTGCGGGGGTACAGGTTAGCTGAGGTAATTCGTACATGTAGGCAGGGGTGAAGTGACTATGCATAGATAATAAACAGGTAATGGAGGTAATATGTACATGTAGGTAGGGGTAAAGTGACTATGTATAGATAATAAACAGGTAATGGAGGTAATATGTACATGTAGGTAGGGGTAAAGTGACTATGCATAGATAATAAACAGGTAATGGAGGTAATATGTACATGTAGGTAGGGGTAAAGTGACTATGCATAGATAATAAACAGGTAATGGAGGTAATATGTACATGTAGGTAGGGGTAAAGTGACTATGTATAGATAATAAACAGGTAATGGAGGTAATATGTACATGTAGGTAGGGGTAAAGTGACTATGCATAGATAATAAACAGGGAATGGAGGTAATATGTACATGTAGGTAGGGGTAAAGTGACTATGTATAGATAATAAACAGGTAATGGAGGTAATATGTACATGTAGGTAGGGGTAAAGTGACTATGCATAGATAATAAACAGGTAATGGAGGTAATATGTACATGTAGGTTAGGGGTAAAGTGACTATGTATAGATAATAAACAGGGAATGGAGGTAACATGTACATGTAGGTAGAGGTAAAGTGACTATGCATAGATAATAAACAGGAAATGGAGGTAATATGTACATGTAGGTAGGGGTAAAGTGACTATGCATAGATAATAAACAGGTAATGGAGGTAATATGTACATGTAGGTAGAGGTAAAGTGACTATGCATAGATAATAAACAGGTAATGGAGGTAATATGTACATGTAGGTAGGGGTAAAGTGACTATGTATAGATAATAAACAGGTAATGGAGGTAATATGTACATGTAGGTAGGGGTAAAGTGACTATGCATAGATAATAAACAGGTAATGGAGGTAATATGTACATGTAGGTAGAGGTAAAGTGACTATGCATAGATAATAAACAGGAAATGGAGGTAATATGTACATGTAGGTAGGGGTAAAGTGACTATGCATAGATAATAAACAGGTAATGGAGGTAATATGTACATGTAGGTAGGGGTAAAGTGACTATGCATAGATAATAAACAGGAAATGGAGGTAATATGTACATGTAGGTAGGGGTAAAGGACTATGCATAGATAATAAACAGGTAATGGAGGTAATATGTACTAGGTAGGGGTAAATGACTATACATAGATAATAAACAGGTAATGGAGGTAATATGTACATGTAGGTAGAGGTAAAGTGACTATGCATAGATAATAAACAGGTAATGGAGGTAATATGTACATGTAGGTAGGGGTAAAGTGACTATGTATAGATAATAAACAGGTAATGGAGGTAATATGTACATGTAGGTAGGGGTAAAGTGACTATGTATAGATAATAAACAGGTAATGGAGGTAATATGTACATGTAGGTAGAGGTAAAGTGACTATGCATAGATAATAAACAGGTAATGGAGGTAATATGTACATGTAGGTAGGGGTAAAGTGACTATGCATAGATAATAAACAGGTAATGGAGGTAATATGTACATGTAGGTAGGGGTAAAGTGACTATACATAGATAATAAACAGGTAATGGAGGTAATATGTACATGTAGGTAGGGGAAAAGTGACTATACATAGATAATAAACAGGTAATGGAGGTAATATGTACATGTAGGTAGGGGTAAAGTGACTATGCATAGATAATAAACAGGTAATGGAGGTAATATGTACATGTAGGTAGGGGTAAAGTGACTATGTATAGATAATAAACAGGTAATGGAGGTAATATGTACATGTAGGTAGGGGTAAAGTGACTATGCATAGATAATAAACAGGTAATGGAGGTAATATGTACATGTAGGTAGGGGTAAAGGACTATGTATAGATAATAAACAGGTAATGGAGGTAATATGTACATGTAGGTAGGGGTAAAGTGACTATGCATAGATAATAAACAGGTAATGGAGGTAATATGTACATGTAGGTAGGGGTAAAGTGACTATGCATAGATAATAAACAGGTAATGGAGGTAATATGTACATGTAGGTAGGGGTAAAGTGACTATGTATAGATAATAAACAGGTAATGGAGGTAATATGTACATGTAGGTAGGGGTAAAGTGACTATGCATAGATAATAAACAGGTAATGGAGGTAATATGTACATGTAGGTAGGGGTAAAGTGACTATGCATAGATAATAAACAGGTAATGGAGGTAATATGTACATGTAGGTAGGGGTAAAGTGACTATGTATAGATAATAAACAGGTAATGGAGGTAATATGTACATGTAGTTAGGGGTAAAGTGACTATGTATAGATAATAAACAGGTAATGGAGGTAATATGTACATGTAGGTAGGGGTAAAGTGACTATGCATAGATAATAAACAGGTAATGGAGGTAATATGTATATGTAGGTAGGGGTAAAGTGACTATGTATAGATAATAAACAGGTAATGGAGGTAATATGTACATGTAGGTAGGGGTAAAGTGACTATGCATAGATAATAAACAGGTAATGGAGGTAATATGTACATGTAGGTAGGGGTAAAGTGACTATGCATAGATAATAAACAGGTAATGGAGGTAATATGTACATGTAGGTAGGGGTAAAGTGACTATGTATAGATAATAAACAGGTAATGGAGGTAATATGTACATGTAGGTAGGGGTAAAGTGACTATGCATAGATAATAAACAGGTAATGGAGGTAATATGTACATGTAGGTAGGGGTAAAGTGACTATGTATAGATAATAAACAGGTAATGGAGGTAATATGTACATGTAGGTTAGGGGTAAAGTGACTATGCATAGATAATAAACAGGTAATGGAGGTAATATGTACATGTAGGTAGGGGTAAAGTGACTATGCATAGATAATAAACAGGTAATGGAGGTAATATGTACATGTAGGTAGGGGTAAAGTGACTATGCATAGATAATAAACAGGTAATGGAGGTAATATGTACATGTAGGTAGGGGTAAAGTGACTATGCATAGATAATAAACAGGTAATGGAGGTAATATGTACATGTAGGTAGGGGTAAAGTGACTATGCATAGATAATAAACAGGTAATGGAGGTAATATGTACATGTAGGTTAGGGGTAAAGTGACTATGTATAGATAATAAACAGGTCATTGAGGTAATATGTACATGTAGGTAGGGGTAAAGTGACTATGTATAGATAATAAACAGGGAATGAAGGTAATATGTACATGTAGGTAGGGGTAAAGTGACTATGCATAGATAATAGACGGCAAATAGCAGCAAAGTACAAACAAAACAAATGGAGGGGGGGGGAGGGGGTCAATGTAAATAGTCTGGGTAGCCATTTGATTAATTGCTCAGCAGTCTTATGGCTTAGGGGTAGAAGCTGTTAAGGAGCCTTTTGGTCCTAGACCGGGCACACCGGTACCACCTGCCGTGCAGTAGCAGAGAAAACAGTCTATGACTTGGGAGACTGGAGTCTGACAATTTTCTGGACTTTCCTCTGACACAGCCTATTATATAGGTCCTGGATGGCAGGAAGCTTGGCCCCAGTGATGTACTGTGCCGTACGCACTAGCCTCTGTAGTGCCTTATGGTCAGATGCCGAGCAATTGCCATACCAGACGGTGATGCAACCGGTCAGGATGCTCTCAATGGTGCAGCTGTTGAACTTTTTAAGGATCTGGGAATCCATGCCAAATCTCTTCAGTCTCCTGAGGGGGAAAATGTTTTGTTGTGCCCTCTTCACGACCGTCTTGGTGTGTTTGGAACATTTTTTAGTTGGTTGGTGATGTGGACACCAGGGAACTTGAAGCTCTTGACCCGCTCCATTAAGCCTGTTCGGCCCACCTTTTCCTGTAGTCCACGTTCAGCTCCTTAGTCTTGCTCACATCGAGGGTGAGGTTGTTATCCTGACACCACACTGCCAGTTCTCTGACCTCCTCCCTATAGGCTGTCTCATTGTTGTTGGTGATCAGGCCTACCACTGTTGTGTCGTCAGCAAACTTAATGATGGCGTTGGAGTCGTGTTTGGCAACGCTGTCGTGGGTGAACAGGGAGTACAGGAGGGGACTAAGTACACACCCCTGAGGGGCCCCAGTGTTGAGGATCAGCATGGCAGACGTGTTGTTCCCTACCCTTACCCCCTGGGGCGGACCGTCAGGAAGTTGTCGTGGAAATTTCCTCTATTTACCAAATCATGGGAGCAAACCACACACACACACACGTCAGAGTTAGTTATAAAAGTCCATCTTTAATTATATGAGCTCTATCACAATCTTGTGACTCTCAGATAAATTCAGTGTCTCTCAGTGAATTCTTTGAGAGCCCCTTACAATGCAACTGAGTTGCTTTAATAGCAAAGGCACACATAGTCAGACAGAATAGACATAATTCATCGTTCAGCTTTGTCTCCTTTCCCAAACCCCAGAACCATAAACCAAATCCTCCATATCAACAGGCATATATCAAATTGTTCATTTAGATACAGCCAACTCAAAATACAACCTGGACAAACTCACGGAGAGGAGAATGAGGCTATAGGTTAAGATAGAAACAACATTAGAGGGAGCATAGAATGATTCCAGACACTGCAACCCTCCTTTCCCCAGAATGGGAAAGGTAGGGAGTAAAAGATATGTTTACACATGATGACACCTCTCCCCTCTCTGTGGCCCATGCAACTTCGTTTTGACATAGAAAGGATAACTGCAACCTCGCCACAGTATTATCAAAAATACCATTCTGATGAGAAGTAACTTATTCATTTGATGAATATTAAACATCTTACAAATGTTACCAACAAATTCTGATCCTTCCACGACATTCCCCTCTCAAGGGACTAAGTCCCTTTTGAAGAATCTGAATATTAATTACATATTCAATATTTTAAAATTCAAATCCCCTTAATGTCAAATACCTTAGCTTATATGTAAGCTTTCTCCCTTCTGAAACTAAGATTACAACCTTTATTCTACAAGACAACCTTGCACATGTTTAATAACACAGAATAATCCATTTGAGGAAAATAAAAACATAACATATTTATGCTCTTTCAGTTCCATGAGAACCAGTGTCTAAACACAGGTCTCCTCACAACATATAGGACAGACATCCCTCTAAGTACTCATGCTCAGAAATATACTCAGGAATTTACGTTATTCTACAACAATCTACCTGCCTCCAGCAACTTTCCCTGACAATTAGTAGCCAGCTAACTCTCTTCCATACTTTCTTTTTCCCCCAGTTGGGCAAAAATATAACCCCTTTCATTTCAACGTTTTTCCTTTCCTCTATCGTAAGATTAAAACCCAACTTTATAACTTCCTCTTTGCTCTCCACACTTATGAAATGTATCCTATTTCTTTAAAAATAACACACGCAGCGCCAAAATTATAACATGCGTCAGTCAATCTATAAGAATGAAAAACATTTCGGTAACCACTTTCCTATCGCCATTCTCTCCCCGCTATCATTCAGAATGTCTTTGACTTAGGTAACTGTCTTCTCTATTGATACAGTCATTTAAATACGACCCAATTCTCAATACATTATTCCAGCAGATCATGTAATGAACAGACATCGTCTTGCATCAGAATTCGCTTCGTTATTATTTTAAATTGAATTAGTCTATCAATTTAACCTAAACAATCTATTGAAAACGTTCAATTTATCTCTTATACAAACACTAGCGACCATAACTTTCCAGGCAAAACATACAAATAGATTATTTACAATCAAAAACTCTGAATTCAGCCAGCGCCATGACTGGGAATGGAACTCGGGCCTCCCGCATGGCAGGTGAGAATTCTACCACTGAACCACTAATGATATTGCAAATAACTAAAATTACTCCGGATATAAACCCCATTTACAAAGTAAAATCAAAACACGTCACTGTCGGTAATTCCCAGAAGAATAATAGCCCAATTTTAATAGTACAAACGTTACTCCAGCTATGATTCTCAAATTCCAGCCATGATTCTCAAATTCCAGCCATGATTCTCAAATTCCAGCCATGATTCTCAAATTCCAGCCATGATTCTCAAATTCCAAATTACACATATTAGCAATCAAAGAATAAAATCGACATTAATGACGAGGAAACAGATATTGCGCCTTTTAATTAAAAGTAGATTATGTTTACTCATGCAACATATTTCAATTACTTTACTACATCACATTAATCACGCAATGATAATTTGTTTGATGGAAAACCTTAGGGTTTGTACAACATTATAAATTACATCGAGCATCCCTCGAATTCTCTTTAACTTTATGGAAAACAGTTTATTCAATAAACCCCGCAATTTCTCTCATACTGGGAAGAAAAATGATAACATGTTCAGACCTTAAGGGAAGTTAAATTTCAAATGTTTCACCCAGACGGAGATAATCCAATATGCATTTTATAGTTACATCGTTAGGGTAAAAGAACCAAAAGTGGACACACTCTAATCAGTTTCTAGAGCTCAATTTCCCAGATGTTGTAGATTATTTTAATAGTGCTTAAAAACTTAATCTTTATCAAATTATCTATTTAAGATATCAATTCAAAACCTACGTACGTCTAAGAATGGGTGGTTTAAATTGTATCTAATCATTCTCCTCATTACTTTATACACACATACCATTTATCATAATTTCAAATAATTCACAGAATCCATATAAAACTTTAAAAATCTTAGGTACTCACACAGATCATCCACACAGGATTTGTTCAGATTTTCACATAGAACTGTTCAGACGTTCACACAGGACATCAAAAGGTTTTCCCACACAGAGTCAACCCTACCCCACTCACACAGAACGGTCCGACAACTATTACATACTCACACAGAGTAATCCTACCCCGCTCACACAGAACGGTCCGACTCACACAGAGTAACCCTAAGCATACCTGGCTAGCACATTTAAAATAATTGGAATTCACCACATCTGAGGGTCACACAGATGCACAGAATGAGGTCCTTCACCAAGTGCCGTGTTTCACCTAAAACACACAGACCCCCTGGCCCATCACCCCGACAGACCTCACCAAATCCCCACTGTGATCAATTCAGTGTCAGGAGGGCTCTTGGTCACTGGCAACCGGACAGCGCAGAGTATCTTTTGAGTTCACTAAACCCCCAGATTACTCTCCTCTGACGTGGCCCTGCTTACGTCGCCAAGGTGCCTTCCTTACAAAGGAATTCACGCTCAGAGTATACGTAACAGGCATAATTAAAAAACTCGACTTCAAATCTGTGTGTGGTTCGCTCACCTTTAAAAAAAAGGAAAATCAGTTCGAGATGTGGTATCCACTCGGCTCGCTTCCTCTTAGATCAAAGGTTGGTCCATCTGCTTCGTTCCCGAAGTGTGGTTCTCCCTGAGATCCCAAGTTTAGGGGATCCCTCGTGCACGACTTATTTACCTAGATCGTAGGAACGGTCACCGAGTGAAGATTAACATCCCCTCCTCGTCGCCAAATGTCGTGGAAATTTCCTCTATTTACCAAATCATGGGAGCAAACCACACACACAAGTCAGAGTTAGTTATAAAAATCCATCTTTAATTATATGAGCTCTATCACAATCCTGTGACTCTCAGATAAATTCAGTGTCTCTCAGTGAATTCTCTGAGAGCCCCCTTCCAATGCAACTGAGTTCCTTTAATAGCAAAGACACACATAGTCAGACAGCATAGACATAATTCATCGTTCAGCTTTGTCTCCTTTCCCAAACCCCAGAACCATAAACCAAATCCTCCATATCAACAGGCATATATCAAATTGTCATTTAGATACAACCAACTCAAAATACAACCTCCTGGACAAACTCACGGAGAGGAGAATGAGGCTATAGGTTAAGATAGAAACAACATTAGAGGGAGCATAGAATGATTCCAGACACTGCAACCCTCCTTTCCCCAGAATTGGAAAGGTAGGGTGTAAAATATATGTTTACACATGATGACACTTTGACCTCTCCCCTCTCTGTGGCCCATGCAACTTAGTTTTGTAGTAGTAACTTACACACATTTGATGAATATTAAACATCTTACAAATGTTACCAACAAATTCTGGTCCTTCCACGACAAAGTCCAGGATCCAGTTTCAGAGGGAGGTGTTTACTCCCAGGGTCCTAAGCTTAGTGATGAGCTTTGTGGGCACTATGGTGTTGAACACTGAGCTGTAGTCAGTGAATAGCATTCTCACATAGGTGTTCCCTTTGTCCAGGTGGGAAAGGGCAGTGTGGAGTGTGATTGAGATTGCATCATCTGTGGATCTGTTGGGGCGGTATGCGAATGGACGTGGGTCTAGGGTATCCGGGAGGATGCTGTTGATATGAGCCATGACCAGTGTTTCAAATCACTTCATGGCTACAGAAGTGAGTGCTACTGGGCAATAATCATTTAGGCAGGTTACCTTGGGCACAGGGACTATCGTGGTCTGCTTGAAACATGTACAGTTGAAGTCGGAAGTTTACATACACCTTAAACAAATACGTTTAAACTCTGTTTTCACAATTCCTGACATGTAATCCAAGTAAAAAGTCTGTTTTAGGTCAGTTAGGATCACCACTTTATTTTAAGAATGTGAAATGTTAGAATAATAGTAAGAGAAAATGATTTATTTAAGCTTTTTTTTCTTTCATCACATTCCCAGTGGGTCAGAAGTTTACATACACTCAATTAGTATTTGGTAGCATTGCCTTTAAATTGTTTAACTTGGGTCGAACGTGTTGGGTAGCCTTCCACAAGCTTCCCACTATAAGTTGGGTGAATTTTGGCCTATTTCCCCTGACAGAGCTGGTGTAACTGAGTCAGGTTTGTAGGTCTTCCTGCTCGCACACGCTTTTTCAGTTCTGCCCACAAATTTCTTATAGGATTGAGGTCAGGGCTTGGTGATGGCCACTCCAATACCTTGACTTTTTTGTCCTTAAGCCATTTTGCCACATCTTTGAAGTATGCTTGGGGTCATTGTCCATTTGGAAGACCCATTTGTGACCAAGCTTTAACTTCCTGACTAATGTCTTGAGATGTTGCTTCAATACATATCACGGAGGTGCTCCGCACTGCTAAAGCTAACTCTCTCTCCTCTGCTCTCATCCTTCTAGACCTATCGGCTGCCTTCGATACTGTGAACCATCAGATCCTCCTCTCCACCCTCTCCGAGTTGGGCATCTCCGGCGCGGCCCACGCTTGGATTGCGTCCTACCTGACAGGTCGCTCCTACCAGGTGGCGTGGCGAGAATCTGTCTCCTCACCACGCGCTCTCACCACTGGTGTCCCCCAGGGCTCTGTTCTAGGCCCTCTCCTATTCTCGCTATACACCAAGTCACTTGGCTCTGTCATAACCTCACATGGTCTCTCCTATCATTGCTATGCAGACGACACACAATTAATCTTCTCCTTTCCCCCTTCTGATGACCAGGTGGCGAATCGCATCTCTGCATGTCTGGCAGACATATCAGTGTGGATGACGGATCACCACCTCAAGCTGAACCTCGGCAAGACGGAGCTGCTCTTCCTCCCGGGAAGGACTTCCCGTTCCATGATCTCGCCATCACGGTTGACAACTCCATTGTGTCCTCCTCCCAGAGCGCTAAGAACCTTGGCGTGATCCTGACAACACCCTGTCGTTCTCGACTAACATCAAGGCGGTGGCCCGTTCCTGTAGGTTCATGCTCTACAACATCCGCAGAGTACGACCCTGCCTCACACAGGAAGCGGCGCAGGTCCTAATCCAGGCACTTGTCATCTCCCGTCTGGATTACTGCAACTCGCTGTTGGCTGGGCTCCCTGCCTGTGCCATTAAACCCCTACAACTCATCCAGAACGCCGCAGCCCGTCTGGTGTTCAACCTTCCCAAGTTCTCTCACGTCACCCCGCTCCTCCGCTCTCTCCACTGGCTTCCAGTTGAAGCTCGCATCCGCTACAAGACCATGGTGCTTGCCTACGGAGCTGTGAGGGGAACGGCACCTCAGTACCTCCAGGCTCTGATCAGGCCCTACACCCAAACAAGGGCACTGCGTTCATCCACCTCTGGCCTGCTCGCCTCCCTACCACTGAGGAAGTACAGTTCCCGCTCAGCCCAGTCAAAACTGTTCGCTGCTCTGGCCCCCAATGGTGGAACAAACTCCCTCACGACGCCAGGACAGCGGAGTCAATCACCACCTTCCGGAGACACCTGAAACCCCACCTCTTTAAGGAATACCTAGGATAGGATAAGTAATCCTTCTCACCCCCCCCTTTAAGATTTAGATGCACTATTGTAAAGTGACTGTTCTACTGGATGTCATAAGGTGAATGCACCAATTTGTAAGTCGCTCTGGATAAGAGCGTCTGCTAAATGACTTAAATGTAAATGTAAATGTACATCTCCATAATTTTTCTCCCTCATGATGCCATCTATTTTGTGAAGTGCACCAGTCCCTCCTGCAGCAAAGCAACCCCACAGCATGATGCTGCCACCCCCGTGCTTCACGGTTGGGTTGGTGTTCTTCGGCTTGCAAGCCTCCCCTTTATTCTCCAAACATAACAATGGTCATTATGGCCAAACAGTTCTACTTTTGTTTTATCAGAACAGAGGACATTTCTCCTAAAAGTACAATCTTTGACCCCATATGCAGTTACAAACTGTAGTCTGGCTTTTTTATGGCAGTTTTGAAGCAGTGGCTTCTTCCTTGCTGAGTGGCCTTTCAGGTTATGTCAATATAGGATTTGTTTTACAGTGGATATAGATATTTTTGTACCTGTTTCCTCCAGCATCTTCACACGGTCCTTTGCTGTTGTTCTGAGATTGTTATGCACTTTTCGCACCAAAGTGCGTTCATCTCTAGGAGACAGAACGCGTCTCCTTCCTGAGCGGTATGACGGCTGCGTGGTCCCATGGTGTTTATACTTGCGTACTGTTGTTTGTACAGATGAACATGTACCTTCAGGCGTTTGGAAATTCCTCCCAAGAATGAACCGGACTTGTGGAGGTCTGCAATTTTCTTTCTGAGGTCTTGGCTAATTTCTTTTGATTTCCCCATGATGTCAAGCAAAGAGGCACTGAGTTTGAAGGTAGGCCTTGAAATACATCCACAGGTACACCTCCAATTGACTCAAATTACGTCGATTAGCCTATCAGAAGCTTCTAAAGCCATGACATCATTTTCTGGAATTTTCCAAGTTGTTTTAACATTTCTGGCGCAGGCGTTCCGCTAGCGACCCACCTCAACAACATCCGGTGAAATTGCAAAGCGCCAAATTCAAAATACAGAAATTGTCATAATAAACATTCATAAAAAAATACAAGTGTTATACATCGGGTTAAATATTAACTTCTTGTTAATCCAGCCACAGTGTCAGATTTCAAAAAGGCTTTACGGCGAAAGCAAACCATGCGATTATCTGAGGACAGCGCCCCGCTTACAAAAGCATACAAACATTTTACAACCAAGTAAAAGTCATTGCAGTTCTGTTGTCCGGAAGTTATTTTCGGTCATAAGAGACGGTAGCAGCAACATTATGTTCAAAATAAGTTAAAAAAAAAGTTTTTATTAACAACGCAAAAAAAAAGAACAAAATAGCACAGTTAGTTAGGAGTATATAAAACATCAGCCATCTTATTTGTTTCTCTTATATGTTGCTCTGGAGAGACTTGAAAATAGCTGTGCAGCAACACTCCCCATCCAACCTGACAGAGTTTGAGAGGATCTGCGTCATAGCCGAGAATTCTCAAGGCTGTAGCCGCTTACAAAAAGTGCTTCAACAAAGTTCTGAGTAAAGAGTCTGAATAATTATATAAATGTGGTTTTTCAGTCATTTAAAAAAATAAATGTGCATAAAATTCTAAAAACCTGTTTTTGCTTTGTCATTATGGGGCATTGTGTGTAGATTGATGAGTAGGAAAAATGATTTAATCCATTTTAGATTAAGGCTGTAATGTAACAAAATCTGGAAAAAGTTAAGGGGTCGGAATACTTTCTAATTACACTGTATATATGCATCTACACAACAAATGGCCTGGGACATGGATTTAAGATTAATATGTGTGGAGTCCGTTGACCCATATAGACACTGGAAAAGTTCAAAATTAACACACTGCTTAGTGTAAAACCTTATTCAAATATTTCCCAGAGTGCATTTTGAGTAAATTGTAGAGGTACCACACATGAATGTATGGTTGTTGCATTCAACCATTTTCTTGAGAGGCACTCTGGGAAAAATGCAAAAACAAAAAACAGTACACTAAGTGTTAATTCAACAATGTTCAGTGTTTATATGGGTCCACACTTTTAGTGTTAATTAAACACTGGGGAATTTGCTGACAAGGTTCTTTCATTTATCTCTCTCCTCGCTTGTCTTCCTCCTTCTATCTATCTTGATTTGAGCTATCGCTAGTGAAGTGCAACATTGTATCAAATCAATCAACTGGGTCAGGCCCAATGATTATACATATGTAGGTCCATCTCGAAGCTGAGACATGCCAATATTTTTTTGCCACACATCCCTGCCCTTCTTCTTGTCTCAACATGTCAATCAAGACACATTATCTTCACACATATTTTAGACGCATTGATTTTCACTGACAGCCGCATCTCAATAACCAGCTTGGCCTATTGCCACGCGCTCTGCGGTCTTCCCCACTAGGCAGAGGCCATCACGCTTGTGAAATGTGGTGCCTGAAATTGCCTCACTTCTCTTTTGTTCAGTGTCAAGCAGAGTCAGGGTATATGCAGCAGTTTGGGCCGCATGGCTCCTTGCGAAATGTGTGAAGACCATTTCTTCCTAACAAAGACCGCAATTAATTTGCCAGAATTTTACATAATTATGACATACATTGAAGGTTGTGCAATGTAACAGCAATATTTAGACTTACGGTTGCCACCCGTTCGATAAAATATGGAACGTTTATCCTTTCGCTGAAAGAAAGAATACACGTTTTGTTTTCTCAAATGATAGTTTCCGGATTTGATCATATTAATGACCTAAGGCTCGTATTTCTGTGTTTGTTATAGTATAATTAAGTCCATGATTTGATATTTGATAGAGCAGACTGAGCGGTGGTAGGCAAGCAGCAGGCAAGCATTCATTCAAACAGCACTTAACTGCATTTTGCCAGCAGCTCTTAACAATGCTTGAGGCACAGCATTGCTTATGACTTCAAGCCTATCAACTCCTGAGATTAGTTTGGCAATACTTAAGTGCCAATAAGAACATCCACAGCTATTTTTAAAGAAGTTAATGCATCTCTGTGGATAACTCTCTGGTGAAGTATTTTGACTGACTGTATTTATTTATGTATAGACACTGAGGACACTGACAACACATTCAGCAGCTACTGTACAGTAGCTCTTTAGGGATGGATTGGTTTGGAGTTTCAAGCTCACTGCTAATGTCAAGCAGACGCTCAAGCTTGCCTTTGTACTTACTTGCACATTTTTAGTAGGCTGACATTGTCCTCCAAGAGAGGCGGAATACATTCAGTAGATCCAGTTTGTTCTTTATGCATAAAAATTCAGCCTGGTTTCATAGACTGGACGTAACATAGTATATGTAAACCCAGGACACTTAAAATAGTATGATATGTTACGTTTGGTTTGGTTACAAAAGACAGATGGTTATGTAATGGAAAACTGAAAGTAGGGTGGGTGGGTCAATGGAGTGATGGATGGATGGACAGACAGGCAGGCAGGTGTATTATGCGAATGTCTATCAACCCAAAGGTTGCATGTTCATATCTCATCATGGACAACTTTAGCATTTTAGCAACTTTTCAGCTACTTACTACTTTTTAGCTACTTTGCCACATACATCTTCCCCTAACCCTTAAACCTAATTCCTAAACTTAACCCCTAACTCTAACATTGCCAGCTAGTTAACATTAGCCACCTTGCCACCTAGCTAGAATTCATTACATATTGTACATTGTGTTCAATTCGTAACATGTAATACGAATTGTAATTCGTAACATATCATACGGAATGGGTGATGGACATCCACAAATTAATTCATACCATACCAAACATAACATATCATACTAAATTGACTGTCTCTGAATTAGGGTCCTTCTGTAGCTCAGTTGGTAGAGCATGGCGCTTGTAATGCCAGGGTAGTGGGTTCGATTCCCGGGACCACCCATACGTAGAATGTATGCACACATGACTGTAAGTCGCTTTGGATAAAAGCGTCTGCTAAATGGCATATATTATTATTATTATATATTAATTACGTACATATTAATAAGAAATGCTCTGAGACCAGATTGATTGTACAGAAAGTGAATAGCTTAATCACTTGATTGTGACAGAATTAGATTACTTTGCAAGCAAAGTCAGCCTCTGAATGTGAAAGAAATGAAACAATGATATCCCTATATACATCAGATTCACATCTATCCCAGTGTAACGATGTGCACTGAGAAAGCAAGTTCAGGGACTGAATCAATAAATAAAAACATAATGCAAACCAAGAACCAGGAACAACGCACAGACAAGAGACAATAACACCTGGGGAAGGAACCAAAGGGAGTGACATATAGGGAAGGTAATCAGGGAAGTGATGGAGACCAGGTGAGTCTGATGACCTAGAGAACGGAGAGGGAGCACAATTGACACCTGGGTACTTTACAGCTCGTTTCTAGCATAAATCATCACGGACCAAAGCAGTGATACAGATCATTTATAAAATCAGATCCGTTTTATGTTCTTGAATATCTTAAGCTAACAAGCCTGTGCTTTTCGCTATTTTCTTTAATGAAAGGTAGGGCTATGGCATACCCTCTCAATTTGAGTCTTGGTTTTTACTTAACAGCCCTTCCCTGACAGGGAGGTAGGCTATTGAAAGCGTGCAAGGTGCGTGGAGGAAATGACCATCAAATCAATGGATATAGCAGCCTATTGCCTAATTTCATCTGTCAAACAGGAAGTAAACCAATGTAAGTTACTTGAATTTACCTTACTCGGCAGGGTAGCCTAGTGGTTAGAGTGTTGGACTAGTAACCGGAAGGTTGCAAGTTCAAACCCCCAAGCTGACAAGGTACAAATCTGTCGTTCTTCCCCTGAACAGGCAGTTAACCCACTGTTCCTAGGCCGTCATTGAAAATAAAAATTGACTTGCCTAATTAAATAAAGGTTAAAAACATTTATAAAATAAAATTCAGGTGAAAACCTCTTGATCAATACATAATGGGTAAGAAATATATTATTTTTAGTAAAACAATCTATCGTAGTAGTAGTAAGATATATAAGTTGACCTCATCTTCGCTCTCTTTCTCAAATGGACCAGAACATACACTACTTGACCTGAAGTATGAGGAGACCTGCTCGTTGAGCATCTCATTCCAAAATTATGGGCATTAATATGGAGTTGGTCCCGTCTTTGCTGCTCTAACAACCTCCACTCTTCTGGGAAGGCTTTTCACTAGATATTGGAACATTGCTGCGGGGACTTGCTTCCATTCAGTCACAAGAGCATTAGTGAGGTTGGGCACTGACGTTGGGTGATTAGGCCTGGCTCGCAGTCGGCGTTCCAATTTATCCCAAAGGTGTTCGATGGGATTGAGGGCAGGGCTCTGTGCAGGCCAGTTAAATTCTTCCACACCGATCTCGACAAACAAATTTCTCTATGGACCTTGCTTTTTGCATAGTGGCATTGTGATGCTGAAACAGGAAAGGGCCTTCTTCAAACTGTTGCCACGAATTTGGAAGCAAAGAATCATCTAGAATGTCATTGTATGCAGTTGCGTTAAGAGTTCCTTTCACTGGAACTAAGGGGCCTAGCCCGAACCATGAAAAACAGTCTCAGACCATGATTCTTCCTCCACCAAACTTTACAGTTTGCCTTATGCATTGGGGCAGGTAGCGTTCTCCTGGCATCCACCAAACCCAGATTTGTCCGTCAGACTGCCAGATGCTGAAGCGTGATTTATCACTCCAGAGAATGCATTTCCACTGCTCCAGAGTCTAATGGCGGTGAGCTTTACACCCCTCCAGCCAATGCTTGGCATTGCATGTGGTGATCTTAGGCTTGTGTGCGGCTGCTTGGCCATGGAAACCCATTTCATGAAGCTCTCGAGGAACAGTTCTTGTGCTGATGTTGCTTCCAGAAGCAGTTTGGAAAAACGGTCCTGTTCTGTGAGCCACTTCGCGGCTCTTGTTTGTCCTAGACGTTTCCACTTCACAATTACAGCACTTAGAGTTTCTAGCAGGGCAGAAATGATACGAACTGACTTGCTGGAAAGGTGGCATCCTACGACGGTGCCACGTTGAAAGTCACTGAGCTCTTCAGTAAGGCCATTCTACTGCCAATGTTCGTCGGTGGAGATTGAATGCCTGTCTGCTTGATTTTATCCACCTGTCACCTGTTTATCCACCTCTCTTTCTGAACTGCCACTGTAGCCCTACGCAGCACAGCCATTGGTTAAGCAAAACGTTTTTGATCAGCAAGAGCAGAGTAGGCTGGGGCTCTGGGTTAGAATATCCAACGCAGTGTGTAATGCAGGTGTTATTTACACCATCCCAGCAGCTATCTTAGAAATATAACTTTGCTTTGTGCTATGGATCATTTGATTGAGACCACACTAAATAGCCTAAAGGCACAATTGATATTGCACGCCCGGTGTAGAATCAGTGATGAGGGGCGGCATTAGGGACACATCGATACATAGCCTAACAAACATCTAATTCTAAAACATTGAGAAATATTGACATTTCATCACTTAGAAATGACATGACCTTCCTCTGTACTAGATTTAAAAAAATAAATAAATGACCCTCCCACATTTTCCTACAGGTAACCATTCTGTAAATTTCGCTCCATCCCTTAGGGGGTGGTAGGTACGGGACCAAAACAGCTGTGAAGTTTAGCCTCTCGCTCGTAGTTGTTGCGGGAATTGATCCTCTATGCTGTTAACTTTGTGCACCTACAGTAAATCATATCGCTGAGTCTACCTTTAAGGTTTGGATTGACGATAGAGTAATCTGATCCTAGATCTGTTATATACCTCGAACCAAGTCCTAGCTGACTAAGATAAATGAGAAAAGTGCTTTTGTATTATATTTCACCAACAGAAAGGGATGGTGCAGTAGATTTGGCAGTCCTCTGTTGGCAGATAAATTGTCTTTTGATTGAGATGCCCATTACTTTACATATTGTGCATGAAATCTCTTTGAAGAGGGAGGCGGAGAAGCATGGCCAAATTGTATATTTGCTGTTACAATGTGTTATATGACCGTCTGGTTCCTCTAGTTCACACTTTCAGGTATCATTGCACCTCCAGGAATCTACTGTATAAATCAATTAATTTGGCAAATAGAACTCTTTGGAACCTAAACGGTTCTGAAAATGTCCCTCAAGCAAACACAAGTTGATTTGATTTCTCTCACCCGAACAAACAGTGAATAAAAATACAGTGCTTTAATTAACTGAGAAATGTCACTGATTAAAGTTGCCCAGAGACACAAATATAGAATCAGGATACATAATCTTAACAAAACTGGTGTTTTTAAATTCGTCTCAATTCAACCTCATCCTTTAAAGCTGCAATATCTAACTTTTTGGGTAAACCGATCAAATTCACATAGAACTTAGTAATAGATCTATCATTGTCAATGAAAGCAAGTCTAAGAAGGGGTAGATCTGTTTTTTTTGTTGTGCTATTTCTATGCTTCCTGTTCTTAAATTTTGTTTTGCATCTTTTCCTTCTGGTTTTGTACACCAGCTTCAAAGAGTTAAAAATACTATATTTTTGGTAAAGGAAAATATATTTCACAGCGGTTTAGATAATACGATGAATCTCTACATTGATTTTTTTTTGTCGCATAAACTGAAGTAAAACAAACAATTAGAATTTTAGCAACCAGGAAATGGCAGAGGGATTTCTGCATATTGCACCTTTTAAAGCAATCAGTCTGATTAGCAACAAAAAGCCATTACTGTGATTTGATTTTCCAAAGCCCAAAATACAAGTGTAAAAGAACCCAGTAGCTTCCTCCATCCATCTTCTAGACAGAGGAGTAAAGCTTGTCTCAGTACTGTCTTCACAGGTCTGTGTTTAATATGAACTAGTCTGCAGTAATCAGCTAATGGAGAAGTTGGGTGGTCAGAAACCCCAAGGCCTGTGTGTATATGTTTGTTTGTGCGCGCATGTTTGTGCGCATGGGTCTGTGACTGTTTGTGTGTGTGTGTGTGTGTGTGTGTGTGTGTGTGTGTGGGTGCATGCGTGTGACCACGTCTCTTTAAAGGGCTGCGTTATAGTCACCATCAGTCTTAGAATTGGGAGTGACAGAGGAGATTAACTGGGGGTACGCCTGTGACTCATTGTGGGTGAAATGTGAGGAGAGAGAGAGAGCAAGAGAGTAAAATAAAAAAAATAAAAAATAAAAAATTGAGAATGGGGGAGGATGACTCTTTTTGTGTTTTCTAATTAGTGGTGTTAGAAGCAGTGCCTGGATTGCAGTCCATCTCGTCTGTGACGGCACTTATGAACGATGGCAAGTGTCCATTATATGTCCATCTATAATCAACCCCTAGCCTGCTAACACCTCTAGCCCTTAGACTCTAGCCCAGGGGTGGGAATTTTTTTTGTCTCAGAGAGCCACATCGGGAATTTCAAAGTCAACGGAGGGATGCATTTTTTGGGGGATCAATTGTTTGTTAAAATCAATTTGTGGATGCATCCCGAGAAGCACAGCGGTCTAAGGCACTGCACCTCAATGCTTGAGGAGTCACTACAGACCCGGGTTTGATCCCAGGCTGTGTCACAGCTGGCCATGACTGGGAGACCCATGACCCATGAGGCGGCGCACAGTGTTGTTTGGGTTAGGAGAGGGTTTGGCCATGTCCCATCGCGCTCTAGTGACTCCTGTGGCAGGCCGGGCGCCTGCACACTGACATGGTTGGCAGGGGTATGGTGTTTCCTCTGACACATTGGTGCTGCTGGCTTCCGGTTAAGCGAGCATTGTGTCAAGAAGTAGTGCAGCTTGGCTGGGTTGTGTTTCGGAGGACGAACGGCTATCGACCTTTGCCTCTCCCGAGTCCGAACGAGAGTTGCGCTGATGGGACAAGACTGTAACTCCCCACTGGATACCATGAAATAAGGGAGACAAAAGGGTCAGATTGAAGTGCCTGGCGGTCCACACTTTACCCCACCTTGCTCTAGCCTCTAGTCTCTAATATATACTACGTCATACCACGGGAGGTTGGTGGCACTTTAACTGGGGAGGATGGGTTTGTGGCAATGGCTGGAGTGGAATAGGTGGAATGGTATCAAATGCATCAAACAAATGGTTTCTATCCCATTCGCTCCGTTCCAGACATTACTATGCATCATACTGAGATGTTCATAAACTCAAACGACACAAATGTCTCCAAGATCTTTTTACTTTTTAGATAACTCCCCATGTCATCACATCACTGTCATGGTCTGTCACTTCAAAGGAAAATGAATGAACATCCTCTACGAGAGGTGAGTTCACCTGCTGCTTTTCTCCACTTTTGTTCTGATGCACCATGAGTAACCATCAGGCTCAGGTCATTTTCCATGTCGTATTGAGAATCTGCAATTGCGTAAAAAACACCTTCTTTCCTGCTGCGTCATTTCTTATGGAGAAAAACAGATCAGAGCTCAGAGACGCTGCCTTCTAGTTTGTGTAACGTCAAAAGGTAAAGCCTCGTCAGTCCAAATACAGCAACAACAACCGGCGTGATTTTGGATATCACTTTACTTGACACGGTCATAACCACATCACATTATGTCATAACGGCTGACATAACTTGTCACAATATGTCATAACAGATGACATAACTTGTCATAACCACGTCACAATATGTCATAACGGTTGACATAACTTGTCATAACCTGTCATAATATGTCATAACGGCTGACATAACTTGTCATAACCACGTCACAATATGTCATAACACTGTTGTGACCCATAGATTCATACCTGTTGTGACGTACAGTATGTTGCATTATTTTATAGCTGTTTATGACACCTACATAAGAGTTTCAAAAGCCACATTTATTCAAATTATTTTCTCACCTGCCAAGAAGTTTCCTTTCACTTGAAAGTTTGTTTATTAAATCCTTTGTTGTTGTTGTTGTTGTTGTTGTAATGAATTAATTATTATTTACAGTCATGTTTTTTTCATCACATTTTAAGTACACTTTATGACTCTGTGAAGAAGCATTATGACCATCATAATCATATAAGCCAGATAGGCCTATCACGTATAGGCCCTTGTATCAGTCATCAGTCAAAAAGAGGGTGCCTGCTCCTGAAAACTGCTCCATTCTTTCCAATCCTCAGCAACAGAGTATATGATGGTCATTTGGAGGTTGGATTGTTGACAGATATTTGACATTTGTATCTAAAAGTATAATTGAGAAATAATTGATCAAAGGCCTCCCTTAAGACTCCACAGTGTTTCATCTGTAGGCGGTAAAAAGCAAACATTAGTTTCCTATGAAACTTTACTGATGACTCTGTAGTATTTTGTTTTCAGCATCTTTTTTAATTTTCTAAATTTATGAATATTGAAAAATATAAACATGAATATTGAAAATATTTTGATTTGGGAAATGTTCAATATTGCTGAACATAATATATTATACGGTCATATCAAAGTTTCAGAGTGGGATCTGATTCCTTCAGAGTTAGGATCCAATTAGTATGCATTACCAACAGAGTGAATGTGAAAACGGATTCAAATTGGTTGCCCTCTACTGGTGATTTGCAGGATGCGCAAGGATACAAGTACAGGGAGGGCTGTGATTGGTCACATTGCCTACTGTGCCTACTCTTTATAAAATGTTCCATAACTTTGAAACGAGCAGAGACTCCACTCTGGAAGTAGAGTATATTATGTCTATCATGTAATAATTCATTGAGATACAAATCACTGATGGACTGATGGCTCTTATCATTTCGCTATTCTATCCATCATCCCAAACTCTGAGATTGCACTTCTTCTTGTTGATCCCGTATTGAAAAGCGCTGAAGAAGATGCCTGTAGGCTTAGGGAGACGTATAACTAGCAATACATACCAATGACATTGATCCTCGCGAGGGCCGGGAAAAGATGCCGGCCCAGTTGAATGCTCATTTTCCTCCACTAGACTGAGATGGTCCAACATCAAGGTGTTTCACTTTTGATGAGCCCGATGCTATTCTAGATGAGTGGGCCGTGTCTGTGTCCTTCAGCACAGAAACAGTGTAGTCGCTAGAGACAAAAGCGAAAGGAGAAAGACCTTCAGTGTGTAGAGGAAAGGCGATCCTAAGGCTCCTCTCCTGCTGCGAATATTGTCCTTCAAGTACCCTCTGGGCTGAAATCTCAACACATGTGCACAGACACACACACACACACACACACACACACACACACACACACACACACACACACACACACACACACACACACACACACACACACACACACACACACACACACACACACAGCCTCACTACATAGTGAGGGCTGAAAACAGAAACTCAACACATCATTGAATTGAATATCCGGTAAAGAGTTCATGTCAAGGCGTACATGCCTGTGCATCCATATAAATGTTCCATCATATTCTATCCTTATCCGGTGATGCAATAATCAGCAGATTTATTTGACCAATAGTAAGCTCCGTTTAGATGTCTTGAGCGTGTCATATTTACAAACCACAGGGTGTTGGGATGATGAGTGCTACTTCCCCATCCGCCAGCATAACTGATCCAATTTCATGATTGACATGTTAGAGAGAGAATTCTGGAGAGAGGGAGAGAGATCTGGAGAGAAGGAGAGAGATCTGGAGAGAGGGAGAAAGATCTGGAGAGAGTGAGAGAGATCTGGAGAGAAATGGAGAGACATGGAGTGAGTGAGAGACACAGAGAGAGGGAGAGAGATCTAGAGAGAAAAAGGGAGAGAAAGATTGGGGGGAAGGATAGGGAGAACGACCGCAGGACACATTCCACTGCCACCCTTAGCAGCGTTAGAGCGAGTTCTGACAGTTTTTCAGCAGGCCCAAGAACACAGTCAAACTCTTGCCAAGGCTCTCTGACTACTACTACCACTACTACCACTACTGTTTCTACTACTATTACTACCACCACCCTTGTTACTACTACTATAACTACTACTACCACAACCACTACTACTACTATCATTACAAATACTACTTCTAAAACTAATACCAATACAACCACTACTACTACTTCCACCACTACAACCACCACCACAATTAACATTACTATCACTACCACTAGTACTACAAATACTATTATCACTACAACCGCGGCTAATACTACGACTAGTACTACAACTACCACTACAACCACTACAATTATTACTACTAATACTATTATCACTACAAACTCGGCTAATACTACTACTAGTACTACTGCTACCACTACTACAATTACCACAACTACTACTACTAACAGTACTACTACTAATACTATCACAACCACAACAACAACCACTACTTCTACCACTATCAGTACTACCACACGACTACCACTACTACCACCACCATTACCACCTCTACTACCACCAAAACTACTACTACTACAACCACAAACACTACTACCACTACAACTACTACTACTATCATTACAAATACTACTACTACTACCAATACTACTACTACTACTACTACCACCATGACAACAACCACCACAACTACAACCACTACCACTACTAATGCTATTATCACTACAACCACGACAACTACTACTATTAACAGTACTACTACTACTACAACAACAACCACTACTTCTACCACTATCACTACTACAGCACATCTACTACGACTACCACTACTACCACAACTACGACTACTACCAATACCACTACCAATACCACTACTAATACCACAATTACTAATAATAATACTACCACTACCACTACTTGTAACGGCTCTCTTCTATCTCCTCCTCTGACGAAGAGGTGGAACAAGGATCGGGGACCAAAATGCAGCGTGATGATGATTCATGATATTTTAATGAAGGAAAAACTATACATGAAGAAACTACAAAAATAATGAAATGAAATAATGAAAACCGAAACAGCCCTATCTGGTGCAAACACAAAGACAGGAACAATCACCCACGAAACACTCACAGAATATGGCTGCCTAAATATGGTTCCCAATCAGAGACAACGATAATCACCTGACTCTGATTGAGAACCGCCTCAGGCAGCCATAGACTACGTAGACACCCCACAAAACTCCAAGACAAAAACACACCACAATAACCCATGTCACACCCTGGCCTGACCAAATATATAAATACATACCAATACCATTACCACCACCACAACCAATACCACCACCACCACTAATACCACTACCACCACCAATACCACTACAACCACCAATACCACTACCACCACCAATATCACCACCACCACCAATACCACCACCACCACCAATACCACCACCAATACCACTACCACCACCAATACCACCACCAATACCACCACCACCACCAATACCACCACCAATACCACTACCACCACCAATACCACCACCAATACCACTACCACCACCAATACCACTACCACCACCAATACCACTACCACCACCAATACCACCACCACCACCAATACCACTACCACCACCAATACCACCACCACCAATACCACCACCACCAATACCACCACCACCAATACCACCACCACCACCACTACCACCACCAATTCCACTACCACCACCAATACCACCACCACCAATACCACCACCACCACCAATACCACCACCACCAATACCACTACCACCAATACCACTACCACCACCAATACCACTACCACTACCAATACCACCACCACTACCACTACCACCACCAATACCACCACCACCACCAATACCACCACCACCAATACCACCACCACCACCAATACCACTACCACTACCACCACCAATACCACTACCACTACCACCACCAATACCACTACCACCACCAATACCACCACCAACACCACTACCACCACCAATACCACTACCACCACCAATACCACTACCACCACCAATTCCACTACCACCAATACCACCACCACCAATACCACTACCACCACCAATACCACTACCACTACCACCACCAATACCACTACCACTACCACCACCAATACCACTACCACCACCAATACCACCACCAACACCACTACCACCACCAATACCACTACCACCACCAATACCACTACCACCACCAATACCACTACCACCACCAATACCACTACCACCACCAATACCACTACCACCACCAATACCACTACCACCACCAATACCACTACCACCACCAATACCACCACCACCAATACCACTACCACCACCAATACCACTACCACCACCAATACCACCACCACCAACACCACTACCACCACCAATACCACTACCACCACCAATACCACCACCACCACCAATACCACCACCACCAATACCACTACCACCACCAATACCACTACCACCACCAATACCACCACCACCAATACCACTACCACCACCAATACCACTACCACCACCAATGCCACCAATACCACTACCACCACCAATACCACTACCACTACCAGAACGAATGCCACTTCTACTACCACTACTACCACTACTTCTACCACTATCAGTACTACCACACGACTACCACTACTACCACCACCACTACCACCACTACTACCACCAAAACTACTACTACTACAACCACAAACACTACTACCACTACAACTACTACTAATATCATTACAAATACAAATACTACTACTACTACCAATACTACTACTACTACTACTACCACCATGACAACAACCACCACAACTACAACCACTACCACTACTAATGCTATTATCACTACAACCACGACAACTACTACTATTAACAGTACTACTACTACTACTACCAATACCACAACAACAACCACTACTTCTACCACTATCACTACTACAGCACATCTACTACGACTACCACTACTACCACTACCACAACAACAACCACTACTTCTACCACTATCACTACTACAGCACATCTACTACGACTACCACTACTACCACAACTACGACTACTACCAATACCACTACCAATACCACTACTAATACCACAATTACTAATAATAATACTACCACTACCACTACTTGTAACGGCTCTCTTCTATCTCCTCCTCTGACGAAGAGGTGGAACAAGGATCGGACCAAAATGCAGCGTGATGATGATTCATGATATTTTAATGAAGGAAAAACTATACATGAAGAAACTACAAAAATAATGAAATGAAATAATGAAAACCGAAACAGCCCTATCTGGTGCAAACACAAAGACAGGAACAATCACCCACGAAACACTCACAGAATATGGCTGCCTAAATATGGTTCCCAATCAGAGACAACGATAATCACCTGACTCTGATTGAGAACCGCCTCAGGCAGCCATAGACTACGTAGACACCCCACAAAACTCCAAGACAAAAACACACCACAATAACCCATGTCACACCCTGGCCTGACCAAATATATAAATACATACCAATACCATTACCACCACCACAACCAATACCACCACCACCACCAATATCACCACCACCACCAATACCACCACCACCACCAATACCACTACCACCACCAATACCACTACCACCACCAATACCACTACCACCACCAATACCACTACCACCACCAATACCACTACCACCACCAATACCCACCACCACCAATACCACTACCGCCACCAATTCCACTACCACCACCAATACCACCACCACCAATGCCACTACCACCACCAATACCACTACCACCACCAATACCACCACCACCACCAATACCACTACCACCACCAATACCACTACCACCACCAATTCCACTACCACCACCAATACCACCACCACCAATACCACTACCACCACCAATACCACTACCACCACCAATACCACTACCACCACCAATACCACTACCACTACCACCACCAATACCACTACCACCACCAATACCACTACCACTACCACCACCAATACCACTACCACCACCAATACCACTACCACCACCAATACCACCACCACCACCAATACCACCACCAATACCACTACCACCACCAATACCACTACCACCACCAATACCACTACCACCACCAATACCACTACCACCACCAATACCACCACCACCACCAATACCACTACCACCACCAATACCACTACCGCCACCAATTCCACTACCACCACCAATACCACCACCACCGATACCACTACCACTACCACCACCACCACCACCACCAATACCACTACCACCACCAATACCACTACCACCACCAATACCACTACCACCACCAATACCACTACCACCACCAATACCACTACCACCACCAATACCACTACCACCACCAATACCACCACCACCACCAATACCACTACCACCACCAATACCACTACCGCCACCAATTCCACTACCACCACCAATACCACCACCACCAATACCACTACCACCACCAATACCACTACCACCACCAATTCCACTACCACCACCAATACCACCACCACCAATACCACTACCACCACCAATACCACTACCACCACCAATACCACTACCACCACCAATACCACTACCACTACCACCACCAATACCACTACCACCACCAATACCACTACCACTACCACCACCAATACCACTACCACCACCAATACCACTACCACCACCAATTCCACTACCACCACCAATACCACCACCACCAATACCACTACCACCACCAATACCACTACCACCACCAATACCACTACCACCACCAATACCACTACCACCACCAGAACGAATGCCACTTCTACTACCACTACTTCCACTACGACCACTGCTACTACTACCACTACTATTTCTACTACCACAACATCTACTACTACTACTACTTCTACCACTACTACCAATACTACTATTAATATCACTACTACTAAACATACCACTTCTACCATTACCAGCACAACTACTACCACCACTGCTACTACTACCACTAGTACTACCACTACTACCACTACTACTACTAACACTACTAACACTACTACTACCACTACCACCACTGCTACTACTAACACTACTACTACTACTACTCCTACTACCTCCACCACCACTACCACTACCAAAACTACCACTACTACTACTACTACTACTACTATCACCACCACCACTACCAAAACTTCCACCACTACTAATACCATCACTACTACTACTTCCACAACCACCACCTCCACCACTACTACTACTATTACTATTATTATTACTACTACTACTACCACTACTACTACTAAAACTACTACCACCACCAATACTACTGCCACCACTACTACTACTACTACTACTACTACTAATACCACAACCAACCAACTCCACCACTACTACTACTATTATTATTACTACTACTACCAACACTACCACTACTACTACTACTACTACTACTACTTCCACAACCACCACCTCCACCACTACTACTACTATACTATTATTATTACTACTACTACTACCACCACTACCACTACTACTACTAAAACTACTACCACCACCAATACTACTGCCACCACTACTACTACTACTACTATTACTATTATTATTACTACTACTACCACTACTACTACTATTATTACTACTACTACTACAACTACTACTACTACTAATACTACCACTGCTACTACTATTATTACTACTACTACTACTACTACTACTACTACTATTATTATTATTATTATTATTATTATTATTATTATTATTATTATTACTACTACCACCACTACCACTACTACTACCACTACTAAAACTACTACCACCACTAATACTACTGCCACCACTACTACTACTACTACTACTAATGCCACCAACACCAACACCACCACCACTAGCACTACTACTACTGCCACTACTACTACTTCCACCACCCCCACCACCACCACTTCTACTACTATTACTACAACTACTACTACCACCACTGCCACTAATATCACTACTACCAATACCGCTACTACTAACACTACTACTACTATTACTTACACCACTATCACTACTTCTACCACTACTACTATCACTACCACTACTACTTCTACTACCACTACTACTACTACTAACACTACTACCAATACAACAACTACTACTACCACTACTACTACTACCACCACTACCACTACTACTACTACTACTACTACCACTACTACTACTACACTACTACTACTACTACTAACACTACTACCAATACAACAACTACTACTACCACCACTACCACTACTACCACTACGACTACTACTACTACTACTACTACTACTACTACTACTACTACTCTACTACTACTACTACTTCTACCAGTACTACCAATACCACTACTACTACTACTATTACCACTACTTCTACTTTACCACTACTACTAATACCAATACTACTACTACTACTACCATTGCTACTACAAGTACCACTACTACTACTACTACAACTACCACTACCACCACTACTATTACTACCACCACCACCACTACTACTACCGCCACTACCACCACTGCTATCTGAGCAGCTAACCGATCGCTGCAGCTGTACATAGTCTATCGGTAAATAGCCCACCCAATTTTACCTACCTCATCCCCATACTGTTTATATTTATTTACTTTTCTGCTCTTTTGCACACCAATATCTCTACCTGTACATGACCATCTGATCATTTATCACTCCAGTGTTAATCTGCAAAATTGTAATTATTCGCCTACCTCCTCATGCCTTTTGCACACAATGTATATACACTCTCTTTTTTTCTACTGTGTTATTGACTTGTTAATTGTTTACTCCATGTGTAACTCTGCGTTGTCTGTTCACACTGCTATGCTTTATCTTGGCCAGGTCGCAGTTGCAAATGAGACCTTGTTCTCAACTAGCCTACCTGGTTAAATAAAGGTGAAAAAAAATACTACTACCACCACCACCAATACTACTACTACTACCACTACTAATTATACTACCACTACTACTACTTCTACCACCACCACCACCAATACTACTACTACCACCACTACTACTTCTACTACCACCACCAATACTACTACTACTACTACCAACACCACCACCACCACCACTACTACTACTACTACTACTACTACTACTACTACTACCACCATTACTACTCCTACCACTACTACTTCTACTAGAAATACTACTACTACTACTACTGCCACTACTACTGCTACTACCACTACTACTACCACTACTACTACTGCCACTACTACTACTACTAACACTACTACAACCACTACTACTACTACCACCACCACCACTACCACTACCACTACTACTACTACCACCACCACTACTACTACTACTACTACCACTACTACCACTACTACTACCACTACTGCTGCTACCAGTACTACCACCACTACTCTTACTACTGTTAAAATAATCCTGCAGCAACAGGAAATGTAAATTATTATCTGGATTATAATTCATGGACATTTGTTTATTGATTGAAGCCTTTTTAAATCTCAAATACACTACAAGTTTGACATTTCCTGCATACGTCTGTAGAGTCCATCGCATCGGGACAGTGATCCTCACACTAACACTGTATTTAGAACAGGGTGCTCTCCTCACAGGACCTTCTAAATGAGAGTGACAAAGCGAGTCACATTTGACAAATGAATCATTTAACATTCAGCCTTCTATATGGGAGGTGTGTGTTTGTCAGGAGGGGGTGCTAAAAAGGGAAGATTAATAAGCTAATGTTCCCCTACGCCTAAAGGAAAGCCCCTGCCTGCAGAAAAGAATGGGCGATATGTGCGAATATTGGCAGCTGTGACCCAATTTTACTTATTCATACCAGACAGACAGACAGACAGACAGACAGACAGACAGACAGACAGACAGACAGACAGACAGACAGACAGACAGACAGACAGACAGTTAGTTAGTTGAAATGTGGTAAAGGGAAATGGTGTAATCCCCGCAAATCATGTCTTTGTCTCCCTGAGGACAACTTTTCCATCTGCCTCTGTTTTCCCCTCTCTGATGCACACTGTGTGTGTTTTATGCATATGTTCTGACAAGTGATGGATGCACAAGTAATGAGAAAAACATCTAAGAAAAACCTGGTGGGTGCTGAGACACTGTAAAGACACTTCTGAAACCACACAATGTATAAGTAATTACACATCAATGTTTAACAGTATTTTAAGTGTCACTTTATGTGAGTGGTGGGAGGACACTTAACACTTCTCCGTTGGCTGGATGTCTCTGGAGCGGAGTCGCACTGGGGACACAATATCTCTGAGTATTTATCAGGTGCACAGAGGGTGTGAATTAAGTGTGAGTGGTTACAGCTGTAGCCAGTTAGCCATATAACACCTGGGAACAGACGGAAAGCATGCATGCTTTACCCCTCTGAGTGGTCACAGACACACACGTGCACGCACGCACAATGCACACACGCACACACACATGCACGCACATGCACACACAGAAACTTACAATGAAAAGTGCTTAGACCACTTGAAAAAGTGCCAGGAATTCTAAATGCATTGTGCATTTTGATCACTATCATATCATCACATTCTATTCTTCTTCTTCTTATATTATATTATTATAATTATATTACGAGTATTATTATATTATATTATTATTATTATTATATTATGAGTATTATTATACCATTGTATTATTATAATAGTATTATTATATTATTATATTATCGTTATAATATTATTATTATTATATTATTAGTATTGTATTATTATTGTATTAGTATTGTACTATTATTATGGTATTATTGTTATAATATTATTATGATATCATATTATCATTATAATATGATTATATTATTATTATTATTATTATTATTATTATTATTATATTTCATTATATTATTATTATTATATTATCATTATTATTATATTATATTATTATTATTATTATATTATATCATTATTATATATATTATTATTATTATTATTATATTATCATTATTATTATTATATTATCATTATTATTATATTATTATTATTATTGTTATTATATTTCATTATATTATCATTATTATTATAGTATATTATTATTATATTATTATTATTATATTTCATATTATTATTATTATTATTATATTATATTATTATTCTATTATATTATTATTCTATTATATTATTATTATATTATTATTATTATTATTATTATTATTATTATTATATAATACTGAGTTTAATTGTATTTTTGTCAATGTCATTAACCTGGTGACACAATAAAACCACAATGGAAAGGCAGGTGGCCTGCTTCATAATAGAGAATGTGTACTGTCAGCATAGACATACCACTGTGTGTGTTTCAATACGCGGACCAACCCCACACCCCCATACCCCACAGTCCCTCGACCCCACACCCCCCGACCCCACAGTCCCCAACCCCATAACACTCCGACCCCACAGCCCCTCCGACCCCACTTTCTCTGCCCAGCACCCCACACTCTCCAACCCCACAACCCCAACAGTTCCTTTCTCTGCTCAGCACCCCACACTCTCCAACCCCACAGCTCCAACAGTTCCTTTCTCTGCCCAGCACCCCACACTCTCCAACCCCACAACCCCAACAGTTCCTTTCTCTGCCCAGCACCCCACACTCTCCAATCCCACAGCCCCAACAGTTCCTTTCTTTTCCCAGCACCCCACACTCTCCAACCCCACAGCCCCAACAGTTCCTATCTTTTCCCAGCACCCCACACTCTCCAACCCCACAGCCCCAACAGTTCCTTTCTTTTCCCAGCACCCAGAAGGCACAGCTGAAGCATTATATGAATCTCTTGACAAAGCACTTTCTCTCGCAGGACGCAGCAGGAGCAGCAGCAGCAGGAGCAGCAGCAGCAGGAGCAGCAGCAGCAGGAGCAGCAGCAGCAGGAGCAGCAGCAGCAGGAGCAGCAGCAGCAGGAGCAGCAGCAGCAGGAGCAGCACACACACAGCCAAACTCAAGGTGACAGTTCCTCTTAGCAGCCCTCTGTCGTACCAGCCCAGGCTCTCACCGCAGTTCGTCAGGAGAACAGCGACATGTATAAAGGATCACTCTCAAAAGAGAAAGTACATGGAACAATAGGAATGGGAGGGGGGTTTTTGTGGGTCTCAGATGACGCTGCTCTTTGTTGCTTGGTCAGCGCTGTAAAAGCAAAGTATTGTGCCACATCTTTTTTTGAGTGCGGACCGCCTTATACCTTGAGTTTGTCTGTATTTCTTCTACAGTCATTTCTTATCCATTGCCTCAGAGTGGGGAGAGATGAGGTCGAGGGGCGAATGTAAAAGCTGTTTGGATGTAGGATTGGGTTGGATTGTACAGGTGGTACTCTGAGAGTGAGAGCGTTGAAAGGACGATTTTGAGAATAGAATAGGTGATCTCTGAGCGTTCTGCTCAGGAAAGAGGATGACAAATGACTAAAATGGTACCAAACCCACGCTATCAATCACTGTCTGCTACCGCCCACATGGAAAGGTGCTTTTACATGGAAGCCAAACCAGCTGAAACTGGGTCCCTCACAACTGAAAGAGCCGCATTTCCACTGTAATCTTCACAAAACAGATCTACACAGCAGCACACAGCACTGAAGCCAATTCCCCTTTGATATGTCTTATCTTTACATATGGTTTAGTTACGCTTTTCATTCCAGCCAGTCTCTGATTTGGCTCATTTCGACATAACCTCTCCAGTTCCCAGCAAATCATCCCAGATCACTGTTGTAAATGAGTTCCTTGTCAGTCAACTCACCTGGTAAAATGAAGGCTAATAAATGAGATATGATAGAAACATAGCCCACTCATGGAACGTGTGCTTTCAGAGGTTTGGTTAGCAGCTGGCCTATTACATTTCTTCACAGCAGTGTGTGTGCTGTATGTAAAAGGTAGCGTCCCCTTACAGACTGTAGAGTATGCATCTGAGACCGTGTATATGTCTCCGAGCACATCCATCCATTCCTGTAACGTCCAGAACTCTTCAAAAGGGGGAGGTTTACATTTTCCATCACAACAAGTACGGACGGCGTCGTAAAAAGTGGTTACTAAGCAACTGCTTCATGGCTTCTCGATCAGTCGACTGTTGCAGGCATGTGAGGCTCTCTCTCGCTCTCTGACAAACAAACACACACACACACACACATCATACCGTCTTATAAGGATTTTCTCAACGTGTCACTAATAGGTTAAACTCACAGAATCTTAATCTAATATGATTGAGAGCACCTGATAGATGTAGGTTTACCTGATACAGGCAGTATCTTATTTCAGTCAATACCTCTTACCTTTAAGCATTATAAGACATTGAACAATTTGCATAGAATTGCCATTCAATCCAAAAATAAGCAAGAAATAAACATTATGGTGATTAGTCTAGGCCTAGTTTTAGTTGGATGAAATTATCAGTTAGTTTTGATGTCGGCAAAAACAAAAATGTATATATTAAATATGAAATATATGTGTAATTGGTCACACACATGCATGGTGTGCGGGTTAAGGGCAAAATTTAGAACAGAGGTGTAAGTTGGTCTGTTGGTATCACCGATATCCAGAAGCCCGTTGGTGAGTGGAATGTCATTTACCGATTTTCTGACATCAGCGTTGGAATGATTGAGAGCATCTTGACTGGCCGCATCACCGCTTGACATGGCAACTGCTTGGCATCCAATCGCAAGGCGCTACAAAGGGTAGCGCCTATGGCATAGTACTGTACATCACCGCAGCCGTTCTCCTTGCCATACAGGACATCTCTATACCAGGCGGTGTCAGAGGAAGGCCCTAAAAATGGTCAAAGCCACCCAAGTCATACACTGGTCTCTCTGCTACCGCACGGCAAGGGGTACCAATGCACTAAGTCCGGTACCAACAGGACCCTAAACAGCTTCTACCCCCCAAGCTTTAAGACTGCTAAACAATCTGCATTGACCCTTTTTGCACTAACTCTTTTTGACTCATCACTCGCCACTTTATAGTGGCCTCCCACAAAGTAGTCCACACTCCCAACGAGAGGCCCGGATACAAACAACTAATAGTTTCATCGCCCTGGAGCCTAATCTTCCTGCACCTTCGTCGCTGGGGGTACCTATGTCTGCAGCCACTGTTCCTACTCTTTCCCCTACAGTTTTAAAGTCGACGTTGGCAACCTTCCGCCCCTGCCCTGGATCGAGGGTGTGGGAGGATTTCCTTGTCCTTCTCGCCAGCTGTGATTTTGGGCAGCTCTATGCTAAGAAATGTCACTGTTCTTGGTGCAAAAACACTGTCCTATCCCGGAGCTCGGGTAAATTATATTACTAAGCTGCACCGGAATGTTCTACGCCAGGACATGGAAATAGATTCTATCGTAGTCCGTGTGGGTTTTAATGACATCATGAAGGGCAGCTCTGAACAGTTGAAACTAGATTTTGAAGAGCTGATTGATTCTCTGCTAGTCACTCATTAAATACCCATCATATCTGGCCCTGTTCCCTCTCTGAATCGTGGTATTGAATGCTTTATCAGGATTTCTCCTCACAACTGGCTACGTGATTATTGCAGCTCATTGGCTGTAACTTTTCTTGACAATTTCGAAACCTTTTGAAGCAAAACTTGTTTATAAGGAGGATGGGATCCACCCAAATCATGTGTGTTGCTGGATCCTTTCACAGCATAATAAGGCTGTGTTGAGACAATGACTTAGCAATGACCCAAGTCCAACTCATTCAATCCCTGCCATTGTGTCGCTGAGTTGTAAATATTGCTTCAGCAAATGTACATTATACAAGGGGCATTGGAAGACACAATGTAAGTAACCTAATGTACGTCTCTAGTACTGCCCTGAATGCCTCTACTGATCCAACAACTATTGTATACAGTAATCATGCGCCTATGAACCAGAGTTATACTTTTAGCACTGAGGCAGTGTGCTCTAGGAGGAAGTCCACTGTGTGCAGCTCACCTTGCACTATCAAGTCTACTTCTGATAAGCTACCCAGTAAAGCATTATAAGCAATCAAGCATGACAAAAAAGTGCTAAACATAGCCCACTTTAACACTGTCAAATGTGTTTATTTTCAGCAAACTTAACATGTGTAAATATTTGTATGAACATAACAAGATTCAACACCTGAGACATAAACTGAACAAGTTCCACAGACATTTGACTAACAGAAATGAAATAATTTGCCCCTGAACAAAGGGGGTCAAAATCAAAAGTAACAGTCAGTATCTGGTGTGGCCACCAGCTGCATTAAGTATTGCAGTGCATCTCCTCCTCATGGACTGCACCAGATTTGCGGGTTCTTGCTGTGAGATGTTACCCCACTCTTCCACCACTCTTCTCCCCGTAGCGCAAGTTCCCGGACATTTCTGGGGGGAATGGCCCTAGCCCTCACCCTCCGATCCAAAAGGTCTGAAACGTGCTCAAAGGGATTGAGATCCGTGCTCTTCGCTGGCCATGGCAGAAGACTGACTGTCCTGTCTTGCATGAAATCACGCACAGAACAAGCAGTACGGCTGGTGGCATTGTCATGCTGGAGGGTCATGTCAGGATGAGCCTGTAGGAAGGGTACCACATGAGGGAGGAGGATGTCTTCCCTGTAAGGCACAGCATTGAGATTGCCTGCAATGAAAACAAGCTCAGTCCGATGATGCTGTGACACACCGCCCCAGACCATAACAGACCCTCCACCTCCAAATCGATCCATCTCCAGAGTACAGGCCTCAGTGTAACGCTCATTCCTTCACGATAAACGCGAATCCGACCATCACCCCTGGTGACACAAAACCGTGACTCGTTGTTGCCGGTGATGTCTGATGAGGACCTGCCTTACAACAGGCCTACGAGCCCTCAGTCGAGCCTCTCTCAGCCTATTGCAGACAGTCTGAGCACTGATGAAGGGATTGTGCGTTCCTGGTGTAACTCGGGCAGTTGTTGTTGCCACCCTGTACCTGTCCCGCAGGTGTGATGTTCAGATGTACCGATCCTATGCAGTTGTTATTACACGTGATCTGCCACTGCGAGGACGATCAGCTGTCTGTCCTGTCTCCCTGTAGCGCTGTCTTAGGTGTCTCACAGTACGGACATTGCAATTTATTTCCCTGGCCACATCTGCAGTCCTCATGCCTCCTTGCAGCATGCCTAAGGCACGTTCACGCAGATGAGCAGTGGCCCTGGACATCTTTCTTTTGGTGTTTTTCAGAGTCAGCAGAAAGGCCTCTTTAGTGTCCTAAGTTTTCATAACTGTGACCTTAATTGCCTACCGTCTGTAAGCTGTTAGTGTCTTAACGACCATTCCACAGGTGCATGTTCAGTAATTGTTTATGGTTCATTGAACAAGCATGGGAAACAGTCTTTAAACCCTTTAAAATGAAGATCTGTGAAGTTATTTGGATTCTTACGAATTATCTTTGAAAGACAGGGTCCTGAAAAAGGGACGTTTCTTTTTGCTGAGTTTATGTAGCTTAAGAAACAATTTAATGAAATCAATAACTTGCTGGTAACAGATGACATTCATAATCTGACAATCTCTGAAACTCACTTAAATAATACCTTTGATAATACATTGGTAGCAATACATGGTTATAACATCTACAGAAAAGACTGAAATGCCAAGGGAGGCGGTGTTGCTGTCTATATTCAGAACCACATTCCTGTAAAGCTTAGAGAGGATCTAATGTTAAATACTGTTGAAGTAATATGGCTACAGGTTCATCTGCCTCACCTAAAGCGCATTCTGGTGGGAAGCTGCTATAGACCACCAAGTGCTAACAGAGTCAGTATCTGGATAACATCTGTGAAATGCTTGATGATGTATGTGATATCAACAGAGGTATATTTTCTGGTTGATTTAAATGTTGACTGGCTTTCATCAAGCTGCCCACTCAATAAAAAGATTTGAACTCTAACCAGTGCCTGCAATCTTATTCAGGTTATTAGTTAACCTACCAAACAGCACAGCAATTAAATCATCAACATGTATTGATCACATATTTACTAATGCTGCAGAAATTGGCTTTAAAGCAGTATCCAAATCAATCGGATGTAGTGATCACAATATAGTAGCCATATCTAGGAAAACCAAAGTTCCAAAGGCTGGGCCTAAAATAATGTATACGAGGTCATACAAGCACTGTTGTAGTGATTCCTATGTTGTTGATGTAAATATGTGTTGGTCTGTGGTGTTTAATGAGGAGCAACCAGACGCTGCACTTGACACATTTATGAAATTGTTTATTCCAGTTGCTAATAAGCACGCACCCATTAAGAAAATGACTGTAAAAACTGTTAAATCCCTGTGAATTGATGAGGAATTTAATAATGTTATGTATCAGAGGGATGAGGCAAAAGGAATGGCAAATATGTCTGGCTGCACAACCGATTGGCAAACGTAGTGCAAATTGGCAAATTATGTGACTAAACTGAATAAAAAGAACAATAAACTATACTATGAAACAAAGATAAATTCTATAAATAATGATAGTAAAAAGCTTTGGAGCACCTTAAATTAAATTTTGGACAAAAAAGCTAACTCTGCTCCATCACTAATTGAATCAGATGGGTCATTCATCACAAAACCCACTGATATTGCCAATTACTTGAAATATTTTATAATTTGGCTAGATTAGCAAATTTAGGCATGACATGCCAGCAACAAACACTGACACTACGATCCAAGTATAACTGAATAAATTATGAGAGACAAGCACTATAATTTTGAATTCCGGAAAGTGAGTGTGGAAGAGGTGAAAAAATATTTGTTGTCCATCAACAACGACAAGCCACCGGGGTCTGACAACTTGGATGGAAAATTACTGAGGATAATAGCGGAAGATATTGCCACTCCTATTCGCCGTATCTTCAATCTAACCCTTCTAGAATGTGTGTGCCCCCAGGCCTGGAGGGAAGCAAAAGTAATTCTGCTATCTAAGAATAGTAAAGCCCACTTTACTGGCTCAAATAGCCAACCAATCATTCTGTTACCAACCCTTAGTAAACTTTTGAAAATAATTGTGTTTGACCAGATACAATGCTATATCACGGTAAACAAATTGGCAACAGACTTTCAGCACCCATATAGGGAAGGACACTCAACAAGAACAGCACTTACACAAATGGCTGATGATTGGCTGAGAGAAATTGATGATAAAAAAAGATTGTGGGAGCTGTTTTGTTTGACTTTAGTGCATCTTTTGACATTAGCAATCATAGTCTGCATGCTGGACAAAACATATGTGTAGTGGCTTTTTACACCCCCTGCTATATTGTGGATAAAGAGTTACCTGTCTAACAGAACACAGAAGGTGTTCTTTAATGGAAGCCTCTCCAATATAATCCATGTAGAATCAAGAATTCCCGCAGGGCAGCTGTCAAGGCCCCTTTCTTTTTACTATCATTGAGTAATGCCAGTGTGTCTATGTATGCAGATGACTCAACAATCTACAAGTCAGCTACTACAGCGAGTGAAATCACTGCAACACTTAACAAAGAGCTGCAGTCAGTTTCAGAAAGGGTGGCAAGCACTGTTTGTCCTTAACATTTCAAAACTAAAAGCATCGTATTTCGGACAAATCATTCACTAAACCCTAAACCTCAACTTCATCTTGGAATAAATAATGTGGAAATGTAGCAAGTTGAGGTGACTAAACTGCTTGGCGTAACCCTGGATTGTAAACTGTCATGGTCAAAACATGTTGATACAACAGTAGCTAAGATGGAAGAAGTCTGTCCATAAAGTCGCTGCTCTGCCTTTTTTGTCGCACCTGGATTACATAAAGAGGGACCTCGGAAAATTACAAATGGCTCAGAACAGGGCAGCAAAGCTGGCCCTTAAATGTGGACAGAAATGTACAGGGAGAGCTAACATTAATTATATGCATGTAAATCTCTCATGGCTCAAAGTCGAGAAGAGATTGACTTCATCACTACTTGTTTTTGTAAGAAGTGTTGTCATGCTGAATGCACCATGATGTCTGTTTAAACTACTTGGACACCCATGCATACACCACAAGACATGCCACCAGAGGTCTCTTCACAAACCCCAATTCAAGAACAGACTATGGGAGGCGCACAGTATTACATAGAGCCATGACTACATGGAACTCTATTCCACATCAGGTAAATGATGCAAGAAGTAGAATCAGATTTGAATAAAAAACAGATAAAAATACACCTTATAGAACAGCTGGGACTGGGAAGAGACACACGCACACACACACACACACACACACACACACACACACGCACGCACGCACGCACGCACGCACACACACACACACACACACACACACACACACACACACACACACACACACACACACACACACACACACACACACACACACACACACATACATACACATACACATACACATACATACATACACATACACATACACATACACATACACATACACATACACATACACATACACATACACATACACATACACACAGACACAGACATGCACTCTACACACTTACACATGGATTTTGTATTATAGATATATGGTAGTAGAGTAGTGGCCTGATGGACACTAAATGTGGTGTGAAAAGTGTTATGAAATGTAATATTTTAAATTGTATATAACTGCCTTAATTAATGTTGCTGTAGCCCAGGAAGAGTAGCTGCTGCTTTGGCAGCAGCTACTGGGGATCCAAAATTAAATACACCTATAAATATGTACATATCTACCTCAATTACCTCGTAGCCCTGCACCTCGATTTGGTACTGGTACCCTGTGTATATAGCCATGTTATTACCTCGTACCCCTGCACATCGCCTTGGTACTGGTACCCTGTGTTTATAGTCAAGTTATCATATCTCATTGTTTATTTATTATTACTTTCATTATTAGGCGTTATTACTTTTCTATGATGTATCTATTTGATTTATGTATGCATTGTTGGAAAGGGTCCGTCACTAAGCATTTCCCTGTTAGTCTACACCTGTTGTTTACGAAGCATGTGACGAAGACATTTGGATTTGATTGATTTGACGTAAGAAAGCGCGAGGTAGATGAGGGAGGGAGATGAGGGAGGAAGGAGAGAAGAGGGTTCTCGAGCTGAGCTTTCATAGTCCAATCACTCTCCTCGCGCCAGACAGAGAACAAGTCAACGGGAATCTTGACCAGGGTAGGTTTCATCACCATACGTTTTCTATCTTTGAACTATTGCGTGTGCCTCGCATTAACATAGAGATAAATTAATCACATTGCGTTGTGTTGTGCTTTTTATGTAATATACAATTAATAACTTTTAAGTAAGTATAATATATTGAAATTGGTTATTCTTCGGCGATATTTTACTGAGTGAAAACACATATTTGGCTGCAATTAAAACCGTTTTGAATGTATTCGTTGTACTCTAGTCGAATTGTATTCTAAAACTTTAATGCATTTGGAAAGTTCCAGTTGCAATGGAATGTCTGTACATCGAAAGGGTTTAAACAAGCGCGTCTTGACTGCATGCAGCCGTTATGACAAGCCCAGAATCCCTGAATGTCAAACATTTCACGAAAAGGATGTGACAAAAATACCGCCGTTCAGAATAAATGATTGTGGTTTCCATCGCGTGGATAAATTGTTTGCTTTGATTAGACTTAACGCACTCCCCTTGACGTGTGGATAATGGCTCATGAAGCGTTTTGTTTGTTTCCTCTATAGCGCAACTTTCACCACAACAAGAAAATGTGAACACAAGCCCTGCCATGTAAAGACGACTCGACTCAAGGCGCCCCACATAAATCAGTACCTTAGACAGCGACACGCGGCCGTTATCAGCATCTCTAACCCGGTGGAAAGCACACAGTCCACTGCACTCGGCTGTCCTACCAGAGCGCAATGGGTTTCAGAAGCGCTGCTATTAATGATATACTTAACTAATTGAGTCTTCCATACTGATGCTATTCATTCTTCTAGCCAGTATGGTAACAGTATCGATCGTGGGAGGACCAACGCGAGTGGCAGGTGACGAGGGTTGTAACAGCCTTGTTGGACTGAGAGCCTGAGAGCCTGAGAGCCCTATCACATTCACTTCACTACCAAGTCAGAGAAGATCACAAGCGTCGCGTCGGAAGTGAATTGACAGGTTAGACACACCATGGGGATAAGGCACATTTTGCTGCTCCTCATATACCTGGATCCCCTGAGCGTTCTCTGCGCCGGGACAGGAGGCAAGAAGATGAAACCCGTGACCAAGCGGACTCCCAAGGCGAAAGACACCAACATCACCGCGGTGATCCCCACCGCTGCGCCTCAGAAGAATACGACCAAGGACTACGATACGTGCACGGGTTACTACGATGTGAGCGGACAATTTGATAGAGAGTTTGCGTGTAACAACACGGTTCACCGCTACTGCTGCGGGTCCTGCTTCCTGCGGTTCTGCTGCCAGGAAAAAGAAAAACGAGTGGATCAGTCAAGCTGTAAAAACTACAACAAGCCGGACTGGGTGAAAACGCCCCCCCCGTCGCCAGCCTCGACGGGACAGCCTTTTGACCCGAGTATGGACCAGACGAACACTGCGGTGTACATCACCTGTGGGATCATAGCTTTTATTTTAGTGGTGGGAGTTTCGGCTAAAGTTGCCTATGACAAAGCCACAGAGCCTCCTCAGGAAATGAATATCCATAGGTAAGTCAGAATGAATGACTTAATAAATGAATGAATGAATGAATGAACGAACGAATGAATATACATGTCTGCTTGGGTGCAAAGCCCCGTTTTATATGAAACATGATGAAACATGATCTGGTCTTTTATGTCTTGAGAGAAAAATGTCAATGTGGTTGACCATATCATTCTGTATTGAAGTCATGTTCGCATGCAGTATAAAATATTTTATGGATAATCTGAGTGTGATAATTAACCTGACATGTAATATAGTTCATATGGGTCTTATCCACAACCCCCAGCAGTCTAAACCCTTATACTAAAAGGTCTGACCCTTGAACTAAGAAGACTAGTCGCACCTTGAAAATAATTGTTATGACAATTATGGGTCAGAGGTCAGAGTTAATTGGAACATGGTCACGTGAGATTGAATACATATTTGACCTCCATTTGACATAATGTACTGTGAGGTGGTCACCTGTGTCTTCCTGGTACAGTAGGCTACAGATAAAGATGTTTCTATATGAAAAAACACTTGACTTTTAACCAGGTTGAGCTATGTCCTGCTTTATACAAATCATTTTATCACCCACTACCAGAATGCTATTAAATCTGGTACACTAGGCTAGTTTACACACACAATAAATGATGTATATCGTTACAAACCAAAGAACCCCTATCTGTACTATTTAGAACCAGCATGTGTGTGTGCAAATTAGCCTAGTGTACCAGATGGCATTCTGGCATTTACTCTCAATTCCGTATATACAATTAAATATAATAAAAACAAATGCATGCCATTTGGTGCTATAAAGAACCCTGCTCCAAGGTTCTAAATGGAACTTGTATGGTGCTATAAAGAACCCTGCTCCAAGGTTCTAAATGGAACTTGTATGGTGCTATAACGAACCCTGCTCCAAGGTTCTAAATGGAACTTGTATGGTGCTATAAAGAACACTTTCCTATGGTTTTATGAAGAACCATTAGTTCTATATAGCACCAAAAAAGGGTTCTGCTATGGTTACATATACAATGCTTTTTTATGGTTCTTTATAGAACCATCATGGAAGAATGGTTCTCAATCTGAAATGTTCTTTGTAGATCATTTCGTGGAAACATACATGGTTATTTGTTTTGTTCAGCCATATTATACTGTTAGACTTCCATAGGTGTTACTGTGTTAATTAGCAACTTAAGTGAGCAACCTCTTGAACAGCTTGGGGTCCCTGAGAAAATAATTACAGAGTGATTTAATCAACCATTCTCAATTGATGCAAAACATTGTCGCTATATAAAGTCATAAATAACACAACTCATTAGATAAACTGGAATGAGACTCTCACTCACGGTTGCACAAAAAAAAGCTATGCCTAAACCACACCCCAAAATATTATAATGAGCCTCCTCCCCTACATTTTAATTATCACTAAAAGAGCAAAGAATAATTTTGTGAACTGTAAGGAACCATTGAAGGGCTCAAATGGTTCTTTGAGTCATTATGGTTCCACATAGAACCATTCGGCTTCCCAAAGAACCCTTGAGGAACCTTTTTTTGTTTTTGTTCACATGAAAGACCAAAGTAATTGCAGAGGTGTTCAAAGGGAAATATTTACATGATTTGGGAAAGCTTGCATGTCAGTTGTGTGGTGAAGGACTGATCCTATTGATGTATATTTGATGTATTTTTGTTGTTGTTGGTTGTTTCACTGCAGGTGTTGAGACAAATCTAGTTTCTGCATCATAACATCAAGCCGTGTGTAATACTATGGAGAGCACTGACAGTGCATCATCCCTTCAAATGCAAACAGATAAATCCAGACGCACAACAACGTCTATACACACTCCCCTCGTAAAATACTCAGAAAATGACAAGGCCTTTGCTAAGTCAAAACAAACCCTATTGCCATAGACCATAAATGAGAAAATAAAACCTCTGATCCAACCCCTCTCACCCTGAGCTAACTCGAGTCCCATAGCAGCTATCACACCAACACGTTCTCTGTGGTGGTGGTGGTGGTGGTGGTGGTGGTGTGCATTCTCAGACTGCAGTGGTGAACTGACATGGGTTAAACAAGGCTATGTTGGAGTGGCGGTCTGCAGTTATGTGTTTTCTCAGCTGCTTCCCGGCTCCCTCCTGGGGCTTTGCAACCTTACGTTTAACCACAGACTAGTGGACAACACATGCTGCTGGAGAGCACACATCAATGAGTAACCGCTGATACACATTGTAGTCTCCCGCTATGAAGCATGGTCTTTTTACACATGCGTGGCGCAACACTGGAGTAATCTAGAGACGTGTCAAAAATGTGTCACGCACAGGCGTTCGGTGGAACGATATCAACGGAATGGTAACAAACACACCAAACACATGGTTTCCATGTGTTTAATACCATTCCATTCACTCCATTGTCATGAGCCGTTCTCCCCTCAGCAGCCTCCTGTTGTATAACATTAAGGTTAAAGTGTCATTGGAGTTGCCTGACACGTCTGCGCCACAGCAAATCCAATGATAAATACATAACTGCAAAACTCAGATGTGAAATAAATGAAAACAGGGACAGTATTTATAGAACAGGAAAGGTTACGCTGTACATATATTTGTCACGCACAAGGCTTTGAGCAATCGCAGCAATGCAAACATAATTTGATTTCCTCCTCTTCAAAAAGCTCAGCCAGAAAAAAAAAAACTATTTGTGTTATTTTCTGTCATGATGCTGTTGAGTTTTTCTGTTCCCTCTCTCCCCTCTCCTTCTCACCCTCGAGGGGTGCCATACCTCCGTATGCACCTGGTGTCGGCCTGAAAAACACTCCAATTCAACCCAATTATAACGGCTTCTCATAAACACAACTATGCTTCTCTTTCTGTTGTTAGTATATTTGTTACCTTCACTGTTTTGTTAGTAGAGTGGATGTCCACACCCCCGCGGACATCTAATTAGCATAATACAAAACTCCATAGAATCTGTCTGTTTAAGTGAGAGGTATCTATCTTGGGCTTGGATCCTCAATCCACAGCATCTGACAATGCCGGTCTTCTGCATCTGCGGTGAAAGTTGGCAGAGCTACAGTGGGATTTGTCAGACCAGGAGACATGCCGAAAATGTAGTGCCAAAAAAGGGGTTAAATATGGGTAAAATAAATATAAAATAATTAGCTTATATCTTTCAGATATATTTCAGATATAAGACAGACACTTCAAAACGTACCTCCTTTTGATTTATTTTTTGGTCTGTTTTGCCATATATGAATACAGTGGGGCAAAAAAGTATTTAGTCAGCCACCAATTGTGCAAGTTCTCCCACTTAAAAAGATGAGAGAGGCCTGTCATTTTCATCATAGGTACACTTCAACTATGACAGACAAAATGAGAAAAAAAATCCAGAAAATCACAGTGTAGGATTTTTCATGAATTTATTTGCAAATTATGGTGGAAAATAAGTATTTGGTCACCTACAAACAAGCGAGATTTCTGGCTCTCACAGACCTCTTTAAGAGGCTCCTCTGTCCTCCACTCGTTACCTGTATTAATGGCACCTGTTTGAACTTGTTATCAGTATAAAAGACACCTGTCCACAACCTCAAACAGTCACACTCCAAACTTCACTATGGCCAAGACCAAAGAGCTGTCAAAGGACACCAGAAACAAAAATTGTAGACCTGCACCAGGCTGGGAAGACTGAATCTGCAATAGGTAAGCAGCTTGGTTTGAATAAATCAACTGTGGGAGCAATTATTAGGACATGGAAGACATACAAGACCACTGATAATCTCCCTCGATCTGGGGCTCCACGCAAGATCTCACCCCGTGGGGTCAAAATGCTCACAAGAACGGTGAGCAAAAATCCCAGAACCACATGGGGGGACCTAGTGAATGACCTGCAGAGAGCTGGGACCAAAGTAACAAAGCCTACCATCAGTGACACACTACGCCGCCAAGGACTCAAATCCTGCAGTGCCAGACGTGTCCCCCTGCTTAATCCAGTACATGTCCAGGCCCGTCTGACGTTTGCTAGAGAGCATTTGGATGATCCAGAAGAAGATTGGGAGAATGTCATATGGTCAGATGAAACCAAAATAGAACGTTTTGGTAAAAACTCAACTCGTTGTTTTTGGAGGACAAAGAATGCTGAGTTGCATCCAAAGAACACATACCTACTGTGAAGCATGGGGGTGGAAACATCATGCTTTGGGGCTGTTTTTCTGCTAAGGGACCAGGACGACTGATCCGTGTAAAGGAAAGAATGAATGGGGCCATGTATCGTGAGATTTTGAGTGAAAACCTCCTTCCATCAGCAAGGGCATTGAAGATGGAACGTGGCTGGGTCTTTCAGCATGTCAATGATCCCAAACATATCGCCCAGGCAACGAAGGAGTGGCTCCGTATGAAGCATTTCAAGGTCCTGGAGTGTTCTAGCCAGTCTCCAGATCTCAACCCCATAGAAAATCTTTGGAGGGAGTTGAAAGTCCGTGTTGCCCAGCAACAGCCCCAAAACATCACTGCTCTAGAGGAGATCTGCATGGAGGAATGGGCCAAAATACCAGCAACAGTGTGTGAACACCTTGTGAAGACTTACAGAAAATGTTTGACCTCTGTTATTGCCAACAAAGGGTATATAACATATAAGTATTGAGATAAACTTTTGTTATTGACCAAATACTTATTTTCCACCATAATTTGCAAATAAATTAATTAAAAATCCTACAATGTGATTTTCTGGATTTCTTTTTCTAATTTTCTCTGTCATAGTTGAAGTGTACCTATGATGAAAATTACAGGCCTCTCATCTTTTTAAGTGGGAGAACTTGCACAATTGGTGGTTGACTAAATACTTTTTTGCCCCACTGTATGTTATTCAATGTGTTTCTATGGGGTAATAGCAGTAACACCAAATTCAATATTTCATCAAATATTTTTATTTTCAAAAACAAATTATACTATACAGGGTTCCTAAAATTCCAAATCAAATATCTAAATTATCCTTATTATGACCTACTTATATGTTAGCACAGTAGAAACCCATATCCGGGCCCTTATACCTCAGGGGGGTTTATAATGGTCCTCTATAACCATTCAGTGCCAAGAAAAAAATGAACTCTCACTCACCTTGGAAACGTAAATGCTTGGAGAAGTGATCTAAATAGACGTATCAGTGACTTTTGGTGCACAAACTTTTTTTTTGATCAGAACCTGCCATTTTCTTCTCTGTGTCCACAGGGCCCTTGCAGACATCCTGAGGCAACAGGGGCCCATTCCCATATCGCAATATGACTGTGAGAACTTTTCAGCCATGAACGGCTCTCCCAAAGACAACACTCCTCAACAAACCTCCTCCAAGAACCACTACACCCCTGTCCACCAGTCCAAGTCCAGCCACGGTACGTGACCTTTATAGGTACATATATTCCACTGTTTTCGGTAAATATCTTCAAAGACACATTGGTGAAGTGTTATGAATGTGTTGGTGCATAATCACTATGTTTCCAGTAGCGCTGCGTGGGTACAATCACTGGGAAAACCAAGCCACTATTGTTTTTCTCTCCATATTGCAACCTATGCGTTGTGATAATTGCGTTGTTTGCGCTATCACCTGTTAGTTCATATGCCTTGACATCGTGATATATAGGCCTAATGCAGAAACAATAAGAAGACACAGTGGCAGAATAAATCAACCACACCTTTGTTTCATCACAAAACCAGAGAGCAACCAACCTCTGTCTGGTGGAGTCCACAAAGCATACTGCATGATACAGTTACATGACCTACAGCAACCTCTGTCTGGTGGAGTCCACAAAGCATACTGCATGATACAGTTACATGACCTACAGCAACCTCTGTCTGGTGGAGTCCACAAAGCATACTGCATGATACAGTTACATGACCTACAGCAACCTCTGTCTGGTGGAGTCCACAAAGCATACTGCATGATACAGTTACATGACCTACAGCAACCTCTGTCTGGTGGAGTCCACAAAGCATACTGCATGATACAGTTACATGACCTACAGCAACCTCTGTCTGGTGGAGTCCACAAAGCATACTGCATGTTACAGTTACATGACCTACAGCATCCTCTGTCTGGTGGAGTCCACAAAGCATACTGCATGTTACAGTTACATGACCTACAGCAACCTCTGTCTGGTGGAGTCCACAAAGCATACTGCACGTTACAGTTACATGACCTACAGCAACCTCTGTCTGGTGGAGTCCACAAAGCATACTGCATGTTACAGTTACATGACCTACAGCAACCTCTGTCTGGTGGAGTCCACAAAGCATACTGCATGTTACAGTTACATGACCTACAGCAACCTCTGTCTGGTGGAGTCCACAAAGCATACTGCACGTTACAGTTACATGACCTACAGCAACCTCTGTCTGGTGGAGTCCACAAAGCATACTGCACATTACAGTTACATGACCTACAGCAACCTCTGTCTGGTGGAGTCCACAAAGCATACTGCACGTTACAAACAGTTACATGACCTACAGCGTGGTCAAGCAAGGTAATGTTTCTGACATTTTCAGACTATTAAACAACTATCGATTTAGAACCACAGAGTGTTACCGCAAGTCCCAAAGAAAACAGGAGCTGCCTCCACTATTCCAGCATCATTTTAACTACAACATTTTAACATCATCAAATCACCTCTGCCGAGTCTAATACAGTGACAACTAAAAGATTCACAAAACAATTTAGTCCATTCAATGTACGCTAAATATCATACTGTCCATGGTACTAACTTATCTGTGTGTGTGTGTGTGTGCTTGCAAGAAGAAAAAAATATATTGACTCACCCTACATCTCTCTTGCATGTTGCCGAAATGGTCTCACTCTGTCATACAGTACACGCTTTTAGTTGTTGTTATCATAGGCTACCTGGCTAAAATGCTTGCTCTCTAGACTAACTTCCTTTCATGGGCAACAATTAGCCAGATAGTTAACATTAGCCTACTTCCATCAGGCCAGGGACATAATGTATAAATTAATGATTGGATCAGATTCGCCATTATAATCATTGGCCAGTACGAAGAATTAAGTAAAACCACAAGTCCAAATCCCTATTCCTCTATGGCTAATTTAGGAAATAGATAGTTTTAGTTAGCTCGCTAGCCTTTGGAAGACAACACAACGAGATGCAACAATTACATGAATTTCTGTCACCACGACATTTGGCTTTTGATGTGATAGGTTGTGAAGACAAATCCAAACTGGATTCCCTTGATACTTTATTTTGGTTCGCCAGGATCATTCACAGTTGAGCTGAATGCTGATTGGCTATTATTTTATTATTTTTATTCATCAATGCTATGCTGGCTTCTCTTGCATTGAATGCTACTGACGGCAACAATGTCATACCCTTTTGGACCAGACGCATCAGATAAATGGTGTGTACACAATGTTTTAATTTTTTAAAACAAAATACACTGAGGGGGGGTGGGGGGTAGGTAAGCCAGGCTTTCATTGGAATCCATGAGTACATGCCACTGTGTGCTTCATTACTTTGTGTGTGTGTGTGTGCGTGTGTGTGTTTATATGAGCCGTTGTGTGTTTATTCAGTTTCTGTGTGTATGAGAGCACACATTGTGTGTTTATTCAGTTTCTGTGTGTATGAGAGCTCACACCGTGTGTTTATTCAGTTCCTGTGTGTGAGAGCACACACAGTGTTTATTCAGTTTCTGTGTGTGAGAGCACACACAGTGTTTATTCAGTTTCTGTGTGTGAGAGCACACACAGTGTTTATTCAGTTTCTGTGTGTGAGAGCACACACAGTGTTTATTCAGTTTCTGTGTGTGAGAGCACACACAGTGTTTATTCAGTTTCTGTGTGTGAGAGCACACACTGTGTCCACAGCTGCGTTCCCTGTCAGTGGTGTAATCTCTTATGTAGACATCCCAATCATCCAATTTGTGCAAGAGAGAGAAAGGTAGGGTTAGAGACAGTAGAGAGAGACAGGTAGGGTTAGAGACAGTAGAGAGAGAAAGGTAGGGTTAGAGACAGTAGAGAGAGAAAGGTAGGGTTAGAGACAGTAGAGAGAGAAAGGTAGGGTTAGAGACAGTAGAGAGAGAAAGGTAGGGTTAGAGACAGTAGAGAGAGAAAGGTAGGGTTAGAGACAGTAGAGAGAGAAAGGTAGGGTTAGAGACAGTAGAAAGAGAAAGGTAGAGTTAGAGACAGTAGAGAGAAAGGTAGGGTTAGAGACAGTAGAGAGAAAGGTAGGGTTAGAGACAGTAGAGAGCGAGAGGAATAGAGACAGAGAGAGAGACAGAAAGAGGGCCTGTCAGTGTAGATAACTGTGGCTAGCAAGGGAACGGGGCCGGGCAATCTCCGGCAGGGTGGAAACGTTAGACGCTGGCACACAGAGACCGCAGCGAGACCGTGACCGCTCGGCACGCGGAGTAACGTGATTCGACCACAAGGCTGGGAAGTGGGAACAGAACACCACTGACAGGGTGTACTCTGGGATATGGGCTCTCTGAAGAGATACAGTTAACATGAGACAGCTTTGTGGATGCAGGATTGTGAAGCAGGTCTGAGTCGAGAGAGAGGGAGAGACAGAGGGAGAGAGAGAGATGGAGAAAGGTGTTTGAGAGATACACAGTGAGACAGAAAGACGATTGAGAGAGGAAGAGACTGAGGCCGTATCCGAATAGCCGTACTTGCAGTCTAAATGGTAGGCAGTGAGGGAAAAAAGTATTTGATCCCCTGCTGATTTTGTACGTTTGCCCACTGACAAAGAAATTATCAGACTATAATTTTAATGGTAGGTTTATTTGAACAGTGAGAGACAGAATAACAACAAAAAAATCCAGAAAAACGCATGTCAAAAATGTTATAAATTGATTTGCATTTTAACGAGGGAAATAAGTATTTGATCCCCTCTCAATCAGAAAGATTTCTGTCTCCCAGGTGTCTTTTATACAGGTAACGAGCTGAGATTAGAGCACACTCTTAAAGGGAGTGTCAATCTGTCAACTGTCTGTCAACTGTCAATCTCCCTCAGCCTGGGACTCCATGCAAGATCTCACCTCGTGGAGTTGCAATGACCATGACAACGGTGAGGAATCAGTCCAGAACGACACGGGAGGATCTTGTCAATGATCTCAAGGCAGCTGGGACCATAGTCACCAAGAAAACAATTGGTAACACACTACGCCGTGAAGGACTGAAATCCTGCAGCGCCCGCAAGGTCCCCCTGCTCAAGAAAGCACATATACATGCCTGTCTGAAGTTTGCCAATGATCATATGATTGATTCAGAGGATAACTGGGTGAAAGTGTTGTGGTCAGATGAGACCAAAATGGAGATCTTTGGCATCAACTCAACTCGCCGTGTTTGGAGGAGGAGGAATGCTGCCCCAAGAACACCATCCCCACTGTCAAACATGGCGGTGGAAACATTATGCTTTGGGGGTGTTTTTCTGCTAAGGGGACAGGACAACTTCACCGCATCAAAGGGACGATGGACGGGGCCATGTACCGTCAAATCTTTGGTGAGAACCTCCTTCCCTCAGCCAGGGCATTGAAAATGGGTCGTGGATGGGTTTTCCAGCATGACAATGACCCAAAACACACGGCCAAGGCAACAAAGGAGTGGCTCAAGGAGATGCACATTAAGGTCCCGGAATGGCCTAGCCAGTCTACAGACCTTAATCCCATAGAAAATCTGTGGAGGGAGCTGAAGGTTCGAGTTGCCAAACGTGATGTGTGCAAACCTGGTGGCCAACTACAAGAAACGTCTGACCTCTGTGATTGCCAACAAGGGTTTTGCCACCAAGTACTAAGTCATGTTTTGCAGAGGGGTCAAATACTTATTTCCCTCATTAAAATTCTAATACATTTATAACATTTTTGACATGCTTTTTCATGGATTTTTTTGTCTCACTGTTCAAATAAACCTACCGTTAAAATTATAGACTGATCATTTCTTTGTCAGTGGGCAAATGTACAAAATCAGCAGGGGATCAAATACTTTTTTCCCTCACTGTATGTGGCACTCGAGTATGCTCAAATGCCAGGATGTCATACTCACTTCTGATTTTCATCTAGTACAAATTCACTGCATGCTATTGAGGAAGATAATCCGCTTTTCACGTGTGTTTGGCAACAGCTGATAATCAGATCGGGGCAGTAGGAAAATGAACAACTGGAGGGAAACACTTTAGATTATACATTCTCAGTATGTTTGAGTATTGTATTAGATTATACATTATCAGTATGGGGGAGTCTAGTATTAGATCATACATTATCAGTATGGGGGAGTCTAGTATTAGATTATCCATTTTGGGGGAGTCTAGTATTAGATTATACATTGTCAGTATGGGGGAGTCTAGTATTAGATTATACATTCTCAGTATGGGGGAGTCTAGTATTAGATTATATATTCTCAGTATGGGGTAGTCTAGTATTAGATTATACATTCTCAGTATGGGGGAGTCTAGTATTAGATTATACATTCTCAGTATGGGGGGAGTCTAGTATTAGATTATACATTCTCATTATGGGGAGTCTAGTATTAGATTATATATTCTCAGTATGGGGGAGTCTAGTATTAGATTATATATTCTCAGTATGGGGAGTCTAGTATTAGATTATATATTCTCAGTATGGGGAGTCTAGTATTAGATTATCCATTTTGGGGAGTCTAGTATTCGATTATACATTCTCAGTATGGGGAGTCTATTATTAGATTATACATTATCAGTATGGAGGAGTCTCGTATCATAGATTATACACTCTTATTTCGGGGAGTCTAGTAATATAGATTATACATTCTCAGTATGGGGAGTCTCGTATTAGATTATACATTCTCATTATGGGGAGTCTAGTATTAGATTATATATTCTCAGTATGGGGGAGTCTAGTATTAGATTTTCCATTCTCATTATGGGGAGTCTAGTATTAGATTATACATTCTCAATACGGGGGAGTCTAGTATTATAGATTATACATTCTAAGTATGGGGAGTCTAGTATTAGATTATATATTCTCAGTATGGGGTAGTCTAGTATTAGATTATACATTGTCAGTATGTATGGGGAGTCTAGTATTAGATTATCCATTCTCATTATGGGGAGTCTAGTATTAGATTATATATTCTCAGTATGGGGGAGTCTAGTATTAGATTATATATTCTCAGTATGGGGGAGTCTAGTATTAGATTATCCATTTTGGGGAGTCTAGTATTCGATTATACATTCTCAGTATGGGGAGTCTATTATTAGATTATACATTATCAGTATGGAGGAGTCTCGTATCATAGATTATACACTCTTATTTCGGGGAGTCTAGTAATATAGATTATACATTCTCAGTATGGGGAGTCTCGTATTAGATTATACATTCTCATTATGGGGAGTCTAGTATTAGATTATATATTCTCAGTATGGGGAGTCTAGTATTAGATTATACATTCTCAGTGTGGGGAGTCTAGTATTAGATTATATATTCTCAGTATGGGGAGTCTAGTATTAGATTATATATTCTCAGTATGGGGTAGTCTAGTATTAGATTATACATTGTCAGTATGGGGGAGTCTAGTATTAGATTATACATTCTCATTATGGGGGAGTCTAGTATTAGATTATCCATTTTGGGGGAGTCTAGTATTAGATTATACATTGTCAGTATGGGGGAGACTAGTATTAGATTATCCATTCTCATTATGGGGGAGTCTAGTATTAGATTATATATTCTCAGTATGGGGGAGTCTAGTATTAGATTATATATTCTCAGTATGGGGGAGTCTAGTATTAGATTATATATTCTCAGTATGGGGGAGTCTAGTATTAGATGATATATTCTCAGTATGGGGGAGTCTAGTATTAGATTATCCATTTTGGGGGAGTCTAGTATTAGATTATACATTCTCAGTACGGGGGAGTCTATTATTAGATTATACATTCTCAGTATGTTTGAGTATTGTATTAGATTATACATTATTAGTATGGAGGAGTCTCGTATTATAGATTATACACTCTTAGTTCGGGGGAGTCTAGTATTATAGATTATACATTCTCAGTATGGGGGAGTCTCGTATTAGATTATACATTCTCATTATGGGGGAGTCTAGTATTAGATTATATATTCTCAGTATGGGGGAGTCTAGTATTAGATTATCCATTCTCATTATGGGGGAGTCTAGTATTAGATTATACATTCTCAGTATGGGGGAGTCTAGTATTAGATTATACATTCTCAGTATGGGGAGTCTCGTATTAGATTATACATTCTCAGTATGGGGGAGTCTAGTATTATAGATTACACATTCTCAGTATGGGGGGAGTCTAGTATTAGATTATACATTCTCATTATGGGGGAGTCTAGTATTAGATTATACATTCTCAGTACGGGGAGTCTAGTATTAGATTATACATTCTCAGTATGTGGGGAGTCTAGTATTAGATTATACATTCTCAGTACGGGGGGTCTAGTATTATAGATTACACATTCTCAGTATGGGGAGTCTAGTATTAGATTATACATTCTCGGTATGGGGAGTCTAGTATTAGATTATACATTCTCAGTACGGGGAGTCTAGTATTATAGATGATACATTCTCAGTATGGGGGAGTCTAGTATTATAGATTACACATTCTCAGTATGGGGAGTCTAGTATTAGATTATACATTCTCAGTGTGGGGAATCTAGTATTAGATTATACATTCTCAGTCTGGGGAGTCTAGTATTAGATTATACATTCTCATTATGGGGGAGTCTAGTATTAGATTATCCATTCTCAATACGGGGGAGTCTAGTATTATAGATTATACATTCTAAGTATGGGGGAGTCTAGTATTAGATTATATATTCTCAGTCTGGGGGAGTCTAGTATTAGATTATACATTCTCAGTATGGGGGAGTCTAGTATTAGATTATCCATTCTCAATACGGGGGAGTCTAGTATTATAGATTATACATTCTAAGTATGGGGGAGTCTAGTATTAGATTATATATTCTCAGTCTGGGGGAGTCTAGTATTAGATTATACATTGTCAGTATGGGGAGTCTAGTATTAGATTATCCATTCTCATTATGGGGGAGTCTAGTATTAGATTATATATTCTCAGTATGGGGAGTCTAGTATTAGATTATATATTCTCAGTATGGGGAGTCTAGTATTAGATTATCCATTTTGGGGAGTCTAGTATTCGATTATACATTCTCAGTATGGGGAGTCTATTATTAGATTATACATTATCAGTATGGAGGAGTCTCGTATCATAGATTATACACTCTTATTTCGGGGGAGTCTAGTAATATAGATTATACATTCTCAGTATGGGGAGTCTCGTATTAGATTATACATTCTCATTATGGGGGAGTCTAGTATTAGATTATACATTCTCAGTATGGGGGAGTCTAGTATTAGATTATATATTCTCAGTCTGGGGGAGTCTAGTATTAGATTATATATTCTCAGTATGGGGGAGTCTAGTATTAGATTATACATTCTCAGTATGGGGGAGTCTAGTATTAGATTATACATTCTCAGTATGGGGGAGTCTAGTATTAGATTATACATTCTCATTATGGGGGAGTCTAGTATTAGATTATCCATTTTGGGGGAGTCTAGTATTAGATTATACATTGTCAGTATGGGGGAGACTAGTATTAGATTATCCATTCTCATTATGGGGGAGTCTAGTATTAGATTATATATTCTCAGTATGGGGGAGTCTAGTATTAGATTATATATTCTCAGTATGGGGGAGTCTAGTATTAGATTATATATTCTCAGTATGGGGGAGTCTAGTATTAGATGATATATTCTCAGTATGGGGAGTCTAGTATTAGATTATCCATTTTGGGGGAGTCTAGTATTAGATTATACATTCTCAGTACGGGGGAGTCTATTATTAGATTATACATTCTCAGTATGTTTGAGTATTGTATTAGATTATACATTATTAGTATGGAGGAGTCTCGTATTATAGATTATACACTCTTAGTTCGGGGGAGTCTAGTATTATAGATTATACATTCTCAGTATGGGGGAGTCTCGTATTAGATTATACATTCTCATTATGGGGGAGTCTAGTATTAGATTATATATTCTCAGTATGGGGGAGTCTAGTATTAGATTATCCATTCTCATTATGGGGGAGTCTAGTATTAGATTATACATTCTCAGTATGGGGGAGTCTAGTATTAGATTATACATTCTCAGTACGGGGGAGTCTCGTATTAGATTATACATTCTCAGTATGGGGGAGTCTAGTATTATAGATTACACATTCTCAGTATGGGGGTGTCTAGTATTAGATTATACATTCTCATTATGGGGAGTCTAGTATTAGATTATACATTCTCAGTACGGGGGAGTCTAGTATTAGATTATACATTCTCAGTATGTGGGGAGTCTAGTATTAGATTATACATTCTCAGTACGGGGGGTCTAGTATTATAGATTACACATTCTCAGTATGGGGAGTCTAGTATTAGATTATACATTCTCGGTATGGGGAGTCTAGTATTAGATTATACATTCTCAGTACGGGGAGTCTAGTATTATAGATGATACATTCTCAGTATGGGGAGTCTAGTATTATAGATTACACATTCTCAGTATGGGGAGTCTAGTATTAGATTATACATTCTCAGTGTGGGGAATCTAGTATTAGATTATACATTCTCAGTCTGGGGAGTCTAGTATTAGATTATACATTCTCAGTATGGGGAGTCTAGTATTAGATTATCCATTCTCAATACGGGGAGTCTAGTATTAGATTATACATTCTAAGTATGGGGAGTCTAGTATTAGATTATATATTCTCAGTATGGGGAGTCTAGTATTAGATTATACATTCTCAGTATGGGGGAGTCTAGTATTAGATTATACATTCTCAGTATGGGGGAGTCTGGTATTAGATTATACATTCTCAGTATGGGGGAGTCTAGTATTAGATTATACATTCTCAGTATGGGGGAGTCTAGTATTAGATTATACATTGTCAGTATGGGGGAGTCTAGTATTAGATTATCCATTCTCATTATGGGGGAGTCTAGTATTAGATTATATATTCTCAGTATGGGGGAGTCTAGTATTAGATTATATATTCTCAGTATGGGGGAGTCTAGTATTAGATTATCCATTTTGGGGGAGTCTAGTATTCGATTATACATTCTCAGTACGGGGGAGTCTATTATTAGATTATACATTATCAGTATGGAGGAGTCTCGTATCATAGATTATACACTCTTATTTCGGGGGAGTCTAGTAATATAGATTATACATTCTCAGTATGGGGGAGTCTCGTATTAGATTATACATTCTCATTATGGGGGAGTCTAGTATTAGATTATATATTCTCAGTATGGGGGAGTCTAGTATTAGATTATCCATTCTCATTATGGGGGAGTCTAGTATTAGATTATATATTCTCAGTCTGGGGGAGTCTAGTATTAGATTATATATTCTCAGTATGGGGGAGTCTAGTATTAGATTATACATTCTCAGTATGGGGGAGTCTAGTATTAGATTATCCATTCTCATTATGGGGAGTCTAGTATTAGATTATCCATTTTGGGGAGTCTAGTATTAGATTATACATTGTCAGTATGGGGAGACTAGTATTAGATTATCCATTCTCATTATGGGGAGTCTAGTATTAGATTATATATTCTCAGTATGGGGAGTCTAGTATTAGATTATATATTCTCAGTATGGGGAGTCTAGTATTAGATTATATATTCTCAGTATGGGGGAGTCTAGTATTAGATGATATATTCTCAGTATGGGGAGTCTAGTATTAGATTATCCATTTTGGGGAGTCTAGTATTAGATTATACATTCTCAGTACGGGGGAGTCTATTATTAGATTATACATTCTCAGTATGTTTGAGTATTGTATTAGATTATACATTATTAGTATGGAGGAGTCTCGTATTATAGATTATACACTCTTAGTTCGGGGAGTCTAGTATTATAGATTATACATTCTCAGTATGGGGGAGTCTCGTATTAGATTATACATTCTCATTATGGGGGAGTCTAGTATTAGATTATATATTCTCAGTATGGGGGAGTCTAGTATTAGATTATCCATTCTCATTATGGGGGAGTCTAGTATTAGATTATACATTCTCAGTATGGGGGAGTCTAGTATTAGATTATACATTCTCAGTACGGGGGAGTCTCGTATTAGATTATACATTCTCAGTATGGGGGAGTCTAGTATTATAGATTATACATTCTCAGTATGGGGGGAGTCTAGTATTAGATTATACATTCTCATTATGGGGGAGTCTAGTATTAGATTATACATTCTCAGTACGGGGGAGTCTAGTATTAGATTATACATTCTCAGTATGTGGGGAGTCTAGTATTAGATTATACATTCTCAGTACGGGGGGGGTCTAGTATTATAGATAACACATTCTCAGTATGGGGGAGTCTAGTATTAGATTATACATTCTCGGTATGGGGGAGTCTAGTATTAGATTATACATTCTCAGTACGGGGGAGTCTAGTATTATAGATGATACATTCTCAGTATGGGGGAGTCTAGTATTATAGATTACACATTCTCAGTATGGGGGAGTCTAGTATTAGATTATACATTCTCAGTGTGGGGGAATCTAGTATTAGATTATACATTCTCAGTTTGGGGGGAGTCTAGTATTAGATTATACATTCTCAGTATGGGGGAGTCTAGTATTAGATTATCCATTCTCAATACGGGGGAGTCTAGTATTATAGATTATACATTCTAAGTATGGGGGAGTCTAGTATTAGATTATATATTCTCAGTCTGGGGGAGTCTAGTATTAGATTATACATTCTCAGTATGGGGGAGTCTGGTATTAGATTATACATTCTCAGTATGGGGGAGTCTAGTATTAGATTATACATTCTCATTATGGGGGAGTCTAGTATTAGATTATCCATTTTGGGGGAGTCTGGTATTAGATTATACATTGTCAGTATGGGGGAGACTAGTATTAGATTATCCATTCTCATTATGGGGGAGTCTAGTATTAGATTATATATTCTCAGTATGGGGGAGTCTAGTATTAGATTATATATTCTCAGTATGGGGGAGTCTAGTATTAGATTATACATTCTCAGTATGGGGGAGTCTAGTATTAGATTATATATTCTCAGTCTGGGTGAGTCTAGTATTAGATTATACATTCTCAGTATGTTTGAGTATTGTATTAGATTATACATTATCAGTATGGAGGAGTCTCGTATTATAGATTATACACTCTTAGTTCGGGGGAGTCTAGTATTATAGATTATACATTCTCAGTATGGGGGAGTCTCGTATTAGATTATACATTCTCATTATGGGGGAGTCTAGTATTAGATTATATATTCTCAGTATGGGGGAGTCTAGTATTAGATTATCCATTCTCATTATGGGGGAGTCTAGTATTAGATTATACATTCTCAGTATGGGGGAGTCTAGTATTAGATTATACATTCTCAGTACGGGGGAGTCTAGTATTAGATTATACATTCTCAGTATGGGGGAGTCTAGTATTAGATTATACATTCTCAGTACGGGGGAGTCTAGTATTAGATTATACATTCTCAGTATGGGGGAGTCTAGTATTAGATTATACATTCTCAGTACGGGGGAGTCTAGTATTATAGATTATACATTCTCAGTATGGGGGAGTCTAGTATTATAGATTACACATTCTCAGTATGGGGGAGTCTAGTATTAGATTATACATTCTCGGTATGGGGGAGTCTAGTATTAGATTATACATTCTCAGTATGGGGGAGTCTAGTATTAGATTATACATTCTCAGTATGGGGAGTATAGTATTAGATTATACATTCTCAGTATGGGGAGTCTAGTATTAGATTATACATTCTCAGTATGGGGGAGTCTAGTATTAGATTATACATTCTCGGTATGGGGAGTCTAGTATTAGATTATACATTCTCAGTATGGGGAGTCTAGTATTAGATTATCCATTCTCATTATGGGGGAGTCTAGTATTAGATTATACATTCTCAGTATGGGGGAGTCTAGTATTAGATTATACATTCTCAGTACGGGGGAGTCTAGTATTAGATTATACATTCTCAGTATGGGGGAGTCTAGTATTAGATTATACATTCTCAGTACGGGGGAGTCTAGTATTAGATTATACATTCTCAGTATGGGGGAGTCTAGTATTATAGATTACACATTCTCAGTATGGGGGGAGTCTAGTATTAGATTATACATTCTCAGTATGGGGGAGTCTGGTATTAGATTATACATTCTCAGTATGGGGAGTCTAGTATTATAGATTACACATTCTCAGTATGGGGGGAGTCTAGTATTAGATTATACATTCTCAGTATGGGGGAGTCTGGTATTAGATTATACATTCTCAGTATGGGGGAGTCTAGTATTAGATTATCCATTCTCATTATGGGGGAGTCTAGTATTATAGATTACACATTCTCAGTATGGGGGAGTCTAGTATTAGATTATACATTCTCAGTACGGGGGAGTCTAGTATTATAGATTATACATTCTCAGTATGGGGGAGTCTAGTATTATAGATTACACATTCTCAGTATGGGGGAGTCTAGTATTAGATTATACATTCTCGGTATGGGGGAGTCTAGTATTAGATTATACATTCTCAGTACGGGGAGTCTAGTATTATAGATGATACATTCTCAGTATGGGGAGTCTAGTATTAGATTATACATTCTCAGTATGCGGGAGTCTAGTATTAGATTATACATTCTCAGTATGGGGAGTCTAGTATTAGATTATACATTCTCATTACGGGGAGTCTCGTATTAGATTATACATTCTCAGTATGGGGGAGTCTAGTATTAGATTATACATTCTCAGTATGGGGAGTCTAGTATTAAATTATACATTCTCGGTATGGGGAGTCTAGTATTAGATTATACATTCTCAGTATGGGGAGTCTAGTATTAGATTATACATTCTCGTTATGGGGAGTCTAGTATTAGATTATACATTCTCAATACGGGGAGTCTAGTATTATAGATTATACATTCTACGTATGGGGAGTCTAGTATTAGATTATACATTCTCAGTATGGGGAGTCTAGTATTAGATTATACATTCTCAGTACGGGGGAGTCTAGTATTAGATTATACATTCTCAGTATGGGGGAGTCTAGTATTAGATTATACATTCTCAGTACGGGGGAGTCTAGTATTAGATTATACATTCTCAGTATGGGGGAGTCTAGTATTATAGATTACACATTCTCAGTATGGGGGAGTCTAGTATTAGATTATACATTCTCATTATGGGGGAGTCTCGTATTAGATTATACAATCTCAGTATGGGTGAGTCTCGTATTAGATTATACATTCTCATTATGGGGGAGTCTCGTATTAGATTATACATTCTCATTATGTTTGAGTATTGTATTAGATTATACATTCTCAGTACGGGGGAGTCTAGTATTAGATTATACATTATGGGGAGTCTAGTGTTAGATTATACATTATCAGTATGGGGAGTCTAGTATTAGATTATATATTCTCAGTATGGGGGAGTCTAGTATTATAGAATATACATTCTTAGTATGGGGAGTCTAGTATTATATTATATATTCTCAGTATGGGGAGTCTAGTATTAGATTATATATTCTCAGTATGGGGTAGTCTAGTATTAGATTATACATTCTCAGTATGGGGAATCTAGTGTTAGATTATACATTCTCAGTATGGGGGAGTCTGGTATTAGATTATACATTCTCAGTATGGGGAGTCTCGTATTATAGATTATACATTCTCAGTATGGGGGAGTCTAGTATTATAGATTACACATTCTCAGTATGGGGGAGTCTAGTATTAGATTATACATTCTCGGTATGGGGGAGTCTAGTATTAGATGATACATTCTCAGTATGGGAGAGTCTAGTATTAGATTATATATTCTCAGTATGGGGGAGTATAGTATTAGATTATACATTCTCAGTATGGGGGAGTCTAGTATTAGATTATATATTCTCAGTCTGGGTGAGTCTAGTATTAGATTATACATTCTCAGTATGTTTGAGTATTGTATTAGATTATACATTATCAGTATGGAGGAGTCTCGTATTATAGATTATACATTCTTAGTTCGGGGGAGTCTAGTATTAGATTATACATTCTCAGTATGGGGGAGTCTAGTATTAGATTATACATTCTCAGTATGGGGGAGTCTAGTATTAGATTATACATTCTCAGTATGGGGAGTTTAGTATTAGATTATATATTCTCAGTATGGGGAGTCTAGTATTAGATTATACATTCTCAGTCTGGGGAGTCTAGTATTAGATTATACATTCTCAGTATGGGGAGTCTAGTATTAGATTATACATTCTCAGTATGGGGAGTCTAGTATTAGATTATACATTCTCAGTGTGGGGAGTCTAGTATTAGATTATACATTCTCAGTATGGGGGAGTCTAGTATTAGATTATACATTCTCAGTATGGGGGGAGTCTAGTATTAGATTATACATTCTCAGTATGGGGGAGTCTAGTATTAGATTATACATTCTCAGTATGGGGGAGTCTAGTATTAGATTATATATTCTCAGTATGGGGGAGTCTAGTATTAGATTATCCATTCTCATTATGGGGGAGTCTAGTATTAGATTATATATTCTCAGTATGGGGGAGTCTAGTATTAGATTATATATTCTCAGTATGGGGGAGTCTAGTATTAGATTATCCATTTTGGGGGAGTCTAGTATTAGATTATACATTCTCAGTACGGGGGAGTCTATTATTAGATTATACATTCTCAGTATGTTTGAGTATTGTATTAGATTATACATTATCAGTATGGAGGAGTCTAGTATTAGATTATACATTCTCGGTATGGGGGAGTCTAGTATTAGATTATACATTCTCAGTATGGGGAGTCTAGTATTAGATTATACATTCTCAATGGGGAGTCTAGTATTAGATTATACATTCTCAGTATGGGGAGTCTAGTATTATAGATTACACATTCTCAGTATGGGGAGTCTAGTATTAGATTATACATTCTCATTATGGGGGAGTCTCGTATTAGATTATACATTCTCATTATGTTTGAGTATTGTATTAGATTATACATTCTCAGTACGGGGAGTCTAGTATTAGATTATACATTATGGGGGAGTCTAGTGTTAGATTATACATTATCAGTATGGGGAGTCTAGTATTAGATTATATATTCTCAGTATGGGGAGTCTAGTATTAGATTCTACATTTTGGGGGAGTCTAGTATTAGATTTTACATTCTCAGTACGGGGCAGTCTAGTATTAGATTATACATTCTCAGTATGTTTGAGTATTGTATTAGATTATACATTCTCAGTACGGGGAGTCTAGTATTAGATTATACATTATGGGGGAGTCTAGTGTTAGATTATACATTATCAGTATGGGGAGTCTAGTATTAGATTATATATTCTCAGTATGGGGAGTCTATTATTAGATTCTACATTTTGGGGAGTCTAGTATTAGATTTTACATTCTCAGTACGGGGCAGTCTAGTATTAGATTATACATTCTCAGTATGTTTGAGTATTGTATTAGATTATACATTATCAGTATGGGGAGTCTAGTATTAGATTATCCATTCTCAGTATGGGGAGTCTAGTATTAGATTATATATTCTCAGTATGGGGAGTCTAGTATTAGATTATACATTCTCAGTATGGGGGAGTCTAGTATTAGATTATACATTCTCGGTATGGGGGAGTCTAGTATTAGATTATACATTCTCAATACGGGGGAGTCTAGTATTAGATTATACATTCTCATTATGGGGGAGTCTAGTATTAGATTATACATTCTCAGTATGGGGGAGTCTAGTATTAGATTATACATTCTCAGTATGGGGGAGTCTAGTATTATTAGATTATCCATTCTCAGTATGGGGGAGTCTAGTATTATTAGATTATCCATTCTCAGTATGGGGGAGTCTAGTATTATTAGATTATCCATTCTCAGTATGGGGGAGTCTAGTATTATTAGATTATCCATTCTCAGTATGGGGGAGTCTAGTATTAGATTATACATTCTCAGTATGGGGGGAGTCTAGTATTAGATTATACATTCTCAGTTTGGGGGAGTCTAGTATTAGATTATATATTCTCAGTCTGGGTGAGTCTAGTACTAGATTATACATTCTCAGTGTGGGGGAGTCTAGTATTAGATTATACATTCTCAGTATGGGGAGTCTAGTATTAGATTATACATTCTCAGTATGGGGGAGTCTAGTATTAGATTATACATTCTCAGTATGTTTGAGTATTGTATTATATTATACATTAACAGTATGGAGGAGTCTAGTATTATAGATTATATATTCTTAGTACGGGGAGTCTAGTATTAGATTATCCATTCCTAGTATGGGGAGTCTAGTATTAGATTATACATTCTCAGTATGGGGGAGTCTAGTATTAGATTATACATTCTCAGTATGGGGAGTATAGTATTAGATTATACATTCTTAGTATGGGGAGTCTAGTATTAGATTATACATTCTCAGTATGGGGAGTCTAGTATTAGATTATACATTCTCAGTATGGGGGAGTCTAGTATTATTAGATTATCCATTCTCAGTATGGGGGAGTCTAGTATTATTAGATTATCCATTCTCAGTATGGGGGAGTCTAGTATTATTAGATTATCCATTCTCAGTATGGGGGAGTCTAGTATTATTAGATTAACCATTTTCAATATGGGGGAGTCTAGTATTATTAGATTATCCATTCTCAGTATGGGGGAGTCTAGTATTATTAGATTATCCATTCTCAGTATGGGGGAGTCTAGTATTATTAGATTATCCATTCTCAGTATGGGGGAGTCTAGTATTATTAGATTATCCATTCTCAGTATGGGGAGTCTAGTATTATATTATACATTCTCAGTATGGGGAGTCTAGTATTAGATTATATATTCTCAGTATGGGGAGTCTAGTATTAGATTATCCATTCTCAGTATGGGGAGTCTAGTATTAGATTATATATTCTCAGTATGGGGAGTCTAGTATTAGATTATCCATTCTCAGTATGGGGAGTCTAGTATTAGATTATACATTCTCAGTATCGGGGAGTCTAGTATTAGATCATACATTCTCAGTATGGGGAGTCTAGTATTAGATTATACATTCTTAGTATGGGGAGTCTAGTATTAGATTATACATTCTCAGTATGGGGAGTCTAGTATTAGATTATACATTCTCAGTATGGGGGAGTCTAGTATTATTAGATTATCCATTCTCAGTATGGGGGAGTCTAGTATTATTAGATTATCCATTCTCAGTATGGGGGAGTCTAGTATTATTAGATTATCCATTCTCAGTATGGGGGAGTCTAGTATTATTAGATTATCCATTCTCAGTATGGGGGAGTCTAGTATTAGATTATACATTCTCAGTATGGGGGAGTCTAGTATTAGATTATACATTCTCAGTATGGGGGAGTCTAGTATTAAATTATATATTCTCAGTATGGGGAGTCTAGTATTAGATTATATATTCTCAGTATGGGGGAGTATAGTATTAGATTATACATTCTCAGTATGGGGGAGTCTAGTATTAGATTATATATTCTCAGTCTGGGTGAGTCTAGTATTAGATTATACATTCTCAGTATGTTTGAGTATTGTATTAGATTATACATTATCAGTATGGAGGAGTCTAGTATTATAGATTATATATTCTTAGTATGGGGAGTCTAGTATTAGATTATCCATTCCTAGTATGGGGGAGTCTAGTATTAGATTATACATTCTCAGTATGGGGAGTCTAGTATTAGATTATACATTCTCAGTATGGGGAGTATAGTATTAGATTATACATTCTCATTATGGGGGAGTCTAGTATTAGATTATACATTCTCAGTATGGGGGAGTCTAGTATTAGATTATACATTCTCAGTATGGGGGAGTCTAGTATTATTAGATTATCCATTCTCAGTATGGGGGAGTCTAGTATTATTAGATTATCCATTCTCAGTATGGGGGAGTCTAGTATTATTAGATTATCCATTCTCAGTATGGGGGAGTCTAGTATTATTAGATTAACCATTTTCAATATGGGGGAGTCTAGTATTATTAGATTATCCATTCTCAGTATGGGGAGTCTAGTATTAGATTATACATTCTCAGTATGGGAGGAGTCTAGTATTAGATTATATATTCTCAGTATGGGGAGTCTAGTATTAGATTATACATTCTCAGTATGGGGAGTCTAGTATTATATTATACATTCTCAGTATGGGGGAGTCTAGTATTAGATTATATATTCTCAGTATGGGGGAGTCTAGTATTAGATTATACATTCTCAGTATGGGGGAGTCTAGTATTAGATTATACATTCTCATTATGGGGGAGTCTAGTATTAGATTATACATTCTCAGTATGGGGGAGTCTAGTATTAGATTATACATTCTCAGTGTGGGGAGTCTAGTATTAGATTATACATTCTCAGTATGGGGGAGTCTGGTATTAGATTATACATTCTCAGTATGGGGAGTCTAGTATTAGATTATATATTCTCATTATGCGGGAGTCTAGTATTAGATTATACATTCTCAGTATGGGGAGTCTAGTATTAGATTATATATTCTCAGTATGGGGGAGTCTAGCATTAGATTATCCATTCTCATTATGGGGAGTCTAGTATTAGATTATATATTCTCAGTATGGGGAGTCTAGTATTAGATTATATATTCTCAGTATGGGGAGTCTAGTATTAGATTATCCATTTTGGGGAGTCTAGTATTAGATTATACATTCTCAGTACGGGGAGTCTATTATTAGATTATACATTCTCAGTATGTTTGAGTATTGTATTAGATTATACATTATCAGTATGGAGGAGTCTAGTATTAGATTATACATTCTCGGTATGGGGAGTCTAGTATTAGATTATACATTCTCAGTATGGGGGAGTCTAGTATTAGATTATACATTCTCAATACGGGGGAGTCTAGTATTAGATTATACATTCTCAGTATGGGGAGTCTAGTATTATAGATTACACATTCTCAGTATGGGGAGTCTAGTATTAGATTATACATTCTCATTATGGGGAGTCTCGTATTAGATTATACATTCTCATTATGTTTGAGTATTGTATTAGATTATACATTCTCAGTACGGGGAGTCTAGTATTAGATTATACATTATGGGGGAGTCTAGTGTTAGATTATACATTATCAGTATGGGGAGTCTAGTATTAGATTATATATTCTCAGTATGGGGAGTCTAGTATTAGATTCTACATTTTGGGGAGTCTAGTATTAGATTTTACATTCTCAGTACGGGGCAGTCTAGTATTAGATTATACATTCTCAGTATGTTTGAGTATTGTATTAGATTATACATTCTCAGTACGGGGAGTCTAGTATTAGATTATACATTATGGGGGAGTCTAGTGTTAGATTATACATTATCAGTATGGGGAGTCTAGTATTAGATTATATATTCTCAGTATGGGGAGTCTAGTATTAGATTCTACATTTTGGGGGAGTCTAGTATTAGATTTTACATTCTCAGTACGGGGCAGTCTAGTATTAGATTATACATTCTCAGTATGTTTGAGTATTGTATTAGATTATACATTATCAGTATGGGGAGTCTAGTATTAGATTATCCATTCTCAGTATGGGGGAGTCTAGTATTAGATTATATATTCTCAGTATGGGGAGTCTAGTATTAGATTATCCATTCTCAGTATGGGGAGTCTAGTATTAGATTATACATTCTCAGTATCGGGGAGTCTAGTATTAGATCATACATTCTCAGTATGGGGAGTCTAGTATTAGATTATACATTCTTAGTATGGGGGAGTCTAGTATTAGATTATACATTCTCAGTATGGGGAGTCTAGTATTAGATTATACATTCTCAGTATGGGGGAGTCTAGTATTATTAGATTATCCATTCTCAGGATGGGGAGTCTAGTATTATTAGATTATCCATTCTCAGTTTGGGGAGTCTAGTATTATTAGATTATCCATTCTCAGTATGGGGAGTCTAGTATTATTAGATTAACCATTTTCAGTATGGGGAGTCTAGTATTAGATTATACATTCTCAGTATGGGGGAGTCTAGTATTAGATTATACATTCTCAGTATGGGGAGTCTAGTATTAAATTATATATTCTCAGTATGGGGAGTCTAGTATTAGATTATACATTCTCATTATGGGGGAGTCTAGTATTAGATTATACATTCTCAGTATGGGGAGTCTAGTATTAGATTATATATTCTCAGTATGGGGTAGTCTAGTGTTAGATTATACATTCTCAGTATGTTTGAGTATTGTATTAGATTATACATTATCAGTATGGAGGAGTCTCGTATTATAGATTATATATTCTTAGTATGGGGGAGTCTAGTATTAGATTATCCATTCCTAGTATGGGGGAGTCTAGTATTAGATTATACATTCTCAGTATGGGGGAGTCTAGTATTAGATTATACATTCTCAGTATGGGGAGTATAGTATTAGATTATACATTCTCAGTATGGGGGAGTCTAGTATTATAGATTATACATTCTCAGTATGGGGGAGTCTAGTATTAGATTATACATTCTCAGTATGGGGGAGTCTAGTATTATTAGATTATCCATTCTCAGTATGGGGGAGTCTAGTATTATTAGATTATCCATTCTCAGTATGGGGGAGTCTAGTATTATTAGATTATCCATTCTCAGTATGGGGGAGTCTAGTATTATTAGATTAACCATTTTCAATATGGGGGAGTCTAGTATTATTAGATTATCCATTCTCAGTATGGGGGAGTCTAGTATTATTAGATTATACATTCTCAGTATGGGGGAGTCTAGTATTAGATTATATATTCTCAGTATGGGGGAGTCTAGTATTAGATTATACATTCTCAGTATGGGGGAGTCTAGTATTATATTATATATTCTCAGTATGGGGGAGTCTAGTATTAGATTATACATTCTCAGTGTGGGGGAGTCTAGTATTAGATTATACATTCTCAGTATGGGGGAGTCTAGTATTAGATTATACATTCTCAGTATGGGGGAGTCTAGTATTAGATTATACATTCTCAGTATGGGGGAGTCTAGTATTAGATTATACATTCTCAGTATGGGGGAGTCTAGTATTAGATTATATATTCTCAGTATGGGGGAGTCTAGTATTAGATTATACATTCTCAGTATGGGGGAGTCTAGTATTAGATTATACATTCTCAGTATGGGGGAGTCTAGTATTAGATTATATATTCTCAGTATGGGGGAGTCTAGTATTAGATTATACATTCTCATTATGGGGGAGTCTCGTATTAGATTATACAATCTCAGTATGGGTGAGTCTAGTATTAGATTATACATTCTCAGTATGGGGGAGTCTAGTATTATAGATTACACATTCTCAGTATGGGGGAGTCTAGTATTAGATTATACATTCTCATTATGGGGGAGTCTCGTATTTGATTATACAATCTCAGTATGGGTGAGTCTCGTGTTAGATTATACATTCTCATTATGGGGGAGTCTCGTATTAGATTATACATTCTCAGTATGGGTGAGTCTCGTGTTAGATTATACATTCTCATTATGGGGGAGTCTCGTATTAGATTATACATTCTCATTATGTTTGAGTATTGTATTAGATTATACATTCTCAGTACGGGGGAGTCTAGTATTAGATTATATATTCTCAGTATGGGGGAGTCTAGTATTATAGATTATACATTCTCAGTATGGGGGAGTCTAGTATTAGATTATACATTCTCAGTATGGGGGAGTCTAGTATTGGATTATCCATTTTGGGGGAGTCTAGTATTAGATTTTACATTCTCAGTACGGGGGAGTCTAGTATTAGATTATACATGCTCAGTATGTTTGAGTATTGTATTAGATTATACATTATCAGTATGGAGTAGTCTAGTATTATAGATTATACATTCTTAGTACGGGGGAGTCTAGTATTAGATTATATATTCTCAGTATGGGGGAGTCTAGTATTAGATTATACATTCTCAGTATGGGGGAGTCTAGTATTAGATTATACATTCTCAGTATGGGGGAGTCTAGTATTAGATTATACATTCTCAGTATCGGGGAGTCTAGTATTAGATTATACATTCTCAGTATGGGGGAGTCTAGTATTATTAGATTATCCATTCTCAGTATGGGGGAGTCTAGTATTAGATTATACATTCTCAGTATGGGGGAGTCTAGTATTAGATTATACATTCTCAGTATGGGGGGAGTCTAGTATTAGATTATACATTCTCAGTATGGGGGAGTCTAGTATTAGATTATACATTCTCAGTATGGGGGAGTCTAGTATTAGATTATACATTATCAGTATGGGGGAGTCTAGTATTAGATTATATATTCTCAGTATGGGGGAGTCTAGTATTATAGAATATACATTCTTAGTACGGGGGAGTCTAGTATTATATTATATATTCTCAGTATGGGGGAGTCTAGTATTAGATTATATATTCTCAGTATGGGGGATTCTAGTATTAGATTATACATTCTCATTATGGGGGAGTCTAGTATTAGATTATACATTCTCAGTATGGGGGAGTCTAGTATTAGATTATATATTCTCAGTATGGGGTAGTCTAGTATTAGATTATACATTCTCAGTATGTTTGAGTATTGTATTATATTATACATTAACAGTATGGAGGAGTCTAGTATTATAGATTATAGATTCTTAGTACGGGGGAGTCTAGTATTATAGATTATACATTCTCAGTACTGGGGAGTCTAGTATTAGATTATACATTCTCAGTATGGGGGAGTCTAGTATTAGATTATACATTCTCAGTATGGGGGAGTCTAGTATTAGATTATCCATTTTGGGGGAGTCTAGTATTAGATTATACATTCTCAGTTCGGGGGAGTCTAGTATTAGATTATACATTCTCAATATGTTTGAGTATTGTATTAGATTATACATTATCAGTATGGAGGAGTCTAGTATTACAGAATATACATTCTCAGTACGGGGGAGTCTAGTATTATAGATTATACATTCTCAGTATGGGTGAGTCTCGTACTAGATTATACATTCTCAGTATGGTGGAGTCTAGTATTAGATTATACATTCTCAGTACGGGGGAGTCTAGTATTATAGATTATACATTCTCAGTATGGGGGAGTCTCGTAGTAGATTATACATTCTCAGTATGGGGGAGTCTAGTATTAGATTATACATTCTCAGTATGGGGGGAGTCTAGTATTAGATTATATATTCTCAGTATGGGGGATTCTAGTATTAGATTATACATTCTCATTATGGGGGAGTCTAGTATTAGATTATACATTCTCAGTATGGGGGAGTCTAGTATTAGATTATATATTCTCAGTATGGGGTAGTCTAGTATTAGATTATACATTCTCAGTATGTTTGAGTATTGTATTATATTATACATTAACAGTATGGAGGAGTCTAGTATTATAGATTATAGATTCTTAGTACGGGGGAGTCTAGTATTAGATTATACATTCTCAGTATGGGGGAGTCTAGTATTAGATTATATATTCTCAGTATGGGGTAGTCTAGTATTAGATTATACATTCTCAGTATGTTTGAGTATTGTATTATATTATACATTAACAGTATGGAGGAGTCTAGTATTATAGATTATAGATTCTTAGTACGGGGGAGTCTAGTATTATAGATTATACATTCTCAGTATGGGGGAGTCTAGTATTAGATTATACATTCTCAGTATGGGGGAGTCTAGTATTAGATTATCCATTTTGGGGGAGTCTAGTATTAGATTATACATTCTCAGTTCGGGGGAGTCTAGTATTAGATTATACATTCTCAATATGTTTGAGTATTGTATTAGATTATACCTTATCAGTATGGAGGAGTCTAGTATTATAGATTATACATTCTCAGTATGGGGGAGTCTCGTACTAGATTATACATTCTCAGTATGGTGGAGTCTAGTATTAGATTATACATTCTCAGTACGGGGGAGTCTAGTATTATAGATTATACATTCTCAGTATGGGGGAGTCTCGTAGTAGATTATACATTCTCAGTATGGTGGAGTCTAGTATTAGATTATACATTCTCAGTACAGGGGAGTCTAGTATTATAGATTATACATTCTCAGTATGGGGGAGTCTAGTATTAGATTATCCATTCCCAGTGTGGAGGAGTCTAGTATTAGATGACACATTCTCAGTAAATTTGAGTCTAGTATTAGATTACACATTCTCAGTATGTTTGAGTATTGTATTAGATTATACATTATCAGTATGGGGGGAGTCTAGTATTAGATTATACATTCTCAGTGTCGGGGAGTCTAGTATTATATTACACATTCTCAGTATGGGGGAGTCTAGTATTAGATTATCCATTCTCAGTATGGGGGAGTCTAGTATTAGATTATACATTCTCATTATGGGGGAGTCTAGTATTAGATTATATATTATCAGTGTGGGGGAGTCTAGTATTAGATTATACATTCTCATTATGGGGGAGTCTAGTATTAGATTATACATTATCAGTATGGGGGAGTCTAGTATTAGATTATACATTCTCAGTGTGGGGGAGTCTAGTATTAGATTATCCATTCTCAGTATGGGGGAGTCTAGTATTAGATTATACATTATGGGGGAGTCTAGTATTAGATTATACATTCTCAGTATGGGTGATTCTAGTATGTTGATAGTTGTTGATTAACTGAACAGTTCTACATAGTATATATTAAGGTTAGTACATAGTGCAGTCATGGCCAAAAGTTTTGAGAAAGACACAAATATACATTTTCAGTAAGTTTGCTGCTTCAGTGTTTTTAGATATTTCTGTCAGACGTTACTATGGAATACTGAAGTATAATTACAAGCATTTCATAAGTGTCAAAGTATTTTATTGACAATTACATGAAGTTGATGCGAAGTGGCAATATTTGCAGTCCCCCTTCTTTTTCAATACTTCTGCAATCCGCCCTGGCATGCTGTCAATTAACTTCTGGGCCACATCCTGATTGATGGCAGCCTATTCTTGCATAATCAATGCTTGGAGTTTGTCAGAATTTGTTGGGTTTTGTTTGTCCACCTGCCTCTTGAGGATTGACCACAAATTCTCAATGGGATTAAGGTCTGGGGAGTTTCCTGGCCATGGACCCAAAATATCGATGTTTTGTTCCCAGAGCCACTTACTTATCACTTTTGCCTTATGGAAAGGTGCTCATCACCAAACTGTTTCTGGATGGTTGGGAGAAGTTGGTCTTGGAGGATGTGTTGGTACCATTCTTTATTCATGACTGTGTTCTTAGGCAAAATTGTGAGTGAGCCCACTCCCTTGTCTGAGAAGCAACCCCACACATGAATGGTCTCAGGATGCTTTACTGTTGGCATGACCCAGGCCTGATGATAGTGTTTACCTTGTCTTCTCCGGATAAGCTTTTTTCCGGATGCCCCAAACAATCGGAAAGGGGATTCATGAGAGAAAATGACTTTAACCCAGTCCTCAGCAGTCCAATACCTGTACCTTTTCATAATATCTGTCTGTCCCTGATGTTTTTCCTGGAGAGAAGTGGCTTCTTTGCTGCCTTTCTTGACACAAGGCCATCATCCAAAACTCTTCGCCTCACTGTGCGTGCAGATGTACTCACACCTGCCTGCTGCCATTCCTGAGCAAGGTCTGTACTGGTGGTGCCCCGATCCCGCAGTTGAATCAACTTTAGGAGACGGTCCTGACACTTGCTGGACTTTCTTGGGCGCCCTGAAGCCTTCTTCACAACAATTGAACCGCTCTCCTTGAAGTTCTTGATGATCCGATAAATGGTTGATTTAGGTGCAATCTTACTGGCAGCAATATCCTTGCCTGTGAAGCCCTTTTTTTGTGCAAAGCAATGATGATGTCACGTAACCATTCCTTGCAGGTAACCATGATTGACAGAGAAAGAACAATAATTCCAAGCACCACCCTCCTTTTGAATCTTCCAGTCTGTTATTCAAAATCAATCAGCATGACAGAGTGATCTCCAGCCTTGTCCTCGTCAACACTCACACCTGTGTTAACGAGAGAATCACTGACACGATGTCAGCTAGTCCTTTTGTGGCAGGGCTGAAATGCAGTGGAAATGTTTTTTGGGGGATTCAGGTCATTTGCATGGCAAAGAGGGACTTTGCAATTAATTGCAATTCATCTGATCACTCTTCATAACATTCTGGAGTGTATGCAATTTGCCATCATACAAACTGAGGCAGCATACTTTGTGAAAGTTAACATTTGTGTCTTTCTCAAAACTTTTGGCCACGACTGTATAGTTTTAGTACGTAGACAGATTTCGGACACGGCCAGAGATAGAGGTGTGCTCAGATTTCAGTTTCCACCTCAAAACAACAAGAGAGAAAGGTAAGATCGACAGACAAAAAAATGTGCAGGCAGGCAGGCAGACAAACAGGCAGACAAACAGACAGACAGACAGACAGACAGACAGACAGACAGACAGACAGACAGACAGACAGACAGACAGAGGTGCGGGCTGGTCAGGTGTGTCAGGTTTGAGCGTGTCGACCCCAGTATGCTCCCAGTCAGAGGTCCCGTTTGTCTCCCTGATTCACTGTATCAATCTAGTCCTAATGCTAGGGCCCAACGAGCCATGCCAGGGAAGGGAGGAAAGGGAGAACGCGCAGCCACCTCGGGCTGTGGTGGTTATCACATTTTGTTAGCAGGTGATTGTCAAGCAAATAACTGCCGGTCTCACTGCACTTGACCATTAATTAACATCAACACATTTAGCATCGCCTGGCTCCCACACACAGCCTACAAGCCACTGATGCAGACCTTTGGAACGTCTACATTTTAAAAAGTCTAATAAATCCATGTAATACAGCCTACACCATCACAATCGATACATTATTGATTTTAGACAGGTCTAAAGAAACATGATATGAATAAAATGCAGTCTATTTCAGAAGAACAGAATAGCATATTCTGAGTTGTCCTTATGTTAGTCACTGATCTGTCATATGGCTCTGGGCTAGTTAATTTAGCAGACAAGATTTGCTTCGAATTCCATGGCATTATTTATATTATTTTATAGTATGCAGAATACAATTGAACATAGCTGAATAAAATAGAAAGGATATTTTTCTCCAAACTAATTACGAGGGAATACGGACATGTGGCTATTCTGTGTTGAGGGGTTAACAAAGAAACAGGTCCTCTTATATGCTTCATTTGGAGTTATTTATGTAACTTTAGTTGTGATACAAATGTTGCGCTATATATTTTAACATTTGCTGCCCTTATAGCCAGCAATACATTCTAAGGCTGCATGATGCAACTCTAATGATGATTTGAATAAAGTCTCATGATTTGTTTTTGTTGCACAGTCTGCACACACTTCATCAGTCTCTCATTTTGACAATTTGACAAGCACTTGATAATGCCTCGTATTTCCTGGTGGCATCCCCCTTGTGTGGCCTTAATGCCCCCTAGAAAAGTCCATGCCTTTGGCGGCCAGTGGCCGTTGTGCCTTTGGGCTGAATATAAAAATGACAATTCCCTTCTCTTCCGGGCACCTCTCACTCACATGGTTCTCTCAGATATCTCAATTCTTATTAGCCAATGTGATTGGGTCATTCTCACAGGCATCTTAGCTCCGAAGTAGGCTACAAGAGACGACAGACACATCAGTGACGCAAATGACTCCTTGTCGAATTCCGAGGCACATATTGAAGATGTTAGAGCTGTCTATGTTTACTTTCCCTCTGCCTACAAGATGAATAAGGCTAACGAGCAGCAAAAGCACTAGCCTATGTCAATCTACTATCTCCCTATTCTATTGGTCAACTTGTCCTTCTACCCCAAACATAGTCTGGGACAGTTGTGGGATGAAATAGTTTCAAATTAATACAACCGCTAGCATCAAAAACACTTTTAAAATCAAAGAAGATGATGCAACAGATCAGAACATTTAGCTTAAAATGTTGATAAGCTATTAGCTATTTCTTCCCATTATAAGGGCAGCAATGTGCACAAGGCAGCAGGCTATAAGCTCAGCAATGTGCACAAGGCAGCAGGCTATAAGCTCAGCAATGTGCACAAGGCAGCAGGCTATAAGCTCAGCAATGTGCACAAGGCAGCAGGCTATAAGCTCAGCAGTGTGCACAAGGCAGCAGGCTATAAGCTCAGCAGTGTGCACAAGGCAGCAGGCTATAAGGGCAGCAGTGTGCACAAGGCAGCAGGCTATAAGCTCAGCAGTGTGCACAAGGCAGCAGGCTATAAGCTCAGCAGTGTGCACAAGGCAGCAGGCTATAAGCTCAGCAATGTGCACAAGGCAGCAGGCTATAAGCTCAGCAGTGTGCACAAGGCAGCAGGCTATAAGGGCAGCAATGTGCACAAGGCAGCAGGCTATAAGCACAGCAATGTGCACAAGGCAGCAGGCTATAAGCTCAGCAATGTGCACAAGTCAGCAGGCTATAAGCTCAGCAATGTGCACAAGGCAGCAGGCTATAAGCTCAGCAGTGTGCACAAGGCAGCAGGCTATAAGCTAAGCAATGTGCACAAGGCAGCAGGCTATAAGCTAAGCAATGTGCACAAGGCAGCAGGCTATAAGCGCAGCAATGTGCACAAGGCAGCAGGCTATAAGGGCAGCAATTTGCACAAGGCAGCAGGCTATAAGGGCAGCAATGTGCACAAGGCAGCAGGCTATAATGGCAGCAATGTGCACAAGGCAGCAGGCTATAATGGCAGCAATGTGCACAAGGCAGCAGGCTATAATGGCAGCAATGTGCACAAGGCAGCAGGCTATAAGCGCAAATGTTCCAAAATGCAATTAGCGGGAAAACCTAATTCTCCAATGTGACCGCAAATGCCTACGATCTAGGCTACACGAGGTGTGCGACTATGATTTGAAAAAGTTGCAAAAAAAAGTAACGAGCTGTTTCTTGCCTTAAGCTGGGCATCATTCACAATGATGGGCTAATATTGTCACCCATCAGACTATTCTTGATTTAGTCTTGTATATATACTAAATAATATATGTGAGAAATTAGTTTAGATTTAGAATGGACCATTATTATGCACATGTCTCGGAACAGGGGAAAAAATAGCGAATGGAGGACAGTTTTCCCGTGGTTCATTTTCATGCCAGCCAGGTAGGCTATACTCCTGTTTTAAATATAAGCAATGTGCTTAATATTAGGAAGGTTGATAAATAAATACAGTAGTCTAGTCTACAGAAAGCCGATGGGATCCTCATCTTTCTAATAGAGGCCATCAAAACTCACACTATTGCATAGCCTATTGTAATGTTGAGCAACATGAGCTCATGGGCTCTCATGAAGTGTTGATTTACATGTGATTATATTATATTGATGTCAGAGTGATTCGAGGGACAATAGAGTGCTGAGTACCAGGCAGTCAGCACGTTTAGTATGCTGCTAATGACCATCAGCAGCATCAGAGCTTGGAGAAGCCTAATTACCATTCCTAAACGGTCACATGGAATTTGACTGCAGTCATGACTCGTGACCAATATGGTAATACGGTCACCAAAACAGTCCTACTCCTACCTACCCGACTGGGTGACTTGCTCACTGTGACCTTATGGGTAGTCATACTCAGGGGAGGTCAGGAATCTCTCTCTCTCTCTCTCTCTCTCTCTCTCTCACTTTCTCTCTCTCTCTCTGTCTATCTATCTGTATCTCTGCCTTCCTGCCTGCCTGTCTGGTTGTGTGTCTGCCTGCCTGTATTCCTGCACACAAACATTGTTAGTGCTAGCTAGCCCAGCGTAGCATAGCCCAGCCCAGCTCTCCTTCCACTGGGGATCCAGCAGTCCAGCGAGCTTGGACATGACACGCAGTGACAGGCAGAGGAGAGAAGGCATCGGTAATGTGTGTGTATAAATTGGGAGTTAATATTGTATGGACTAAGGTAGTACAGCAGAGAGGGGGAGAGAGAGAGACAGATAGATACCACTCACTTGCATTGGAAATGCATATTCATGTGTGCCATATGGATGACACAGTTAGATAGATAGAACATTTAGAAAGAAAGAAAATCCTCTACACCCTGCGCACACACTGCAGCCTTCCAAGACTGGCCACTCGTGTGTTTGAGAGGTCTGGAATCAGATGACAGAGTCCTAGTAAACCAGGTGTAACTACAGCTAAAGGTCTGGGATCAGATGGCAGAGTCCTAGTAAACCAGGTGTAACTACAGCTAAAGGTCTGGGATCAGATGGCAGAGTCCTAGTAAAGCAGGTGTAACTACAGCTAAAGGTCTGGGATCAGATGACAGAGTCCTAGTAAACCAGGTGTAACTACAGCTAAAGGTCTGGGATCAGATGACAGAGTCCTAGTAAACCAGGTGTAACTACATCTAAAGGTCTGGGATCAGATGAGACCTAGAGCTAAAGGTCTGGAGAGACTGAGCCAAGCGATAAAATGACACACTGTCCCCTGTGATCTTAAAACCTGGCCGTTGGCCCCACTCTCCAAGGGTGTCTCAGTGGAAGTTGGGATATGCAACACACTCATACAGGTGACCCACTTGTTCATGCAGTGAAAAAGGACAAATGTTTGCATCCCCTATTTGACGTTTTCTAATGCTGTCTAGTAGCTTTCCGCATCACAACAATAAAACCCCCAACAATATTTTTTCCCTTAAATTACACTCAGAGTATTTATAAATGCAGGTCAGGTGTATCGTGGGTATCCTTGGTGCATTGCTAAAACAACAACATCCCGCCGTCCGGACATTTTTAGAATGAGACAGTATATTCCTTCAAAACAGATCCAGTGCAGACAGCAGAATAGGAAACCATGCGGTGCATGGAAAAGCCTGCTATTTATATTCTTATCCACTCTGCTTGTTGTTGTATGCTTCGGAGGCAGGGTTCGGGTAAACACGATGCACCCTGCAGCCACAACAAGGAAAAGTCCTTGAGAGTGGATTCTTTCAGAGGCCTTGCAGAGATGTGGACCTTTAAACGGTTTGAGGTAAAGAAACAAAGGGGGAAAAGGGGAAAAAAGAGAAACTTCATTGAATAATGAGTTTTTCAGGATTTGTTGTTGTTGTCTAATTAGGTACGATGAGAGGAAGTCGTGTTTATTGTCGCGTGGAGGATAGCTGTTTTCACTCTGCCCAGTATCCATATTGTAACATTTTAGGGTCAGTGGTCCTATTTGTGACAACAACAGTTTCACTGACATTCAAAGTTCAATAGTGACACTGCGACACAAACAAAAAGCTAATGGATGACTATATAACCAAACAGCTAATGGATGACAATATAACATAACAGCTAATGGATGACTATATAACATAACAGCTAATGGATGACTGTATAACATAACAGCTAATGGATGACTATATAACATAACAGCTAATGGATGACTATATAACATAACAGCTAATGGATGACTGTATAACATAACAGCTAATGGATGACTATATGACCAAACAGCTAACCGATGACTATATGACCAAACAGCTAATGGATGACTATATAACCAAACAACTAATGGATGACTATATGAACAAACAGCTAATGGATGACTATATGAACAAACAGCTAATGGATGACTATATAACCAAACAACTAATGGATGACTATATGAACAAACAGCTAATGAATGACTATATGAACAAACAGCTAATGGATGACTATATAACATAACAGCTAATGGATGACTATATAACATAACAGCTAATGGATGACTATATAACATAACAGCTAATGGATGACTATATAACCAAACAGCTAATGGATGACTATATGACCAAACAGCTAATGGATGACTATATAACATAACAGCTAATGGATGACTATATAACATAACAGCTAATGGATGACTATATAACATAACAGCTAATGGATGACTGTATAACATAACAGCTAATGGATGACTATATAACATAACAGCTAATGGATGACTATATAACATAACAGCTAATGGATGACTGTATAACCAAACAGCTAATGGATGACTAATAACATAACAGCTAATGGATATAACATAACAGCTAATGGATGACTATATAACATAACAGCTAATGGATGACTATATAACATAACAGCTAATGGATGACTATATAACATAACAGCTAATGGATGACTGTATAACATAACAGCTAATGGATGACTGTATAACCAAACAGCTAATGGATGACTAATAACATAACAGCTAATGGATGACTGTATAA